>NC_090436.1:525244258-525547288 GCF_031143425.1 Pleurodeles waltl
TGTGCGCAACTGTCTGTTGTTTGTGTGAGTGCTTGTGGCCTTAAGTGTGCTGCCTGTGTTTGTCTGTGCCACTCTTGTGTGATGTTTTGTGTGCATGCTTGTCTGTATGTGTGCATGGGATGGGTTGGGGTTGAGGAGATTGGGACTGGGAAGTGGTAGTTGGAGGGAGGACAGTAGGAACAGGGACAATGGCTGCCATCAGAGAGGGGGCCAGGGCCTGGAACAATATCTGTTGGGCCGCCAATACACCGTGAATGCTCTCCAGGAATGCATTGCATTATTGCATCTGGGATGCCAGCCCCTGGATGGCATTCACAATGGTTGACTGCCAGAGATGGCTCTCAGGAGGTCAATAGCCTCCTCACTGAGGGCAGCAGGGCTCATTGGGGCAGGGCCTGAGGTGCCTGGGGCAAAGGAGATGCCCACCCTCCTCGGTGAGTGGGCACGGGCAACTCGTTGAGGGGCTTCTGTGAGGGCGCTGCTGGTATTGGGGGTGGCAGCTGTTCCTGGGGTGGTCCTAGAGGTGTCTGCCACCACCAGGGAGCTTCCATCGGAGGAGGTATCAGTCAGGGCGAGGGGGCTGTGGTGCTCCCCTCGCCCTCTGTCCCAGTGGTCCCCTCAGCGTCGGAGGACTCTGCCTCCTGGGTCCTGTGGGATGCAGCTCCCTCTGTTGCCGGTGCCCTGCTCCTCTGCCAGATGATGCTAATGTACACATGGACAGGATGACAGAAGAAAAAAAGGGGTGGGGGTAGAGAGAAAGGGAGCACTGGGTCAATTACAGCACCAACACCACATATGGCATACACATTATCATCACACACAGGGATAAGGATTGAGTCCCATGCATCACACTGGCATTACATTGGCTAGGCACCACAGCAAGATGAAAGCCAAACGCCGCCAACTGCACCCCTCCTGGGACCCCTATGCCCTTTCTGACATGGTATGCAACCTAGCTATGTTACAAGATTTAGTAATACACCCATTACCCTTGAGCTGGATCACGCTGCGTTCTCTGAGCTGGCATTGAGGGGCACCCACTAACTGACAGCCCCCACCAGGTTCTCATGCCACCTACCAATCATAGTTGTAACTCCCACTGTACTCACCCCCTTGTGGCTGCTGTGATGCCCTCAAGCCCCCATCCAGCTCTGTGTAGGCCACCACCAGTATGCGGGCCATCAGGGGGATCAGGTTCTGACGGGCACCCCACCCTCGTTAGGAGGCCATCCCCAGCTGTGCCTCCGCGGTCTCTGGGCTCAGCTCCGGGTCTGCACATGCCTTATCCGCAGGAGGAGGAGACTGGAAATGCCACTGTGGCAGCAGTAGACCCTAAGGACAGTGAGGATGAGGAGGCAGAAGATGAGGATGTGGACAACAGAACATCAGTTATACATCAATACTTCCAATGATACACGGGTGAGACAGTGGAACTGACCATTCCTCTGATTATTGATATGTTCTGTGTGGCTGTGGCAGGATGGCATTCACTTCCTTTGCATCTCTACTTACTGTCAGCTATGGCTTCTCATTTTGCAGATATGACAACAGTGTACTGATGTGATGTCTACAGACAGATACATATCTTAAAATGTATGGTATCACAGTGTTCAGATCATTTGCACAAGATTTAACTGTTTTTATATGCACATTTCCATCACATAAAACACTTTCACTTAGGTTGTGCTCAAGGGTGTTTATTGACCCTCAACTCCTCATCTGTGGAACGGGGGTGCCTTTGTGGGGATATGGGTGTTGTGTGGTGTGTGTTGTGCACAGGGTGTTGAGTGATGTGGTGGTGTGTGAGGTGCGTGACCGATGTATGGGTGTTTGTGGTGTGTGTGTGTGTGTGTAGTTGTCTCAGTGGTCTTCGTGTTAGTCTTGTGGTGCTTATTGGTATTCGTAAAGGGTGGTGTGTGATGTGGGTGTGTTTTATAGTGCTATGGGTGGGTGTGTGTATTGTGTGTATGAGTGTCAGGTGTGTGTGTTTAGTTTTGGCCAATTAGGGTGGCCTTTCTGAGCGCACCGGTGTGTACCGCCAATAGTTTACTGCCATTGAATGTGCGCCGTGGTGATTCGTGGGTCATAATGTGGTGGGTGTTGTTTTGTTGGCGTAAGGGTATGGGTGTTCGTACCGCCACTTTAGCACTGACCTTTTGCCTGGCGGAATTGTGTTTGTGGCAGTATTCTGTTTGTTTAGTGTGTGTGTTATAATATGGCGAACGGATATTCGCCACCAAGGCAGTATGTTGGCAGCCATCACCGCGGTGGTAAGCGGGATTTACCGCCAATGACATAATGAGGGCCATAATGTCTAATAAAAAGTTATTTTGTTAATAATAATTAAATGTACTGGGAAATTTGTATCAATATGTACT
This sequence comes from Pleurodeles waltl, assembly GCF_031143425.1. NCBI lineage: Eukaryota > Metazoa > Chordata > Amphibia > Caudata > Salamandridae > Pleurodeles > Pleurodeles waltl. The sequence continues at coordinate 525,246,637 of NC_090436.1, forward strand.
AAAAGGATTAATAGTTTAAATATTATGAAATGTTTTATTCTTCATGCTCAGCGCTAGTTTAAAGGCCTCTCGTTTTAGTAATTTTCCAAAGGCACAATGCTAAAAAGTGTAAATCTGCAAAATAATGTTTCTTCAAATATCCTGTGTGACTTGCTCACTGTGGAAACGTTATGTTCCTTGCTTGTATCATTTGTTTCCTGAGATGTGATAATAACTTATGAACTAAACAATAGACTTTAGTGCTCAATGTTGTGTTTCATGTTACAATATTTGCACTTGCTTGAGCTTTAGTTTCTTGGCAGGAAGCTCATGTTATGTTTTTAAATTGCTTAAATGTATTTTTTTTTAGAGGAAACTGGTGATCAGGAGCGAAAGAACATGAGCCAAACGTTGGTGCAGAAAATGAAGAAACATATTTCTGAAACGTTGATCAGAGTTTATTGGTTGAACACTAAAACATCCCATAGTCTGACCAATAGAAACTTAGCTAGTTGCTTTCTAGGATTTTAATATAGCAAGGTTTAGATGATGTAAGTTCAGTTCCTTCCAGTTCTTAGCTGCATGCAGAATTCCTTTGACTTAAGTGCTCTTCAGATGTGCTTCTGTCTTTGCCTATGCATCTGTCAGTTTAGATGCATTTGGCCCAAACTTTACTGAACGGTTTGCCCATTCATAATACTGATGCTGTACTGATGAAGACCAGATGCACAACTGATGAAGACATCCCTGCTTGCGGATACATTTAGGAGAGGTATAACCAAATGTGCATTTGTTTTTATTGCAGATTTGAATGTTTTCTCTCTTTAGAAAATCCAACAGCTATTTTGTGTTTGCGCCATAGTCAGATGTTTTCCAAATTGAATTTTATCTTATTTTTCTTTTTGCATGGAGCCCAAACATGCTTATCGAATTAGAATAATAGTTAGGGATGCCAAATTCTAAATTTGACTAATTTATATTCCATTGTAAATAATTAATCTGTGATAGCTAAATGTATTTGGTTCCTATATTTTTATCTGTTATTGCTGTTATTCTGTACGGTGGTCAATGAATGCTTAATAATAAATATTCTGTCTAGACTGAGATTCTTCCGACGATTTGGTCAGCCTGTATTGTTTCTGTACTTGATCTTGCGTTTGAGTTACGTGATCTTAGCATTGTTAATCTAAAGGGCAATACATGTTTGAACTTTACTAAACTGGTATGGGGATTCATGGCACCATTGGTCATGGTGCGTATAAATTACTGACTACAAAATTGAAATTTATGTTTATTGATTTGAAATTATTAATGTTGATTGTTAGGACCTTGTCACACTCCTATTGGAGTGAAAAGGTTCAGGTCGACCGCTAAGGGTAATAGATGGTTACCCTATACGAGTCACCTTATAAATAAAATATCAAAAGAAATATAAGGCTGGACACGCCGACACCTTCAATAGTCTTGAACAGATCTTGTAGGCAATCTCTTGTCTTCCTGCATGTGTCAGTAGTGATCATTACATGTACATGGTGTCCCTTTACTATTCTTCTTGTTCATTCATTTTTCACTTCTTATTCCTATCCTGTAGTCAAGTACTAGAGGCAAAACATCCCCACTGCCCTGCATTTAACCGCAGCACTAGCAGCTACGGGCACACACTGGTGTTTGGGCTCCACATTCTCTACTACAGCCCAGAGTGTGCAGCGGCAAAATCCATGTACCTGGTACATTCACCATCACAAAGGGCAGGAGTCTTTATTGGGTGCTCTGCTCCGCAGCCTGTGCAGGACAGCTCCCAGCAAGCTGCTGTCGCCATCTTGGGAGCCTCTGTGCTGTGTTTGGGCTACTGTTATCTCTGGTTGATTTTATTCTCCATGTGGATACTAGTGACATCACTTTGGTTGCTCTTTTTGATCTTGTCCTTTGCAATTTATTTGTGTCATGTGTGTCATCTATTGTGTCAATCTGGTAAATCTTTGGGAGGACCACTCCCAAATAGCAAGTCCCACACCATCCCCTTGGGAGACGATAATAAGCACTTTTCCCACAGATGTAATATACCCTAGTAATCGCAGGATCTTGTCCATTTAACATAAAATCCATGTGTTCTTAAAAAGAAATACATGTCTGCACTCCCTTGTTCCCACAAACTTAGTATCATTGATGGATTATGGCCTCTAGATACAAACCTTTCCTACATGTTGAAAATCTAATGCAAGCTTCCCTTGTGTTTTAGACTCACTATATGCATATTCATTTCTAGATGTCCTCTTCACTAACCCTTTATCTATTTTCTCCTTCAATTACTTTCTTCTGTCATCAGCTTGATCTTGAAAAGATTTCTCTACTTGCGAAAGCAAGTATGTAAGGTTATTTTGGTGAGCGTAAGCAGTACTAAATCTTAGTGTAGGCTCAAAGAAACCTCCGACAATATCAATATTTCTCTCTTTAGCTATACTACTCAGGTGTTAGTTAATCAGAACAAAAGAAAACACTGTCATAATTAGAATAGAAATATGGTATATATATTCTTGGTTATAAAGCCTTGTTAGTAAAAGACTGCAACTAATTCCATATGTTAATGGCAAGCTATGTAAGTAATTTCTTCCTGCACTGATGAAGGAATCTGTGTGCAAACATAATATTCTCTCACATTCATCGTCTTAACATATTCATACAGCAAGTGATAAAAAACATCAGAGAAAAGATCTCTTTGTGAGTTGTCTAAGTGCAAGTATTTTTCATCCCTGTTAAACATTTCTAACTTAGAAAGTGTAGTAGTCTCTCGAGAAGGTGTATAGTTAGTTCCAGCTTCTCTAAAACCACTCATACTCATCAACACTCAATAACAAACTTATCAACACACTTACTAAACTAACACACATTCACTTACAACACCTATTTTTTTTAATGTGATTGTGATCGGAATCGATGACCTTTAAAGAATCAGTAAGCGAAAGAAAAATAAAAAAATATTCAACTATGCAGCCAAAAATAAAAATATGCTTCTCTGCAATTATTTACAGCAGCTTTCAGACTTTTCTCCAGAACTTTGGCAAAAATTGGTCTAGCAGCTTGTCAAAATCAGTTCCAAAAGTCTCTTTCAGTAGATCATATTCTATTGTTTACTAATTATAACTTGTGGCATATATATCTCTCCTGTTATGTTGGCAATGTAGTCAATGTAGTTTCAAATCTCAGTTAAAAAGCAAATTCATGTTTGAAAATATTTTGCGTGAATTTTCACAATCAAAACAAAAGGAAAACAAATCATGTTGCCACTCGTCTGTTGTAAAATACGCCCATTCAGGACCTGAGTATCTTCGACTTGCGAATAAATTGACTATCCCCTGCAGGGGCATGGAGAAAAATGCTTGTGATAAGTCTACCAACGTGAACCATTCTGCATCACATGGATTCTGAAACAAAATCACAGCTGGATTTGGTACCACTGGACAACATTTAACCACTGTGTCATTAATTTTCCTCAAATTTTGAACAATTCGAAATTTCCCACTTGGTTTTCGCAAACCCATAATAGGAGAATTGCATGGGCTGTTCAGCAAGTCTTTTAGAACTCCCTGCTTCACAAAATCTGCAATTACAGGAGCAACTCCTTCAATTACATCTTGTACTATAAGATACTGTGGAGTTTGCAGAAAAACTGCATGAGGCTTGACTATGACTTTAACTGGTTCAACTCCTCTGATCAGACCAATGTTTTTCCAGAAAAATCCCAAGCTTTTAAAGTACTATACCCTGTAGGTCAGCTGGAAGGTCTTGTACTGTAAATGTAGGATAGAAACTAATTAGTAGAAATTCTTCATTAACTGAATCACATTCAGTTGACATAGACGAATCATCATAACTATTCGTCTGAATAGCAATTCCATCATTTGTACAGGTAATTGAAAATTTAGTTTTACACAACAGGGCTCTTCCCAGTAAGGAAACGGGACTTGAGTCACATACTACAGATTTGTGCAAACCTTCAAAATTGCCAATTTTAACAGGGATTGGTTTAGTAATCAGGTTTGTCAGGAATTGATTTGCAGCTCCTACATTCTGCACTGTTTTTCCAGAAAGTGTCACTTTAGGACCTTCTGCAGTTCTTACTGTAGAGCGTGAAGCTCCTGTGTCAAACAGAAATCAAACCTGATGACCCATTAAGCTGCTAACACACATTCTTCTTCATTCAAACTCTCACTCATCAATTCATCATTCGATTCATCCTCACTGTGTAGTGTGAATTGTTGCACCATTTGATTACTTTGACTTAACTTTTGACCTGTGTTCTGCTGAGGAAGCATCACATGCTGCTGTGCCATTGGAGCTTGGGGTATTTGCATTTGTTGCTTTGGTATCTTTTGCATTTGGGGCTGCATTTGTTGTGACTGTGGCACCTGAAAACGTGGCACCTATATCTGTTGCATTTGTTGGGAACTTTGCATTTACTGAGGAATGTGCATTTGATTACTCGTATTATGGACATTTAAACTAGGACCCCTTATTCTTGGTCCTCTCATATTTAAAAAAAGATTGTTTTCATTAATCTGCGTAACAACACGTTCCTGCACATCAATGAACACTCCCGTTTCCAGTGCTCGAGGCCCCCCAAGTGTGACAAGGTAACATCTTTTTCATTGTCTGCATATCACCTGAATTAACATTAGTATTCAAATCGACACCAAGGTTTCTGTTTCCACCACGACCTCTACCTCTTGCCTTTCCCTCATTTTGAAACACCTGCATGTTTCCTTGTTGTGGAAAAATTCCCTGCATTCCTGATTGTGCTGCTTTAAACTGCATCACCATTGCCTTTTCCTTCAATTTCTTCATTTCAATCTCGTCACTACAGTATTTAGAAAACTGTAATACTTCATTGACTGGTTTTGCTTGCTAGTAAATCAAATGACTCTTAACCATGTTACTAATTTCAGGTCTCAACCCTTCAACACATCTGTACATATAATGAATCATGTCTTTGGGCTCAATTGTTTCTGTACCACTGTAATGTTTAAATGCGTGCAACAATCTTTCGTAATACAGATGTATATAAACGTTTTTGCTTCCTGTGCTGTTCTGTCGATTCTTTGCCAATCAATACTTTAAGGGGAAATTCTTGTTTTCAAAAATTCAATCACTATGTAATAGCTTTTCATTACATCAGGAGATGGTGCACCTGTAACTGGATCTCATGAAGGCTGTCTTCTTGGCTAGTCTATACTCCTTTTGCATTCCACCCACAAATCAGCTGGAACTACTATTTCTAACAGGGCATTCAAATCCTCCCACAGGCATTTTGTGAGCTTCACAAATCTGTCTATCTGCTGGTACTGTTCCACTGGTTTCTCTCTCAATCTCCGGTAGTCATTTGTAAATGAAAAAATATCACTTCTGCTCCAAGGGACATGTACATAATTCCCCCCAGGAATTTCTCTCATTGGTAATACCTTTACTGGATTATCAGCACTTAAATTTGCAGTCTCTTTTTCCTTCCGATTTCTTTTCTTTAACCAACTGCCTTCCCATTTGTCGAATGCTCCCCATGTTTGAATATTCTGAATTAATTCCTTAATATGAATTTTCATTCCATGTTCTCAGTCTCTTTTGAATAAAATTCTAACCTATAACTTATTTTACAGAGGCTTTGATTTCTCAATTTCTACTTCATATTTCTCTGCAAGTTCTGATAATTTCTGGTGTGCCAGTCCTCCACTGTAACGTTTTTACACATAAAGCATAACTCATCTTCATTGTATGAGTCAATTCTATTTAACTTAAGTGTTCCCTCAGCCATTTCATTTAATTCTAAATTAAAGTTTCAGGAGTCATCAGAAACAAATGTGAATTCAAACATGGCCTTCCCCAAAATTCTGTAAAGTCCTAGGATGATTTAAGTCAATCAGTGGACCTGTCTTGTCAAAAGTCTGATTAATTGGAGACATGACTTCCGCAGTACCTTTGAGTCTCCCCATTTCTGCATTTGAATTTAAAAGATTTTGTACATTACTCTCATTATTTCCCCGGGCATACAATTGTACAACAGGACCATAGTAACAGGAACTGTTAATGCTTCTAGACTCGATTGAACATTTTGATTTCTCGTGTAAATTACTCCAGAACTCTGACCTGACAGCACTGAAGAATTTGACTGTGATACTGTTATAGTTGTACACCTCAGCATCGTCTGAACTTGCACTGGAGTCATTGAATTAGGTGTAGATTCCACCTCAGCCACCATTGGTTTCTGGTAAATCTGTGATATCTGTGATGATTGCACCACTGGTTCTGTCACATTCGGTGCAGAACTTACGACAGGAATTGTAGGCTAGACTACAGGTTGCTCAACCTGAGTTATAGGAGTTTAAGTTATAGTATTAGTAGGAATGTTAGTTGCAACTTTTACTTGACTTTGTGTTACTATAACAGGTACTGGGGCACTTGGACCAGTACTAGTACCTGGATTTGTCTCTTGTGCTGCATTTGGAGGAAGACGACTTCTCAGTAACTGCATTATAAATTCATCATCATCTGAGTCATCATCATCATCATCAGTCAACGATTTATTGAACTCATTTGACTTTGTCTCATCTTCTTCAGAAGAGTCCTTACTCTTTTTCTTTCTTTTGTCTGACACTGCTCTCTTTCTCTTGTGTAATTGCAGGAAACATTTTAATACCCTGCAGAGTTTCAGTTACCCCAAATTTGTGCTCATTGTTCCACATTGCATCTAATAATGTCTTATCAGTTTTCCTCATTCATCTCTTCAACTTTAATTTCTCCTGTTGGATGGCCTCTAATTCCCAAATGACTAAAGCTTCAAATTGCGCTGGTCTTGGAGGAGGTTTTAATTCGTACAACACTCACCTCAAATTCTCTAAAATTCTCATGTTGAAAGTTGCATTAACAGGAAACACTAAACTCCCTTCCTTGTCTGTAAATGTGCACACTGTTTCAACCAGATACAGGCTGTGGTACCTTTCTCTTCAATTACATTACAATATATGCAGCTGTACCTTCTGGCGAGGCAATTTCTCCTACTCTATCTGGAATAAAAGCATCTCCCTTTATCACACTCTTTAATGCCTTGAAAAATGATATTTTTACTTTGATCGGCCTTAAAACTACAATTTAAATTCAAAACAGGAAGTAAATCAATCCCAAAATCCTTTTCACTCGCCTTTCTCAACTAATATCGCTCCAGCATTTTTCTCCAGTCGCTTCGTGGCTTCTTCTCACCAACCGACCAATCCCAGCACGGACCTAGTGATGTCACACTAACACGCACAGTGGCTGATAAAGTCTTGCAGACGAATCCTACAAAACTGATTCATACAAAACTAAATGCGTACTACTCGTAGGGAACACAATTACTTTGGAAGCTTCACGAATATTTAGATTGCGACAACTACTCATTTGATCTTCGCTTTCTCTGATTCGCAAGTAAAATTTGACCAGCAAATTTCACCCTTGACTAACACTAGGTCCTCCTTGTGCACTCAAGAATTGCCAATATCTGTCAAACTAACACTCCTTTTAACACACACTCTAGGAATACTATTTGTCAACCACTCCTGATTGACCAACTAAGCAGACCAGTTACACAACAACCAAGTGTCTCATACACTTGAGCAGTACTCCGAAGTCTTAGACCACGCAAGGTCTGTAGACCAACAACTATTTGGGCAATTAATGAGCACAAAGCGCCATACCCAATTGAAGTACGACAACTTACTTACATACACCATTTGGAGTACGCTCATTCCCTAACCAACTACACTGGAGTACGCAAACTCCCTAATTCTCAAACATTGCAATTCATCTGCAATTTTGCTAAAGCACTGCAAGCGTAAACCCTATCCCAAACTCAAATCACACTGGGAACATCTCCAAACAAGCATTGACAAAACCAAATTTCAATTATTTTTATTATTATCAAGCATTGGTAAAACCAAATCTCCCAATTCTTTCTGAATGACATATAACTATTAAAAACAGGACATTTCCCTCCTATTGAGATGAAACAATCCTCTGCTACCAATTTATGTGGGCGTGTTCAGCATTAGATTTCTTTTGATATTTTATTAGTAAGGTGACACATATAGGGTAACCATCTATTACTCTTAGAGGTCATATAGAAGTGGGATAACATTCTAACAATAAACATCAACAATATCAAATCAATAGGCATCCATTTTGGAGTCAGTAATTTATACGCACCATGACCAGTGGTGCTGTGAATCACCAACCCGGTTTAGTAAAGTTAAAACATTTATTGCTCTTTAGATTAACAACGCTAAGATCACAAAACTCAAACGCAAGACCAAATGATATAAGTACAGGCTGACCAAATCGTCGAAAAAATCTTAATCTAGACAGAATATTTATCATTAAACTTTCAAGAACCACCATACAGAATAAGACGAATAAGAGATGAGTAATGGAAACAGAATACATTTAGTTAACGCAGATGAATTATTAACATCAAATTATATAACAATCAACTTAAGAATTTGGCATCCTTATCTATTCCTCTAATTCTATAAGGATGTTTGGGCTTCATGCCAAAAAGAAAAGAAGACAAAAAAGTATTTGGAAAACATCTGTCTATGGCACTAACCACAAATAGCGGGTGGATTTTCGAAAACGAGAAAACATAAACATCTGCAATAAAAACAAATGCACATTTTGTTATACCTATCCTAAATAGATCAGCAAGCAGCGATGTCTTCATCAATGGAACATCTTGGGCAGTGGCATAATAGGGAAGAGTTCAGTAAAATTTGGCTTTAATGCATCTCAACTGATGGAATAATAAGCAAAGAGCTAAGGAACATAACACATCATTTCACTATCTAAGAAAAAGGAAATCTGAGTTTACATCATCTAAACTTTGCTACATTAAAATCCTAGAAAGCAACTAGCTAAATTTCTATTGGTCAGACTATGGGGTGTTTTAGTGTTCAACCAATAAACTCTGATCCATGTTTCAGAAGTATCTTCCTTCATTTTCCGCACCCACGATTGGCTCATCTTCTCTCGCTCCTAATCACCAGTTTCCTCTCAAAAATCACATTTAAGCAGTGTAGAAAAACATTATAGGAGCTTCCTGCCAAAAAACTAAAACTCAAGCAAGCACAAATATTGTAACATGAAACACAACATTGAGCACTGAAGTCTACTGTTTAATTCATACATTATTATCTCATCCCAGGAAACAAATGCTACAATCAAGGATCATAACTTTTCCGCAGTGAGCAAGTCACACAGGATATTTAAAGAAAACTTTATTTTGCAGAGTTAACACTCTTTAGATTGTGTCTTTGGAAAATTACTAAAACGTGAGACCTTTTAAAAACCAATGCTCGGACATGAAAAATAGAAAATGTCATAATATTTAAACTATTAATCCTTTTAGTATATAGTAATATTAATTTTTTCAGTACATTTAATTATTAAACAAAATACATTTTCATTAGACATTATGGTGGTCATTCTGACCCTGGCGGTCTTTGACCGCCAGGGCGGATGACCGCGGGAGCACCGCCGACAGGCCGGCGGTGCTCCAATGGGGATTCCGACCGCGGCGGTAAAGCCGCGGTCGGACCAGCACCACTGGCGGGGTCCCGCCAGTGTACCGCGGCCCCATTGAATCCTCCGCGGCGGCGCAGCTTGCTGCACCGCCGCGGGGATTCCGACCCCCCCTACCGCCATCCAGATCCCGGCGGTCGGACCGCCGAGATCCGGATGGCGGTAGGGGGGGTCGCGGGGCCCCTGGGGGCCCCTGCAGTGCCCATGCCACTGGCATGGGCATTGCAGGGGCCCCCGTAAGAGGGCCCCTACATGTATTTCACTGTCTGCTGCGCAGACAGTGAAATACGCGACGGGTGCAACTGCACCCGTCGCACAGCTTCCACTCCGCCGGCTCGATTCCGAGCCGGCTTCATCGTGGAAGCCTCTTTCCCGCTGGGCTGGCTGGCGGTCTGAAGGCGACCGCCCGCCAGCCCAGCGGGAAAGTCAGAATTACCGCCGCGGTCTTTCGACCGCGGAACGGTAACCTGACGGCGGGACTTTGGCGGGCGGCCTCCGCCGCCCGCCAAGGTCAGAATGAGGGCCTATATTTTTATGTTAATATATGTTGTTGATGGTGTCCTGCCACGTCAGCGGAGATAGCACAACCTTGTTGATCAATGCTTGATGACTATGTCTTAACCCCAGCATTCCAGCCTTCTTATAAAGCATGACGATAACGCTACATGCGTGATTAATATCTAAAACTCAAGCACTACCTGCAGATATTCACGGGCAGCATAATAGACTGCACTAAGCGAGGCTTGAATCATCACAATGGCTAAAACCACTTGCCCGAAGCTGCATTTTGAAACATGGCAGACAGAATAACCCAGTAGTGTGCCTGACTTTTTGGGACAACGTGCACATAATGACACAGAGCAAGACCTGGACATGAAAAAAACTGCTTTGAAACATGCAGGTGAGCCTCACCTCTAAATCAAATCATAAACATTTATAAAGCGTGCTACTCAGTCTCAAGGCGCTAGGGGGATGGGGTTACTGCTGCTCGAAGAGCCAGGTCTTGAGTTGCCTCTGGAATGCGAGGTAGTCCTGGGTGGTCCTGAGGTTGGTGGGGAGGGAATTCCATGTCTTGGCCGCCAGGTAGGAGAAGGATTTCCCACCTGCCGTGGTGCGGCGGATGCGAGGGACGGCGGCGAGAGCGAGGTTGGCGGAGCGAAGTTGACGGGTGGGTGTGTAGAAACTGAGGCGACGGTTGAGGTATTCGGGTCCCTTGTTGTGGAGGGCTTTGTGTGCGTGGGTGAGGAGTCGGAAGGTGATCCTTTTGTTGACGGGAAGCCAGTGCAGGTGTCTCAGGTGGGCGGAGATGTGGCTGTTGCAGGGTATGTCGAGGACGAGGCGGGCGGAGGCGTTTTGAATTCGCTGCAGACGTTTCTGGAGTTTAGCAGTGGTTCCTGCGTATAAGGTGTTGCCGTAGTCCAGGTGGCTCGTGACGAGTGCGTGGGTCACGGTCTTTCTGGTGACGGCGGGGATCCAACGGAAGATCTTTCGGAGCATGCGGAGGGTGAGGAAGCAGGAGGAAGATACGCCGTTGACTTGTTTGGTCATGGTGAGAAGTGGGTCCAGGATGAATCCGAGGTTGCGTGCGTGGTCTGAGGGGGTTGGTGCGGTGCCAAGGGCCGTGGGCCACCAGGAGTCGTCCCAGGCGGACGGGGTGTTTCCGAGGATGAGGACTTCCGTTTTGTCTGAGTTCAGTTTCAGACGGCTGAGTTTCATCCATTCTGCGACGTCTTTCATTCCATCTTGCAGGTTGGTCTTGGCGCTGGTGGGGTCCTTGGTGAGGGAAAGTATCAGCTGAGTGTCGTCTGCGTAGGAGGTGATGATGATGTTGTGTTTGCGTACGATGTCGGCGAGGGGGCTCATGTAGACATTGAAGATAGTCGGGCTGGGCTAGGAGCCTTGTGGGACGCCGCAGATGATCTCGGTGGGGTCTGAGCGGAAAGGTGGGAGGTAGACTCTTTGGGAGCGGTTGGAGAGGAAGGAGGTGATCCAGTCCAGGGCCTGTCCTTGGATCCCGGTGGAGCGGAGGCGGGATATTAGAGTTCGGTGGCAGACGGTGTCGAAGGCAGCCGAAAGGTCGAGGAGGATGAGGGCGACTGTTTCTCCATTGTCCATCAGAGTTCTGATGTCGTCAGTGACTGAGATGACGGCGGTTTCTGTGCTGTGATTGGCTCGGAATCCGGACTGAGAGGGGTCGAGTAGGTTGTTGTCTTCAAGGAAGTTGGTAAGTTGCTTGTTGACGGTCTTCTCTATGACTTTGGCAGGGAAGGGGAGGAGCGAGATGGGGCGGAAGTTCTTCAGGTCGCTGGGGTCCGCCGTAGGTTTTTTCAGTAGGGCATTGACTTCTGCGTGTTTCCAGCTCTCAGGGAAGGTGGCAGAAGCAAACGAGCTGTTGATGATGGTCTGGAGATGCGGGGCGATGATGTCGTCAGCCTTGTTGAAGATGAAGTGTGGGCAGGGGTCCGAGGGGGCACCGGAGTGGATGGAGTTCATGGTGGCTTTGGTCTCTTCCGTGTTGATGTGAGTCCAGGCGTTGAGGGTGATGGCTGGGGTTGTAGGTTCTGTGGTGGTTGGCTGGGTCTGGTGTCCGAAGCTGTCGTGTAGGTCGGTGATCTTACGATGGAAGAAGGTGGCAAGGGAGTTGCAGAGGTCTTGTGAGGGCGTGATGGCGTTGGCGTTGGCGTTAGGGTTGGAGAGCTCTTTGACAATGTTGAAGAGTTCTTTGCTGTTGTGAGTGTTCTTGTCCAGTCTGTCTGTGAAGGAATTTCTTTTGGAGGCACGGATCAGTTGGTGGTGTTCGCGGGTAGCGTTCTTGAGGGTAGACATGTTATCTGCGGTGTGGTCCTTGCGCCAGGCTTTATCGAGGGTGCGGCAGTTTTTTTTAGATTCCTTGAGGGTGTCTGTGAACCAGAGAGGTTTTTTGGTGTTGGTCTGTCTTGGGAGGCGTCTGAGGGGAGCGAGGTTGTCTGCGCAGTTGGTGATCCAATGCGTGAGGCTGAGGGCTGCGTCGTTCGGGTCGGTGGAGAAGGTGGGTTGGTTGTCGCTGAGAGTGGAGAGAAGCTGTTCCGCGGGGATTTTGTTCCAATGTCGGCGTGGGATGGATTGTGTGCGGAGGTGGCGAGTCTCGCGTCGGAAGGTGAAGTGGACACATCTGTACCTCTATAGATAAAAAAAATCAACACACTCACTTTCATTATAGGCACTATGGCTACAAGGATCAATAAACTCAGTTGATACCTTGAGCCATTAACTCAACACAAAACGTCTGACTACATATACCAAAATGCAAGCCTTCCTACATCTATCATAATTCCCTGTCACTGCTAGATGACCGACCAGCCCAACACAATTCAACATTGTGACTTACTAACTTGGAATGTGCGTGGTCTATGTAGACTAAGAAGGTTCATGCAAGTGACGTCTACTTGCAGCGCAAACAGATAGAGAATGCCTTGCTTCACAAAACCCACCTGACACCCACGATTGATAATCACATCTTCAAAAATTGGGCAGACCTTACTCATAGTTCATCATACGCATCATGTGCGAGAGGTTTTGTTGTAATCACTAGACGGAGCACTCCCCTCGTTGTAACAAACACCACAGGAAGACAAACCATCCTGCAGGAAATCTTGGACGGGGGCACTCGACGTAATAAATATGTATGGCCTGAACAATAAAGACCCCAAATTCTGTGACTTTCTATGGGGTACAATTAAGAAATTAAACCTGACAACTGCAGTATGGGGAGGGGACCTTAATATAACGCTAGAACCACGATAGTTAGATTACACACACTCCAAGACCAACTCGGCGGCAGGTAGGGTCATAGTGGGGATTATGTCCAAAAGTGAATTTATATATGTTGAGAGAGAGACAGATATACACTTATGGTAGAGAAGGTTCTTATATTATGCCTGGCATAATATATTTTCCGGATTAGATTGCTGGACGCAACCTGAGTTACGAGCTTGTATTCTATCTGACCATTACCCCGCTTTAGTTTGTGTTAAAATACCAGGCACTGTCAGACAGGAGAAGATATGGAGGTTATCCCTGAGAACATTACTGGATAAAGTATTTAGAGAAAAAATAAGCATGGAGACAAAATATTATTTTGTACAAAATCAGGTAACGGTGATGAGGCAACTCAACTCTTTGCAACCTTATATGCTATGATTAGAGGGCAAAATATACCCAAATAGCATTAGAGACGTCAAAAACTTTGTGGTTGCACATGGAGGCACTCGAGAAAGATATAAAAATACCTAGAAGCAGACCTTTCCATACAAGAAAATGCAAAAAAACATAGAGGCATCAGGGAAAAAAATCACAGAATGCAATGAAATAGGTGTTACGGATGCCAACTACCTGAGAAAATACACCAAAGCTCGAGCATATGGTGAAGGAGACAGACCCAGGGAAGCACTTGATACCAGAATCAAGAAACCTTGGACGACATACATAATAATTTCCACCGCAAATAGTGGCGGTAATCTCAAATATGAAACAGCAGATATTGCGGAGGTGTTCATAAAATATTACTTGGAGCTATATTGCTTTTGCAGCACGACCAAATACAAAAATACCTTGATGACGCAGCAGTAGTCTCTCAGGCCGTGTGCTGGCTATATGGTTTCATTATTTTCATAGTAGTTACTACAGTCCCAACAGGCTTTGGAGGATGGACAGAGCCATCAGCGTCGATGTACGCACTATAGGGAGCAGGATGGTACCATTTCTCACATGATCTAGGACTGCCTGCCCATACGTAGATATTGGCAAACAATGTACAGTGTTCTTGCAGGAGTCCTTAACACCCCCACACAGTTGTATCTCTGGGTGACTCTGCTAGGAACAGTGGAAGGATGGGCTGACTAGAGGTGCCAGAGGTCTCTGGCTGACAGAGTTCTGATTGCTAAGAGAGAAACAGCCTGTGACTGGCAGAGCCAATCTCCTCCAGTGGCAGACAGATAGAGTGGTATGAACTACTCACCATTGGCTAAAAAATGCTGTATAAATAGAGCTGATGTGCATTAAAATGCACCAAGAGCTGGAATCCTTGGACAGCTACTTAGACTGGTTGTTGAGGCTCAGTAGAGTTCCTTAGGAATTGTTTTTCCACGTTTGTTTGTTCCTCGGTTGGTTATTTCAGACGCCCTCTGATTCCTCTAAACTGTTTTAGTGGTTGTACATATTTTCAAAATGCAATAACAATCATAAAAAAATAGTATGGCTTAGTAATGCCCTTGAAGAATGTTTCGCACACTCTTTTACACTAGATGAAATATATAATCACACATGAGCTTCCGAATGATAATGCTCCAGTTTCTGATGGGCTGCCAGCTGTTCAATATAGGCCTTACCCTGCCAAAACAGCCATACATTTATTGGAAGTCTTTAACAAGGCTATATATAAAGGTGTCCTCTCCTCCACCCTCACTGCACAAAACTATTGTGATATTTTTTGTGAAAACTACTGAAGACGCTCAACACTAAGTAGTACAAACCCCTTTGGTTAATAAACTGTGACACTGAAATATTTGCAAAACTCATAGCCAATAGGTTATTAGCACTACTTCCTTAAACGGTGCTTCTGGAGGAGGCCTGTTTTATACCTGGTGAGTCAACTACACACAGCCTCTGCACTATGGCCCTCATTACAACTTTGGCGGTACCTTTGGCCTACTGCCATGGCGACAGCCACCAACATACCGTCGCCATGGCTACCAGCCGCCCACCCGCATTATGACCGTAGACAGTATTCCGCCATAAGGCTGGCCGGAATACCGTCGACGGTCATGGTGACGGACGGCAGTAAGGTGGCGCTGGTGACGGACGGCAGTAAGGTGGCGCTGCTGCCGGCAGCAGCGCCCACCAGCAAAATACTGCCGACTGTATCTTGATCAATGATACGGCCTGGTGGCGTTTTGCTGGCGGACGCTGCTGCTGACAGCAGCGCCACGAGCCGTCTCCTGCCGGAGGACCCCTTGCAAGCAGGTAAGTCGCGTTCTCCGACAGGAGATGGGGGTGTTTTTGTATGCGTGCATGCGGGTGTGAGTCGTGTTGAATGCGTGCATGAATGACTGATTGTGAGTGTATGTTGTGTGTTGTGAATGCATGTGTGCGACAATGTATGTTGGTGTGTGTTGCAGTGTGTGGGTATGTATGTGTGCATGCGTGGGTGTATGTGGGTATGCGTGTGTGTATGATTGTGTGTGGGTGTGTAAATGTGCGGGGGGCTGGAGAAGGAGGGTGGGGAGACCCCTATCAGTGTCGGGATTTCCCTGGCACTGATAATGCCTACCGCCATGGTTTTTGTGGTGGTACGCTTGCCACGAAAACCATGGCAGTAGGTGGGGACATAATCCGGAGGGTGGGATTGTGACAGCCGCATGGCTGGAGACTGAAGTCTCCAGCACAGCAGCCATTACCACCCAGGCGGACGGAGTGGTACATTGGCTGTTTGGCTTGCGCCAACCCGCCAATGTCATAATTTGGGAAAAGGTACCGCCAGCCTGTTGGCAGTACCTTTCCCCAAATTAGCGCCGACCGCCAGGGTCGTAATGAGGGCCTACATTTGTAGTTCTCCACCAAATCCAGGCTGAGGCAAATGTGGTGGCACTCTTTCTAGACGCCACCAAAGGTTTTGACTCACTTAAGTGGAACTATCTCAAGATTGCATTATGCTGAATGAATATGCTCAAATCCCTTCTGAAATTAACTGACCTGCTATACACCTCGCCAGCTTTCCAGCTTGCAAGAAAAAAAGACTTCAAATATAGAAGATGCAATCATTCTATCCAGACTTTATTCTTGCCATAGCCAAACTTTATATAAATGGCCAAATACCACCCCTTCACCAATCTCAATAGGGCAAGGGACCCACAAATTATGCTCCATCACCTCTGCTAGTTGCTCTGTCTTTGGAGCCCTGCCGCAGATCGCAGACCACATCATGCACGGTACGCTTTACGATTTTTAGATCGTCCCCTATTAATTTCACTCTATGCAGATGACATAACACATTATCTGAGAGAACCTCAGGTTAGCCTTAATCCCATTGTAGTAATGAGGAACACCACCACCAAAGGAATGACGAGGAGAAGTCTTTATTCATGTCAGGTCACAACAGCACCAGGAGACAAACAGTCCAGCTAGTTTGAACGCAAAATTCCATAAGAACTTGGAATGCATACACATCACATTCCTCAGCACATATGGCCTGAGAGAGAGATCACCACAATATCTTCCACTCTTACATATTGGATAATTTGCTTCTATTCCAAGGATAACATGTAAATTATTTAGTTTTTTTTTACAATTAAAAAAATAAAATGAATCTGGCAGCAAACATAAAAATACAATACAATACACACAAATACATATAGAGCGAAACTTAACATTTACATCTTAAAATCTTAACACATTCTAGACTTGCATTCTACAGTTGTTAACAGAACCTTACAGGTTTCTTGATAACCCTTTTTGGACGGGTAGCGTTATCTGCACTTTGGTTTGAAATCCCAGAAGAACAACTTTCTTCTTGTGCATCCATCTCTTTTACATTCCCCACTCTTGAGAAGTTCCACCATTCATCTCCTCTCAATCTAACTGAGTGACCACTGACACCTTCCACTTTTAGGTTCTCTGAACTCCGATTGACCTTTAGGTACATGACACAGTTCCTTAAAGCCGACTACATCTCTTTTAGCAATGTTATCACTTGCGTCTGTTCCATGATTCATATCAAAATGTTTAATTTTTTCCTGCGCCACTTCCACCTTCGAGCGAACACACCTGTCCAGCTCTTTCTCATGGTAAGAACCAGGCTGATACTCTCTCAACCATGCTGCAAATATGTCATTAACCAGTATTCTACCTCTCATAATCTTGAAAGGTGTCTTGCCTGTAATGGCTTTGGGACTGGTGCAATGGGCAAACAACACATCATCCACAGCCGACCGTACCTGAAGCCTCTTTCTAACAAACCATTGAATACAATCCACTAGTGTCCTGTTCATTTTCTCCACTAAACTATTTGTGGATGATATAGTGCAACTCTCTTGTGCTTTATCCCAGATTTAATCAAAAAAATCTTTAATTTCTTTAGAAACAAATTGAACTCTATTGTCGGAGACTAGCTCCTCGGGAAACCCTTCTCTTCCAAAAAATTCACTGAAAAATGATAGACCTGCACCAGTGTTTGGTTACTGCACAAATTTCACCTGTCACCACTTGCTATAATAATCAACTAAAACAAGAGCATACCTTCACCTTGGTGGTAAAGTACTGAAAGGTCAGATGAAATCCACACAAGCTTGGACCAAGGACTTTCAGGAAGCTCAATCAGGTGAAGAGGTGGGTTAGAAGTTTTTAGAACTTCATCACTAATTGAGCATATCACACAATCTCTGACAGTTTACACAATCTCCCTGTCCATACTAGGCCACCAATACATAGAACGTATTCTTCTTTTAGTGACTGTTTGGCTCAGATGGCCCTCATTTACAGCCTGAATGATCCTTCCCCTAAGCAACATCGGTGGTGTGAATTTGTTAACTCTGATAATTACATTCTCATCCTCTATCCTCAGCTCACTTGCAATCTTAAAACAAGGATGTACGCTTATTGGTAATGAGCTCTCTTTAGGCCAACCTATAACCACATATTCACTAACCATGCTTGGAACTTCATCTTTCCCCATACAATCCATCCATTCTTCTTCTCTGTCGAAGGTGCTCTCAACAAATATAACAGTAGCAATGAGGCATTCTTCCTCTTTGTCCTCAGGCTCATCCCCCTTTTGAGTGTATGGTGATCTCGCCAGATAATTCTCTCTAATATTTTTCCCCCTTGAGATGTACTCCACATCAAAATTGTATTTTAAGAGTTTCGCACTCAATCTTGCATTTGTTTGTGTCAAATCTCTGATAACATTTCCATTCAATATACCCACAAGAGGTTTATGGTCTATCAATATTGTAAACCAACCCCCCCGCCCCAAAAAAGCGTTTGAAATGCTGCACAGCTGAACAACACACAAGCAGTTCTTTTTCAAATACCCCCACTTTTTGTCTGCTGTCAGTATGTTTTGTCTGTGTTCACTGGAATCCTGCTAACCAGGACCCCAGTGACTGTGCTCTCTCCCTCTAAATTTGGTTGCTTCAGACTTCACATACCCGACATTTGGCATACTGGTGCCCCCATATAAATCCCTAGAATATGGTACCCAGGGTGTTGGGGCACCAGGGGTTTCCCATGGGCTTCAGCATGTATTATGCCACCCATGTGAGCCCATGCAAAATGTGTCTGCGGGCCTGCCATTGCAGCCTGCTTGAAAAGGTGCATGCCCCCTTTCACTTTCACTTCAGGTCACTGCACGAGGTCACTTTAAGTCCCCCCTATGGTAGGCCCTCCTAGCCCAGAGGGTAGGGTGCAGGTACTTGTGTGTGAGGGCACCCCTTCATGAGCAGCGTTGCCCTTACAAACTCCAGCTTCATTTTCCTGGACTTCATGAGTGCGGGGACTCCATTTTATGCGTGGACCTGCACAGGTTACCTGTGTCCAGTTACATAATGGTAACTCCGAACCTGGGCTTGTTTGATATCAAGCATGTCAGAATCAAACCCCAGTACTGTTGCCAGTATTGGTTGTTTGATTCCATGCACTCTGGGGGCTCCTTAGAGGACCCCCAGCTTTGCTTCTACCAGCTTGCAGAGTTTTCCCGGCAGCCCATGCTGCTGCCATCCTACAGACAGGTTTCTGCCCTCCTGCTGCTTGACCCGCTCAAGCCCAGGAAGGCCGAGCAAAGGATTTCTTTGGGAGAGGGAGGCAACACCCTATCCCTTTGGAAATAGGTGTTGCAGTGCTTGGAAGGGATAGCGTTCCCAAGCCAGTGGTATGCTTTGAAGGGCACATTTGGTGCCCTCCTTTCATAAACCGCTTTGCACCAGTCCAGGGACCTCCAGTCCCTGCTCTGGTGCAAAACTGGACAGAGGAAAGGGGGGTAACCACTCCCCTGTCCATCACCACCCCAGGGGTGGTGCCCAGAGCTCCTCCAGGTGGCCACTTGAATCCAAGGTGGGCAAAGGCCTCTGGGAGCATGTGAATAGCCAGAACAGGAAGGTAACACCATAGCCCCCCCTCCTGATAGGAGGTCACCCTGCTAGGTGGCCAGTCCCCCTTTCTGGGCTATTTAGGGTCTCCCTCTTGGGTGGGCCCTCAGATTTGACATGCAAGATTCCAGCAGGATGGCTCTGCATCGTTTCATTCACCTTCTGGGCACTGGAACTGCAACTGGAGCCTCCACGAACTGACAATCTGCATCCACGGTGATGACTCTGCTTGCAATATTGTTTCCACAGCTCCTTCCAGCAACTACAACGTTTCCCCGCTGTGCATCCTCTGAGGGCGATGTGTCTTCAGTATGCACAAGAAGCAACAAAGAATTTCCCTTGGAGTGAAGGAGTCACTTCCCTGCATTTGCAAGCACCAGCTGCAACGAGACCAGGCTGTGTGGATCTCCTCTTCCCCAGATCTGCGTGGATCCTGCATCACGGGTGGTAGTCTAGAGTGGTCCTCTCTAACAGCTGTCCAACTTGGGAGACCTGCGCCCTTGCCTCTCCACGTAGGACAGTACCGCCATACACAGTGTCTCTTGCAGCTACCAAGGCTTGTTGGCATCTCCTCCAAGGGATCTTCAGGCTCTGTGTAGCCCCTTCCCCGGCACTCTTCCCTGCGACACACAGCCCTCTACGTGCTGTGCATCTCCAGCGACACAAGACTCCTTTCTAGGTGTGCTGCGTGCGCCTCACGGCAGCTCCTATGCTTGCTGGCTGTGGGTCCCCTGTGGTTGCTGCCTCCTCTTCCTATTACTCTCCACACTGCTGAGGGTCACCTGGGACTCCCCTTCGTGTGTTGAGTGCCCCTGGACCTTGCTGGTCCCCGGCAGCTCCGCATTTCTTCTTCCATGACATATTCCTTTGCCAAGACGTCGACTTCATCAGTTTAGGAACCCTTCAGGTGCTCCAGTGCTGCACTGCTGACTGTCTTCGTTCACCGTCGACCTGGTCCTGCATCCACAGATGGGTGGGTAGTGGCTTCTGTCACGACGGACATTCCACTGTGAACTGGACTTGGTCCCTTTACTTTACAGGTCTTCCTCTTAAAGGATCCACCTTCGTTTTCTTGCAGTCTTGTCTGGGTCTTGCATTATCTTCTTCTGCAGTCCTTTTGATGGGTTTGGGGAAAACCAGATACTTACCTCTCTTCTCCTGGTCGCTGGGGGGCACTCTGGTACTTAACTTGTGGGTTTCCTAGTTCCTCCAGCTCCCCTCTACCGATTCCACTTCTTTGGGTGGGGGCCCGACTTTCGCATTCCACTTACTTAGTATATGGTTTGGTCCCCCACTAGGCCTTCAGTATTGTATATTACTTTCACTGTTTTCTATTGCCTTTTAATGCTAATCACTGACTCCTAATGTGTACATAATAGTGTGTTTACTTACCTCAAGTTGGTGTATTGCCTATATAGTATTTTGGTATTTTGTGTTACAAATAAAGTACCTTTTTTTTGTAAGACTGTCTGGTTCTTTCATGTGTGTAAGTGGTGTGTGACTACAGTGGTATTGCATAAGCTTGCATGCCTCCTAGATAAGTCTTGGCTGCTCATCCACAGCTACCGCTAGAGAGCCCTGGCTTCCTAGACACTGCCTGCACCTCACTAATAGGGGATAGCTAGACCTGGTATAAGGTGATAACACCATAGGTGCTTACCACATACCAGTCCAGCTTCCTACACTTATCACACAGAGCTCTAGAAACAAAACTAATTGTTCTTTCAGCTTGTCCAACTACGTGGGTAAGAGTTGCCCCTAACCCACGGTTATTTGCGTCAACCATGATAAGGCATTGACTGGCAGAAACAAAAAGTGACAGGATATTCTCCGAACCTATCTCATGCTTCAACTGATTATAATCCTCATGACACTTGTCATCCCACTTGAAAACAGTGTTTTTAGTAAATCTCTCGACCTCTCCAATTTACTGGAGAAATTCCTGATAAACTTGGCATAAAATTTGCAAACTCCGAAAACAATGCCACTTGTTCCTCAGTGCTAGGTGGAGCTGCATTCACAATAGCTTCAACCAAGCCCAGGCGTGGTTCTACTACTTAATGCGAAAATACATGTCCCAAATACTTAATTTTGGAGTTGATGAATTCACATTTCTTTACATTAGCAACCACACCTACCCTTTCCAACCTTTTCAACACATTATGCATAGTTTCATCATGTTCCTGCAAATCTCTGGCAGCTATAAGCACATCTTATTGGAAAACTGCTACCCTTTTGAGCAAAGATTCCATTATTCGTTGGAAAACTGAGGCGGCAGATGCCAACCCGAAAGGCATCCTCTTGAACTGGAATGTACCCACTGGAGATACGAAAGCCTTAGGATGCCTGCAGGATTGTTCCAGTTCCACTTGGAGGTAGGCAGATGCCAAATCGATGTTGCTAAACAGAGATAAACCAGCAAAACTAGACACAGCATCAGTTTGTGGCAGGGGATGCAGATCCACCCAAATAACTCTATTCAGACTATGCAGGTCTATACACACTCTCAAATCTCCTGTTTTTTTTCCTGGCGATAACCAATAGAGGCAGCCAAGATGACGACTCTGTCGGTTCAATAACCCCTTGAATGCACATTTTGTCAAGTACGTTTTCCATCTCTCCTGTAACACAAAAAGGCACCATTTTCAACTTGTATTTAACTGGTACCACATTGTCCTAAATCTTGATCTTGTGTATGAACCCTCTGTTTTTCCCTAGTCTATCCTCAAAAAACGTAGGGAAATTTTTCAATCCAAACGTTGTTCGTATCGGATTGGGCCTCCCTCATTAATGATACTTGAATCCTTACCTAGTCTCAAAGTCAAACTAAAAAGCTCTTGGAGATACCACCCCAGAACCTTAAGTCCCTTCTTAGCAACGTATACTTTTCCATGAATCATTTTCTCTTTAAACTGAAGAGTGGATTTGCAATATCCAACCAAATCAATTTTTTCCCATCAGACCAAACTGGACACTTGTCAAGAGACAAAAGCTCTTTGTTGTCCCATGTATCTTTGAACAAATCTTCTGTGATAATGGTCATCTTTGATCTAGCATCAACCAGCAATTTCAACATCTTTCCTTCCACAAAAAAATCAGTGGATGGTGTCTCTGCATTCTCTGTTGTCCTCATCTTGTACAACTACTACTAAGTCTTCTGTTTTTCCCACAACATCCAACGTATTGTCACAAGAATCACAGTCCAACACATCATTCACCCTGTTTTTCTTTGACTGGCATACTTTGGCGAATGCCCAACTTTTCCACAGTTTTTGCAACTGACACTACTAGCATGACTGGGACATCCCTTAGGAGCATGCTGAGGACAACCACAACTGAAACAGATATTTTTTTGCTTAAAAAAAAATTATGTCCCCTCTTGTCACTTCTCCATTTTTTCTTAATAGCGATTTTTCTACTGTTCTCCTTTGTGGAACTACTATCTGCCACAGCACCAACACTATCTTTTTAAATTAGTTCTCTAGACAGTTTATGGGATATTTCTATGCTCTTTACAATGTCAGTCGTTTCATTTAAATATGGGTTCTTGTATGTGAGAAGTCTTTCCTGTCCCTATTTATCACTGCACCTGACTACAATCTGGTCCCTGATAAACTGATTTGTGAAATCCTCAAATTCACAATCTTCAGCTAAAATACGCAAAGCTGCAACATATGAGTCTATGGACTCCTCCTGGTGCTGTTCTCTAGTAAAGAACTTGTACCTGTTAACTATCAACTTCGGCTGAAGATCACATTGCTTCTCCAGTTTCTGAACTGCGTCCTGAAACTCATTCAAGTCCTCTTCATCATCCGTTACATGTTGTAATGGCAGAAGATGTTCATGTATGGCTTGCCCCTTGAATCTCAGGTTATGTTCAAGAAGGAATCTTTTCCTCTGTGAACAATATTGATTCCCTCCTATTGCCCCCAAATATTTAGTAAAAGCCCTGTACCAGTTTTTTCGCTTAATGAGCGGCTCACTCAGCGATTGCAAAACAGGAGGTGGTGAATTTACGGACTACATAGTCTAATTCCTATTCTGTAGCAACCTAACAATTTGCATCAAAATTGCAGCAAAATTGATAATTTTCCTTTTGAAGGCGACAATAGCACAAGTACAATAATACAAAGACAACAACACACACACACCGGGAAAACAGAAGGCATGCTTATACAATTTAGCAGATGCATATAGTGTTAATGTGTCACACAGGATTGAGTTCGCACATCTAAAACCAAGCATATTTATAAAATAGTGAGCATTTCACTGACCAAACAGAACATATCAAATGACATGCGTAAAGTACCGATGAAACACAAAGTGTACATGTCACTGTTATATATGGCAAAATCACTGGACATGCGAAGTGTGTATGTCACAGACAACAAATTACCGTTCACTTTTTTTTTTTTTTTCCGGTAAGCAGAACTACCTACAACCTCAACATTAAAGAGCTTGTTCCAATGGTGGCGAGTGTATGAGTCACTGACAAACCTGCTGACAGTAAATGTGGAAGTATAGTGTGCAAGTCACTGACCAACCCGCTGACAGCATACGCAGAATTGTAGTGTGCGAGCCACTGACCAACCCGCTGATAGTATATGCCGACAAAAATAAACCGTTCCAGATTGATAGGATGGAGGCACTTCAATTCCAACAACTGAGTACTGACAGTGTTTCCGGAACTAGAATGTGCGTGTCACTGATGTTCCGGTGGACACACTTTGCGAAGCCGTATATCTCTACCAATAGGATTGAGTAAAGAACGAAATGGCGCACCACGCGACCGCAACTTCACATCATCATACCAGCGGTTATGGCATGTCGGGCGCGAGCAGAATGTGTCTGGGATAGCAGCGCTGGAGAAGGCACATGCTTTGGTGGCAGCTGAAGGCTGTGACGCTGGAATTCCTCATGCTGAGCACAATGGGAGGAATAAGTGTTGTCTTTACGCCTCAGTAGTTAGCGTTCTGAGAGAGTTCCAACTGGCACACGTGGAGTTGGAAATTGCAATCGCAGCGATGAGATTTTTTGGAAAAGCTGGAACTCGTGAGGTCTCCAAATGTTGCAAACAACGCTTTCACCTTGGATGGAGTCTAAGTCCTAGCTCCCTCCAGCTGAGCAGTTCTCCTACCTTGCATAAACACGATCTCATCAACTATGGAATCCCTTGCGTGTATGGCTTTTCCTAGCCACAAAAGCCAGTTGCAGTCTAAATGAAGGTTCCGCCTGTGACTCAGAACCACTTGTCGCCAAATTGTATTCATCAGGAACACCACCACTAAAGGGATGAAGAGGAGAAGTTTTTATTCATGTCAGGTCACAACAGCACCAGGAGACAAACTGTCCACCTGGTTTGAACACAAACATTCCTTACACATTACATTCCTCAGTACATATGGCCTCAGAGATAGATCACCACATCCATGTTGTAGGAATTCACTAGTTTGGGTCCCTATCGGGTCTCACTATTAACTGGTACAAATCACAACATTACTGCCCTAACTCAGGACTGATCTAGATTTTCAGCTGGAATGTCACACAGCACCCAATAAATACCTGGAAATCTGGCTAAGCCGCAAAAAATACTCAGTCATCAGCAAAAACTGTGGACGTGCGATGAAAACTCTAGAGGAGCAAATTAAAAGATAGCTTAAACTGCCGCTTACAGTGGCTGGAAGGCTGAGGATGATCAGAATGGTCATACTGCCTAAATATTTATATTACTTCAACATTATACCATAATACCCCACTAAAAGTTAGTCCAGTCCATCACAACTGTGCTCATCTAAGTAGCACTTCGTCCAGTCCATCACAACTGTGCTCATCTAAGTAGCACGGGCTAACAAAAGACCCAGAATTGCTTGAAAAATCTTACTTTTCTGTGTAAACAAAGGGCTTCATGGTCCCCAATATGGAGATTAACTATTTGTTCTGATCACAGTGCTGTATGGCACATCTCGTGATGGAGAGAGGTATGGCAGATCCCACCGCGCTTTCATACAAATTTTGCGAATGAGGAAATAAATGCAGTCCATTGCACAATATCACATAGGACAAGATAAAACAAGCATTGGCAAAGTCAATAGGTCTGGCCTATACAAGAGCTGTTGGATTTGGCAATGTGTTTTGCCAAGCTCTACACCAGTGTGGCTGCTGTTCGGCATGGCTAAAAGTTAGTGGCGTGGAGTGTCACTGGAGTGAGTGTCATAAAGTGGATGTGTTCAAATCTCGTGAAGTAGGAGGAGTAGTGTGTCTTAGAGTAGAGGGGAGTAGAGTTTAGTGTCAGAGAGTGTCTTAGAGTGGAGTGGGGTGGAATAAGGTGGAGTGGGTTGGAGTAGATTGAGGTTGTTGCGTGAATAGGAGTAGAGTGGGGTGGATTTGATTGGGCTAGAATGAGGTGGATAGGAGTGGGGTGGATTGAAATGGAGTTGGGTGGATGGGATTGAGGTGGGTCGTTTGGATTGGAGTGGGTGGGGTGGGGTGGATTTGATTAGACTGGAGTGGGGTGAATTGGATTGGAGTGGGGTGGGTAGGATTCACTGGACTGGACTTGAGTGAGGTGGATTGGAGTAGAGTGGGGTATGATCCACCCATACCCCACTCCACTCCAATCCACCTCACTCAAGTCCAGTCCAGTGAATTGGGGTGGTCTGGATGATCGGAGTAGGGTGGGCAGGATGAATTGGAGTGGGGAGGGATGGATTGGATTGGAAAGGACTGGGTGGATTAGAGTAGAGTGGGGGATTGGAGCGGGTGGGATAGATTGGATTGGAGTGTGGTCGATTGGACTGGAACGGGGTGACTTGAAATGGGCTGGGGTGGATAAGACAGGAGTGTGGTGGGCTGCAGTGGAATTTATTGAAGTGGGGTGGATTGGATTGTGGTGGATTGGAGTCGGGTAGATTGCATTGATATTACAGTGCACTGGGATGGATTGGATAGGAATGGGGTGAAATGAGCTGGGGTGGGGTGGATTGGGGTGGGGTGGTTTGGGGTGCAGTAGGGTAGGCTGGATGGATTGGATTGGATTGGAGTGTGATGGACTGAACTGGGATGGATTGGAGTGGAGTGGATTGAAATGGGGTGGGTGGATTGGATTGGGATGGTTTGAATTGGGTTGGGTAGGGTAGATTGTACTGGGTGAATTGAAATGAATTGAATTGGAGTGGGGTGGACTGGAGTGGGTTGGATCTGTTCAGGGTGTATCGGATTGGGCTGGGGTGCAGTGGATTTGAGTGAGATGTGTAGGAAAGGACCCTCTTGGCACGGTTACCCCACTTTTTGCCTGATATCAATATGCTTAGACTGTTTTCACTGGGATCCTGCTAACCAGGACCCCAGTGATTGTGCACGCTCCCTCTAAATTTGGTTGCCTAGGACTTTGCACACCCCACAATTGGCATAATAGTGCCCCCTTATAAGTCCCTAGTATAGGGTACTTGGGTTCCCAGGGCATTGTGGCACCAGGGGTTCCCCATGGGCTGCAGCATGTATTGTGCCACCCACGAGATCTGATGCAAAATGTGTCTGCAGGCCTGCCATCGCAGCCTGCGCAAAAAGGTGCATGAATCCTTTCACCACAGGTCACTGCACCAGGTCTCTGTAAGTCACCCCTATGTTAGGCCCTCCTAGCCCAGAGGGCAGGGTGCATGTCCCTGTGTGTGAGGGCACCCCTGAATGAGCAGTGGTGCCCCTACGAACTCCAGTTCCATTACACTGGACTTCGCAAGTGCGGAGAAGCCATTTTACCCGTGTACTGGACACAGGTTACGTGTGTCCAGCTACACAATGGTAACTCTGAACCTGGGCATGTTTGGTATCAAACATGTCAGAATCATACCCCAATATTGTTGACAGTATTGATTGTATGATTCCATGCACTCTGGGGGCTCCTTAGGGGACCCCCAATATTGCTCCTACTAGTCTTCTAGGGTGTCCCGGGCAGCCTGCTCTGCTGCCACCCCTCAGACATGTTTCTGCCCTCCTGCTGCTTGACAAGCTTAGGCAGGAAAAGGCAGAACAAAGGATTTCCTGCGGGAGAGGGAAGTAACACCCTCTCTCTTGCAATTAGGTGTCACAAGGCTTGAGAGGGGTAGCCTCCCCAAGCCACTGGTTTGCTTTGAAGGGGACATTTGGTGTCCTCCTTGCATAAACCGGTTTTCACCAGTCCAGGGACCCCCGGTTCCTGCTCTGGCACAAAACTGCACAAAGAAAAGGGGAGTGACCACTCCCCTGTCCATCACCACCTCGGGTGTTGTGCTCAGAGCTCCTCCAGGTGGCCACTTGATTGTGCAATCTTTAAACCAAGAAATGGTGCAGCGGACTCTGGGAGAATCTGAGTGGCCAGGTCAGGCTGGTGACGTCACAGCCCCCTCCTGATAGGTGGTCACCTTACTAGGTGAGCAAACCGCCTTTTAGGGCTATTTAGGGACTCCCTTGAGGATTGGTCCCCAGATTCGATGTGGAAGAATCCACCAGGACTCCTCTGCAACGTTTACTTCGACTTCTGACCACTGGAACCGGAACTAGACTCTCAGGAACAGACAAAGCTGCAACTCCGGCGAAGTCCTCGCTTTGCAACCGGCTCCTTCCAGTTACTGCAACATTTTCCTAGCTGTGCATCCTCTGAGGTCAACTTGACCTCAGCCGACACCAAGAAGCAAGAAGGAATCTGGAGTGAAGGAGTCACTCCCCTGCATCTGCAGGCATCAACTGCAGTGACGTATGGCTGTGTTGATCTGCTCTCCTCTGGAACTGCGTGGATCCTGCATCACAGGTGGTGGTCTGGAGTGATCCTCTTGGTCCTCTCTGCACGGTGTCATATTTGGGAGATGGTAAACCCTTGCCTGTCCTTGCAGAACAGTACCCCTGTACACTGTGACTCTTGCAGCTACCAAGTCGTGCTTGCTCCTGCTCCAAGGGATCTTCAGGCTCTGAGTAACCCCAGCCCCTAGCACTTTCTCCTGCAAAGGACAGTCTCTTATCTGCTGCTCCAGTGAAGTGGGACTCCTCTTCAATTGTGCTGACAGGTCCTGACTGGGTCTCGCTGCCTGCTGCCACTGGGTTGCCTGTGGGGGCTGCGACTGCTTCTGTTAGCTCTCCCGACTGCTGAGGGTCACCTCAGACTCCCCTCCAAGGGTCGAGTCCCCTGGGCCTTGATGGTCCTCTTCAGGCTTGCAACTCTCCTGTTGCTCTTCTTGCATTTGCCAAGGCTTGTTGGTAGTATTCCTGCACCACTGACCATCTGCGACCCCACAACTGACGTGGGACACCATCTGCACCATTCCAAAGGCTCCTCTTCAGCTCCTGGGCTCTACAGCTGGTCTTCTTCTCCCCTCGTCAATCTGGTTCTGCATCCACAGAAGGGTGGGTGGGTGGTGGCTCCTACCCCCACTGGACACTCCATCGTGGACTGCACTCTGTCCCCTTCTTTTGCAGGTCCTCTTCTACTGGAATCCACCTTTTGCTTCTTCCTGTCTGGTCCTGTTCTTGTACAATCCTTTTTCCAAGTCCTCCTGTTAGCCCTTGGGAAGACCAGGTACTTACCTCTGCTTTCCTTGTTGCTGGGGGTCACTCAGCGGTTCCTAGTTGTTCTAGCTCCCCTCTAACACCTCCACATCCTTGGGTTGGGGACTGTATCTTGTATTCCACATTCTTAGTATATGGTTTGGTCCTCCCGTAGGGCCCTTGCTATTTTTACTAAGTATTACAAATGCTTGTTGTTTCTATGCTATTTTTTTATTGTTATTGTGTATGTAATTAGTGTGTACTTACCTCCAGCTTTGGGGAACTGCCTATAGGTATTCTAGTGTTGTTTTACTATAATAAAGTACCTTTGTTTTTGTAACTTTGTATAGTTCTTTCATGTGTGATAAGTTGCTGTGTGACTATACTGGTATTGCATAAGCTTTGCATGTCTCCTAGATAAGTCTTGGCTGCTCATCCACAGCTACCTCTAAAGAGCCCTGGCTTCCTAGACACTGCCTACACTTAACTAATGGAGGAATACCTGGTATAGGGTGACAACAGCATAGGTGTGCACCAAACACCATGCCAGCTTCCTACAAGGTGGATTGGATTGAGTGGAGTGGAGTGGATTGGATTGAGTGGAATGGAATAGGGTGGGAAGGGAAGGATTGGCTTGAGCATGGTGGATTAATGGGGTGGGGTGAATTGGATTGTGTCAGGGTGGATTGGAGTGAGTTGGATAGGATTGGATTGGAGTGGGTTGGATTGGATTGGTGTTGGGTGAATTGGATTTGTGTGGTCTGGATTGATTGGAGAGGGGTGGACTGGATTGAAGTGGGGTAAATGAAGGTGATTTGGAGTGGGGTGCATTGGACTGGAGTAGGGTGGATTAATGTGGACTGGAGTGGGGTTGATTTAAGTGAATTGTATTGGAGTGGGACGGACTGGGTTGGTGTAGATGGATTTGATTGGGGAGGCGGATTCAGTAGCAGTGAACCTGATTGGAGTGGGGTGGATTGGAGCAGGGTGAGATGGATTGGATTGGAGTGGGGTAGATTGGACTGGGTGGATTGGTGTGGGGTGGACTGGATTGTAGCGGGGTTTATGCTGGTGGATTGTAGTGGGGTGAATTGATATGGAGTGGGATGGATTGTATTGGGGTGAGGTGGATTGTATTAGAGTGGGTTGTTTGGGATTGGAGTGGGGCAGGGTGGAATGGGACAGGTTGTTTTGGATTGGAGTGAGGCAAATTGGTGTAGAGCACATTGTTTTGGACTGGAGTGGGGCAGATTGTGCTGGACTGGAGTAGGGCAGATTGGAGTGGGGCAGGTTGGTTTGGATTGGAATGGGACAGATTGCAGTGGGGTGGATTGAAGTGGGATAGATTGGAGTGGGGCAGACTGGAGTGGGGCAGATTGTATAAGATTGGATTAGAGTAGGGTGGATTGAGTTGCGTGGATTGGATGGGAGTGGGGTGGATTGGATTGGATGGTAGTGGGGTGAATTGGGATGGAGTGGGGTGGATTGGGATGGAGTGGGATGGATTGGATTGAAGTGAGGTGAGGTGTATGGGATTGGAGCAAGGCATATTGTCTTGGATTGGAGTGGGGCAGAGTAGAATGGGGTGGATTGGAGTGGGACAGAATGTTTTGGATTGGAGTGGGGCAGACGAAGGGGGCGGATTGGAGTGGGGCAGATTAGTCAGTCAGATTGCGATGGGAAAGATTGTTTTGGATTAGGGCAGATTGGAGTGGGGCATATTGTTTTGGATTGGAGTGGGGCAGACTGTTTTGCAGTGGGGTGGGGCAGATTGTTTTGGAGTGGATTGGGGCAGATTGTTATGGATTGGTGTGGGACAGGTTTTTTTGGATTGGAGTGAGGCAGAATGTGTTAGAGTGTATTGAAGTGTGGTGGATTGCATTGGATTGAGTTGGTTGGTGGATTGGAAAGTAGACTGTTTTGGATTGGAGTGAAGCAGATTGCAGTGGGGCAGATTGTTTTGGATTACGGCAGATTGGAGTGGGGGATATTGTTTTGGATTGAAGTGTGGCAGATTGTTTTGGATTGGAGTGGGGAGATTATTTTGGATTGGAATGGGTCAGATTGGAGTGGGACAGATTGTTATGGATTGGTGTGGGGCAGATTTATTGGACTGGAGTGGGGCAGATTGTATTAGAGTGGATTGGAGTGGGGGGATTGGATGGGAAAAAGGTGAATTGGGATGTAGTGGGGGGATTGGATTGAAGTGGGACAGATTGTTTTGTATTGGAGTGGGACACATTGTTTTGCATTGGAGTGGGTCAGATTGGATTGGGGTGTATTTGAATGGGACAAATTGTTTTGGATTGGAGTGGGGCAAATTGTTTTGGATTGGATTGGGGTTGATTGGAGTTGGACAGATTGTTTTGGGTTGGAGTGGGGCAGATTGGTTTGGATTGGGGCAGATTGGAGTGGGGCATATTGTTTTGGATTGGAGTGCAGCAGATTGTTTTGGATTGGAACAGGATAGATAGGAGTGGGGCAGATTGTTTTGGAACAGAGAGGGGCAGATTCTTTTGGAGTGGCACAGGTTGTTTTGGATTTGAGTCGGGTGAATTGGAGTGGGGCAGAATGGATTGGGGTGGGTTTGTAGGATTGGAGTTGGTTTGGTTGGGGTGAGTGGTTTGGATTGAATTGTGGTGGGGTAGATTGGTGTGGGATAGTGTGGGGGTAGATGGGATGGGGACTTAGGCACCCTCTTGTCAGTTGCCCACGGGTAAGTGAACTTTTACCAAGCAGTAGATTATGATTAAATCCCTACGGATTTGTTCATAGAATGTTTTACTCTATTAACACTGTTTAAATGGAAAATGAGACAAATGTCGATTTGATCATTGTGGGAGGAGGGGTTGAGGATTCTACACCTAGTATAGGCTTGCCATGGGACTACTGGCAACAAGACATCCACAATATAATTGATACCCCTGCAGGTATCCCCAGTCTACGCACTGCTCAGCTACTTCCCAAAAATACCTTTAACATTTATCACCTTGGCATTGCTGCTGGTGAAAAAACTGAACTCAAGGAACTAGGGACAAGGGCACACCCATACGAAAAAAACAATGGTTGACCAAACTAACATATTGCAGTTAGCAATTATAACTCTATGACAATCTCCTGCCTGTGGTCCCCTTCCCAAAGGATATTTGGTGTTTGTTTCAGAAGTATTTGCTTATGAACTGTGAGGAAGAGGAAGCCCCATCAGCACCACACGCAGAAATTTAACAGACAGGATGAAGGGAAAGAACCTGAGAACGATGAGTGGGTGGTAGGGGTTAAGTTGTTGACATGAATACTGATGTTACTGCATGGTATGCCAAGTATATGTTGCATACTGTTGCTGTTTGTTTTGTGTCAATGAAAAATGTCATTGAAAAAAGGGTTGGGTTGGCAGAAGTACTCAATGTTAAACAGAGTAAAGGCTGAGCACAGTTGATGTGGGCTGCAGAGGTATGTTTGAAAGCAGCTTAAAGCCAAAGTCTGTTTTTAAAAATCTGTGAGAAAGGCCAAAGCTTCTGTTGACAGTACATTTACCCCAGTGCATATCTAAGTTCTAACCCACGTTAAATAGGTATAGTACATTGCTTAAGACAAATTCTATAAGCTGTGCATGTTTATTTCCAGAACTTCACTAACAATTGTGAGGCATTGCAGATTGTTAAATAATGTAGAATGCTGGGGTGACCCACTTAACAGGTGTTTTTCTCACATTGTGGTTGTAAGTATGGCTCTAAGGTTGTATGTCATTGTGCTCATCTCACAAATGTGTGTAGTGCATTTTACCAGACTACAGAAGGTTGTCCATCGGGCATGGCTGAAGGTGTCTTATCCATGGCAATTCATATCTGTCAACCATTCGACTTAAAATTCAGAGTCATGTGAAGTCTTTAAGAAGGTGATTTTGTTACAGAAAATAGAGTACAAACTCACTTTTAGAGCGTGTCAAAGTTTTAAAAGGGAGTGATCCCGTTAAAGTTTATA
This sequence comes from Pleurodeles waltl, assembly GCF_031143425.1. Lineage (NCBI taxonomy): Eukaryota > Metazoa > Chordata > Amphibia > Caudata > Salamandridae > Pleurodeles > Pleurodeles waltl. The sequence goes on from NC_090436.1 coordinate 525,279,825, forward strand.
GGGGCATTTTGTTTGTTAGGTGGGTGAATACCAGTAGATGGAGGGTAACATTCACCAAATATGTGTGGCTTGACTGATATTCTGAGTCCAGCATATGGTCAGGGATATGTTCATTATCACTTGATTGTTGATAGAAAGTTGGGTTTCTTTAAATCCACGAAAGCTATAGGACATGGTCACAATGACTGCATGATGTCATCAGTGATCTGATTTGCGATGCCATCAGTGATTTCATCGGTAATGTTTAACATGTTATGATCATAAGCAGTGAATGGCAGGGTGCAAGTTATAATTGACTCCCTAAACAGTAACTGATGAATGTCAGTGTTTTTTCATTTTGTAGATAGTAGTTCTTACCTCATTTCCACATTTAACTATAACACCACTTTAATTCATTCATATATATATATATAGATATAGATTTATATATGTATATGTATATATATATATATATATATATATATATATATATATATATATATATACTGAAACAAAAGGAAAAGTGATGTTATAGTTAGGTGTTGAAATAAGGTAAAAACTAATATTTATAAAACACAACATATAAAGTTCACCAGTTACAATTTACTGAGCTAACTATTACTTATGCCCCTGCCATGCTCTATGTGTGACCTCACATATTACATCACTTATGAAATGTGAAATGACATTCCTCATGACAACTCAAATTACATGACCGATGACATCATACAATCATTCCGATCTCGTCCTACCGGGTCTTTGGACTCAAAGTAATTCAACACACTACACCTTTGGACAATTTTCTTTTCACTTAAATGACATTACTTTCTATTAGACTTCACATTACCTGCAATTTTAAGTCAAGAGGTTGACAGCTATACATTTGCCACTGTAAAGACACCTTCTGCAGGCCCTATGGACTACGGTCAGTAGTTTAGTAAAATACATTACACATATTCGTCAGTTGGGCAAAATGGCACTCAATCTTACAGCCATGCTTAGAAAACCAATATGAGATAAACAACATCTATTTTAGGCAACCCTGCATTCTACATTATTCTGCAGTGTCTTAAAACCTTTGGTGAAGTTCTGGGAATAACATGCACAACTTATGAAATATGTCTATAGCACTGTATTACAATTATTAAACATCGGCAAGCACTTAGATATCCACTGGTAGTTAATGTATTGTCCCTACCTCCTACATGCCCCTTGGGATCAGGGTGAGATCACCTGTCCCTTTGCATATTTATAATTCCTTTTCATGACGCGGCGATCATGTCTCTGAGTCCTGTATTGGCTATCACAACATTGTTGTTCAGGTTGTGCCCAGCCAGTCAGGATAGACTAGTCCTCTTTAAAGTGGCCAATAAGAGCATAGCTGCACACCATGAGTCCACATATATCTACCTTAACTCCTTCATGCCCAACCTGGATTCATCTTTAAATGTTAATTTCAGGAAAACAGCTGAACGGATTTACACCAAATGGCAAAAGCCCACTTTCTAAGTAAAGTTTGAACTTTTTGCCAAATTTAATATACAGCTATTCAGCCATTATTTTCTGTAGCTGCACTAGAATTTCCCTTTAGGAATTAACATGGGAAACAAATGTTTCAGACCTTTATCTTGCCCTAAGCTTGACTGATTGTCACAGCACCAAAGTTATTGGCTAAACAGCTTTGCACTACCTTTCGAATTCTGGCCTAACTATACCTACACAGTTGCACATTCCCTGATAAAAACAAAGATTAAAGGGACTTATAGTTAGGTTAAAATATCAGTTATAACATAGTCGTAAGAGGAGCACCTTTCCTTCTTTTTTTAATCTGACCTCAACCCAGGTCTGACTGTTTGTAAAATATAATGTATGGCAATACCTGTTACTGAATGAATTCTGGTAAATACTTTATGATCACCACTCTGCACCCCGTTTTTTGTTTTCTTTCTCTCTCCATCTGTACTCTTCCCCTTTGTGATCTCGAACTGCCGTCCACCCCCAATATGCACTCTGTTTACTGTCTACTCCCCTTCTTTGCTGTGCTTTCCCCCTTTAAAGTCTTTTTTCCCTCTCTTAATCCTCCACCCTGCTCCCTGTTTTTTCCCTCCCTTTCTCTCTCCCTCTGCGCTCACCCCCTGTGTGATCTTGAACAGCACACCTTTGCATCCCAAGATGCGAAACAGAGGCTGTAAAGGGGGAAAGAACAGAAAAGAAGGGGAGCAGAGTCAGTAAATGGGGTATCCACAGTGGTTGATCTTCAGTAGATCTTTGCGCCAACAGCAGTGTCGTTATTGGCTGGCTGGTGATAGTCCTTAAAAATGTTTTTACAGTTTTAAAAAAGAAAAGAAATAAGGAGGCTGGGTTACCCTGACATCCTAGGCCTGGTGGTGGGGTCCCAGATGGACCTCACCTGAGGCCAAAAATATTTTTTGTGAAATTGTGCTTCAAGCTCAGGCATTTGTTTTTTTACATAACCCCAGGGGGGTTGGGTTGGTTGGGAATGGTTTATTTTTTTATGTAGGGAGTGCATTTGGCCCCCTCCTGGGTCTCGATGTTGGTCCTGGGGACCCCATCCCTGGGGCCTGACATCTTTTTATAAGGTGGCACGCTGCCCCTCCTCCCCTGGCCGTTTTCTGCCCTGATGACCCCATGCCTCATGGCCCTACATATTTTTTAAGGGGATCCCATTCCCCAGGGCAGCTAAACCTTTGAAAATGCGGGTGGTGTTGGCTCCCTCCCTGAACCATTAATGGCCCCTGGAACCTCATCCCCTGTGATCTTCTCACTTGCTATGTCCCCGAGGAGCCCATCACTGGGACATAGTGGTTTCACTGCCCACACCGGCGTGGGCAGGAAAACCTTTGTTTGCACCCACTCGGGGAGGATTTTCAAAATTCCTACCACACAAGTGCAAACACAAAATCTGCTCCCAGCCTGCAGGAGCTTTGAAAAGGCTCCCACCAGCTGGGAGAAAACTTTTGATCTGGTTCCATGCTGTCCTCTCCTTATTAATTCAAATAAACAGCACTGGGAATGGGGTCCCCAGGGTCTAATAAGGCTAGAGAGGGGTGGTGGGGAAGGGGGCACACAGCCACTTTCCCCTTTCTTAAAAAAAATAACGACCCTTGGGGATGGTGCCCCCAGTGCCTAATATGGCTCAGTGAGGGGGACTACAGAGCCCCCTTTCCCTTTCTTTGAAGTAGTGGCCCTGGGGGATGGGGTCCTCAGGGCCTAATAAGTTTCGTGGAGGGGGGCAGTTGGCCCTCTCCCCTTTAATTTAAAAAAAAAAAAACAGCCCTAGGGGATTGGGTCCAAGGGCCTAATAAGGCTCACCCGGCCACTCTCCCCATTAAAATGTATATGGCTCTAGGGGATGGGGTCTACAGGGCCTAATGAGGTTTGAGTAGAGGGGCCATGTGGGATGGGACGGGATGGGATCTACAGGGCCTAATAGGTTCAGGGTGGGTGGCCACGCAGTACACGCCAAAGGCCTTGCACAGTGTGAGGTTGCCTGCCTTTATGGGAGTTGGCCACAGGGCAGGTCTTTTGGCCAAACCCGCACTGCGGGTGCATGCAGAGTTTGGCCTCAGGGCCATGCGAAGATCAGCAACACGCAGCCTTATTCCTTATGGAAACTTGGTTGAATGAGGAAAGTGGGACTGACACCGCGATTGCACTTCCCTCAAGCTATGCGTTAAATAGACATGATCAAGTTGTACAAAAGTGGGGGAGGGGTCGCTATTGAGTTTAAAGATAATCTTGAATGTAGGGCCACCCCTATAACTATCGCAGGCTGTGAAAATGAGATGTTTTCTGTTAAACGTTCATGCTCCTTTACTTTCTCTGGCCTGCTTCTTTATAGACCTCCTGGGTCTGCTATAAATTTTGCACAGAGTTCCCGGAAATTGCTGCACTCCTGAGTTTGAACTCAGCAAATTTCACATTGATGGATGATCTAAATATCTATCTGGACAATATTTCCTGTACTTTGGGCACATAAGCTGCTAAATGATCTAACAGCAGGCCAGTTGGTTCAGGTAATTACACTCTCCACACCTGATACCGCTAACCCGAGCACCCCTTGTCCCACACTGAGTCGACAGTGGTCAAAACTTTATCTTACAGAGTGGATAGATGGCTTACAGACTAGGGTCTGCAGTCAGGTGGGTGACAGTAATTCGCACTATAAGGCATTTGAGGTTTGGATTGAGTCATCTTTAGATATGTTGAATCCAAGGAAAGTGCAGAAGTCTTCCCGAACTAGAAACATTCCTACATGGTTTACCCCAGAGATCAGGGAACTTAAAAAAGAATGCAAAAGAGAAGAAAGAAAATAGAAAGCACACTACCATGAAGAAAGGAAGACCATTTATAAAATTTAAAAAAAGCTTTGAAAACATATCAGTACGCAATCAGGTAAGCCAGGATTGCGGATTTTGCCAATTTGATTTCCCAGTCCTCTAAAGCCTCTAAAGACATTTACATGATCGTAAACTCTTTTTTGAAACCCAAAGATGCAGGAATATGCCCCCCTGCCTCTAAGGAACGTTGTCAGGAGCTTGCTAAGTTCTTTATCAACAAGGCCAATCTTATCTATGACTACCTGACTCCCTGGGAGGAGATTCGTGCCAGCATGTGGCCATGACAGGAGGTCCATCAGAAAGTCATACTACTCCTATATTATCCTTCCCCCAGCTAAGCTGTAATGCCATCAGGGAAGTAGGCAATACTATTAAATCTGGTTCTCCTGTGGATCCTGCTTCTGTTGACGTGTTGAAAGGAGGCAACACCATTTTATCAACTTTGACCACCCTGTATAATTTTGTCTTTAGAAAAGGACCATTAGAGGCATGCGATCGTTAGTCCTTTACCGAAAACATTGTCCCCTAGACCCTTATAAAGCAGAGAACTACAGACCCATATCTCTGCTTCCATGGTCAGCAAGATTATTGAGAAACTGGTCAATAGGTACTTGTTCAAATTCCTGGAAACTCATAACCTTTTACACTAGACCTAAACTGACCTTTGTCCTGGCTATTGTACGGAGACTGCCCTCCTACTGGCCATAGAAGGTTTTAGGAACACGTTAGATCTCCGTGGCTCAGCTACGCTCATTCTCCTTGATTTGAGCGCATTTTTGACACTGTCTCCCATTCTATCCTTAGACACAGGGTAGAAGTACTTGGAATTGCGGGTAAGGCACTAAATTGGTTGACATCTATTTTGGATATTGGAAGTTTCCAGGTCAGCGAAGGTCCTTGCATGTCAGAGAATCATAAGCTCAAATGTCTTCAGGGCTCATCCTTGAGCCCCTTTTCAACGTCTAGGTACACCCCTTAGCATATGTTATCTGCTCCGCTAGTTTTTCTGTGGTGTCATATGCAGATGACACCCAGATCGTCGTCTCTTTGACCCCTTATACCAGCTCCACTTCCGCTAATTTGGGCATCTGTTTGGAGCAAGTACATAGTTTGATGACCAATAGCTGTCTCAAATTAAATGATTCTAAGACTGAGGGGATTGTGGTTGGGAATAACCGCTCCGCCTGGGGCCATCTTAGCCGGCGCATATATCCGGGGGATCGTCCTATCTCGAAAGAGGAGGTTAAGAGCCTATGAGTACTCCTAGATAAGGACTTAACCATGACATCTTAGACCAAGAAGGTAGCTGGGCCTGCTTTGCTCTATTAAGAGCCCTCAGGAAGATGACCAGATGACTCTGTGTAGATAATCGGAGAATAGTAACACAAGGTCTCATCTTGTTACGACTGGACTATGGGAATTCACTTTATCTTGGTAGCCCTGATTATGTCATTAGAAGGCTGCAGATTATTCAAAATGCTGCAGCCAGAGTGTTGCTACACATTCCCAGATCACAGCCAGCATGTCTGGCTCTGACTAGCCTTCACTGGCTGCTGTAGGAGGCTGACTCAGTACGTTGCACACCTATAGGCGAGGCACCCTGTACTGAGCCCAGGCAACCCTTAGTGATACTGCAAGTGGTTCTAGATAACCAGAGCTTTCAAGGGGTAGCTGTGGAGAGCATCTAAGGCTTATCCAGGAGGTTGTACAGTAATTGCAAATACCACATAAAAAAATAATGTATTAATTATTAAAACACAGGCACTAAAGTAACCTTGGTATATCTCCTAACTGGAGTTATATACAATATATACACACAAAAATATACATAGAAACAGGTAAGTAAAAGCATAAAATAACATGGGCCCCTCTGTGGGGGGGGGGGGGGGGGGGCAAACCATAAACTAAATATAATCGAATGTGATAGTCACTAATAACCAAGACTACCACCCAATGAGCCTTAGGACCGGGGAAGCACTAAAACACCAAAGGTAAGTAGCTAGGATTCCCCAGGTGCTCATGTTCAGAGTAGCAATCACAGGTCAGTGTCCATTGGATAACATGGGAAAGTTGCGGTTAGCGTTTTCGTGTTCTAGGACCTTTCTCAGAGGACCCTGAAGAAACCCACTGGGACAAGGGAGGTTTAAAAGTGCCCCCACCCGTGGATACCCAGAGCTGTGGAGTACCTACACCAGGGAGCCCAGGTGTATAGGGGTGATTTTGTGTCAGAACCTTGCATTGAAGGTGATGGGGACCTCGGCTGTCCAGCCATTGTTGTTACCTGTCGACCAGGTTGAGTGAACACAGGTGTCGATTCTGGACGAAGAGGACCTAAATAAAGAGGGGACAGCGTCCAGACAACCCAGAGATGCCCAGGGGGATGCCGGAGAGCAATGCCCACCCTTCTTGGAGATGCTTTCCTGAGGGATGGTCGTCATGGAAGTGCAGCTGTGGTGTCCAGGTGATGCAGGCAGATCTCAGGAGTCATCCACAAGCTGTCCCATGTCAGTCGTCGCGGAAGTGCAGAAGGGTCAGTGCTCAGCAGGGCCACCAACAAGCTGTGGCAAACGCAAGAAAGCCTTGCACGAAGTGTTGCAGAATTTGGGGACCAGCCAGGTCCAAGAGACTCAAACTTTGTAGGTAAGATCAGGCCAGCCCTCAGCAAGCAGGAGAGCCAGAAGGAATTGTTTCAGACCCCAGGAAGACCAGAGGGGCTTCATGAGCACAACAAAGATGGACATCCACGTCACAGAGGTTGCAGGGAGGACGTCGTTCTTGGAGTAGTGTGATGCTGGGGCTTCTTGGAGCTAGGAGGTCTTCGGACTGCAGAGCCAACCAGCCTTGACAGTGGCAAAAAGACGCAATGCACAGGGGTTCCGGCCAAGCAGCTCCAATGAGGGACCACAAACCATTCGTCGATGTTGAGGTGCCTGCGGATGCAGGAGAGTGACTCCTTCTCCCCAAGGGAGATTCCTTCTTGCTTTCTTAAGTGCAGGCAGAGTCCTTGTGACTCTGGAGGATGCACAGAGGTTACAGAGTCCTTACAGTGCACAGGGGCAAAGTGCAGTAGGAGCCCTGTTTCCAGTTGCAGTCTTGTCTCAGTTCCCGGTGAAGTCCAGCAGCTGTTCCAGTGTCCAGGTTGCAGAAGTGTCTTGCAGATGAATCTTGCTCTTACAGATGAATCCAGGGACCCACCCTCAGGGGAGCCCTTAAATAACCCAGGATGGGGGTTTGACAGCTTCTGCAGTGACCTACCTTATGGGGGGAGGGGTCAGGGGTTCTTATCTGGTGGACGGACCAGTCAGATGCTCCCAGGGGCGCCTCTGGTCATCTTATTTCGAAGATGGCAGAATCAAGTGTCCACCTAGCAGAGCTTTAGGCACCTCCCTAGGAAGGGAGATACAGGGGTTGTTAGTCCCCTGTCCTTTGTGTGGTTTCACACCAGAGCGGAAACCGGGGGCTCCTGCACTGGAGTGAACTGGTGTATACAAGGAGAGCACCAAATGTGTCCTTCAAAGCAGTCTGGTGGTGCTCAGGAACATTCCCACTCTAGCCCAAAGACACCGGTTTCAAAGAAGAGGTGATAACACCTCCCCTCTACAGGAGATCCTTTGTTCTGCATTCCCATGCCCGAGTTAGGCTCAGCAGCAGGAGGGCAGAACAGTGTTGGGGGTCTGCAGCAGCACTGGCTTGCACACAGACCCTGCACGGTTGCACAGGTAGAAATGGGGGGGATTCTCTTAGGAAACCCCCACAGTACATGGTATCATGCAACTAACACTGGAATCAGTGTAGTTGCATGAGTCAACATGTTTGCTACCAAACATGACTAGGTTTGGTGATGTCATTATGTAGTTGGACATCTTGTAATGATCATTGTCCACTACATATCTTAAGATGGCTTCCCCACACTTACAGAGCCCAGAAAATGGCGTCTGGGGTTTGCAGGGATGCCTCTGCTCATCTCAGGCACCCTCACACTTAGAACCATGCACCTGCCCTTGGACTGAAGGGCTTCCCTTATGGGTGGCTTATAGGGTCAGAGTGCAGTGACCATGATATAAGGGGGCACCTTATACCTGGAGTGAAAGGTGCATGCACCATTTCACACAGGCTGCAATGGCAGGCTTGTAGTCACAGTTTGCATGGGCGCCCATGGGTGGCATAGTAGTTGCTGGGGCCCCCTGGTCTACCAATGCCCTGGGTACCTAAGTACCATATACTAGGAACTTACATGGGAAAGGGGCAATTCTAGGGGTGTGAAAGTCGCTTACCAACTACATTTAGAAGAGAGAACATTGGCAATGGGGCCTGGTTAGCAGTATCCCAGTGCACTTGAATAAGCTGCATCTTAGATAAAATGGCATGAAATGCAATAATCAGAATGATGAAACACACTAGAAGCAAAATGGTGACAAGGAAAGTGAAACACAGGAAAAGTCCCACTATGCACAATATATGCGATTCCTGCGTAAGCTATTTTAGAGCACAGCAGGATAAGCCCTAATCTGCCCTGGGAAGTTATCATCCCTCATACCTGAACATGATAGTGGCGAAGATGCCTGTTATCTGTAGAGACACCATCCCCATGTAGGCTGGGCAACCACTGGTCTCAGCAAGCAAGCGGTAACGAAGTCACACAGCATGCATTCGTGGTCATCTGGCTGGAACCTATCTCTAATGTGCATGGGACAGGGAAGTGTTTATATAAAAAAAATAGCTGATGTTCTGAGAAAATGTCCCTATGTGAAGATACGTATGTTTCTGTGAATGTTAGAGACGCAGAGTAACACTTGTGCCGACAATCCTATCTCGCTGCAGCCTTGAGGAAAGCACAAAGTGAAAAGAATGTTGTGCTAAGAAATGTAATGCTTTCCTAGGTGAAAGGACAACTAGATAAAGGAAATAAAACACCACCAAGGATGTGACCAATTCTAAAATAATAAAATGGAGCAGAATAATTTGTCACTAGGCTAAAGGGCACAAGCAGCAGGCCTAGGTGCTCAAATAACGTGCCCAGCGACACCACTGTAAAGGCTGTACAGTACTGGTTCTGGAAGGTGGGAGAAGCTTCTAGACAGTGGCTATGAAGTACATGAATTTCCTTACCTCCATTGGCTTAAAGATGTTTGAAGTGACAATTCAGGGTTTTTAAGCATTTTTGTGGAGACAAAACACAGCCTACTCAAATATAAATGAATGTGGGCCCAGCTGCAGGCACCAAATGGGTTAAGAAAGAAAATGCCAATTTCTCAGTTTCAAAAAGTAGCCTTTTCAAAATTGTAATTTAAAATCCGACTTCAGTATGAGTTAGGATTTTAATTTAGGATGCCAGAGACACCAAACATAAACCAGTTACCTCTTATCATTTGGAAATCACACTTATAAAATGCAATAAAGCAACTGCAGTGTTATTCTATGGGACAGATAGGCCTTGCAGCAGTGAAAAACAAATGTAAGAGTTTTTCACTACTAGGACCTATAAAACGTAAACATGCACATACAACTTTTTAAATAGACTGCACCCTGCCCTTGGGGGCTGTGGAGGTTCCTACCTTAAGGGTGACCTATACGTATTAAAAAGAAGGTTTGAGGCTGATTAAAGGTTTATTTTGCCAGGTCAAAATGGCAGGTTAAAACTGCACACACAGGCTGTACAATGGCAGGCCTGAGACATGTTTAAAGGGCTACTTAAGTGGATGGCACAACTAGTGCTGCAGGCCCACTAGTAGCATTTAATTTACAGATCCTGGCCACATGTAGTGCACTTTACTAGGGACCTAAAAGTAACCTATTTATGCCAATTGGGTATAAGCCAATATTACCATGTTTTTAGGAGGTCCCTTAAGTAATTTAGCACTGGTTCGCAGTGGTAAAGTGCACAGATTCCTAAGTTCAGCAAACCACAGTCAGAAAAAACAGGAGATATGAAGGCAAAAAGTTAGGGTGAAACCACATCAAGGATGACCGGTCTACCAGTGATGCACGGCATACCTTGTGGAAAGCTAACACTGTTGTTATCAGCGGAGGCATGAAGGCCGTGTTCCCTGCAAAGGGCGCTCACATTCTGTAGTAGCAGCCTTCGTCCAAGACCTGGTTCTGTCAGCACTGAGCGAGATGTTGCATCTTCCAAGTGTGCTGGCAGTAGGTGAGACCATCGTCTGGCAGAATCTCGGCGTCAATGTATGTGAAGTACTTCTCATTTAAATGGTCAAATTGCAGTTCTTATATATTAAATCTTACCAGATATTAGAATTTCTGACATAAAAGGATGTCAAATCAGACTACAATATTTTGACCATATATCTAGACTTTATTTTTGTTTGACCTAGATATGGTGAAAAGAGAAAATTGATCCAGACTTCTGTCACATCAGGTGTTGTATCTATGTCATCAGGGGGATAGTGTAACGCTTTTACAATTCTTAGAAAGATTAAGGTCAGAGGACATCTGAGTCAAATGGCAATTATGGTAATGTTTCTGCCTTAATGGAGAAAGATGGTGATCTCAATGATTTAAAATGGCAACGGGGGCCTAACTAGAATAAAGTCAGATAAGTCTGACATTAAAGGCTTTATGTCATCACTGGCTTGTACTTCTGGATGTGACATCGTAAGGGTGTGTCTAACATAAAGGAACTTAAATATTCTATAGACACATTTATGCTCTTAAATCACGAGGTTCTAAAATGCCTAAAACATGGGAAAATACATGGACATTTTGCATATATGTATGTGTGTGTGTATGTGTGTACACATATATATATATATATATATATATATATATACACACACACAAACAATATGGTCAGAAATGTATGGGCGGCGCACTCCACTGCCAGTGCCAGGTGACGAAGAGGACCAATCTCGAAAATATTGTAAAACAAAGAATTTCAGCAGCTGACGTGACTGGCAAATTTTCTTGGAAAGTTTTGTAAAGATTTGTCAAGCAGTGCCAAAGATATAGGCAAGTAAAAAAACGCTTTTTATTTAGGAACTAGGTCCTAACTATAACTACCTACTAACGACCGCCACTAGGTAATATGTAATATATATATATATGTGTGTGTGTGTGTACATATATATGTGTGTATGTGTACACCTATATATATCTCAAATGAAGCAATTTCCTCAAGGTAGGAAAAGGAATCCGAACACCATTGCAGTGCAATCTTATTTTATTGACGCGTTTCGGCCGTAGCCTTGTTCACAATACCATCCCAATTCATATTAAGCACATAAATGCACCCATGTATAAACATAGACAAAGGACCAATTTCAAAAACAAGTTCACCAATTCACATTATCATGGCAGCCATTTTGGAGTGTAGATTTCCACACAAGAAGCCCAGCAAAGGGTACACAATGTTGCCATCATCACATCGTAAAATACTACACCATTACACTTCTATCAATCTATTCATTTCAAAATTCTGGTTCGATCCTCTAAATTTCATCAAAATTATTCCTAAATCCAATATTAGGAGAATCCTTGCCCTAACTTGTTATCTACTCGAACTAACACCTCCTACAAATATGCCTAATTGTTAAATTGTCTCCTGAAGTAAAATATGAATTGGGATGGTATTGTGAACAAGGCTACGGCCGAAACGCGTCAATAAAATAAGGTTGCACTGCCATGGTGTTCGGATTCCTTTTCCTACATTGAGAAAATTGCTTCATTTGACATAATTGGGTTTCCGGGACCCATACCGGACCGCTCAAGAATCTGCCTCAGGATTTTACTGGAACTGTGTTTGTTTGTTTGGATATATATATGTATATACATATATATATATATATATATATATATATATATATATATATATATATATATATATATATATATTGTAAAACAAAGCATTTCACTGCACCCCATGGAATTCAAAACTAACATGTATTTATTGCAAGCAACAACTACCTACGCAATTTAGATTCTCAAGGAGTCTTGTTCACGGTAAGTGAGTCCTTCTTTTATTGCCTCTTTTATACTCAATATCCATTCCAACCATTACAATGCATTCTGGATATTGGAGTTGATCAACCTAAAACAAGCTTAAAAAAAAAAAAAACAATTAAAAACATCATTTATTCTAAACATTCTGCCTACTTAATTTCTCTCTGGTTATTTATTCCAGTGCTTTTTAACTCCTCGTTGTCACTCTATCAAAAATCACTAAATCAAAGCTATATGTTTCGTAATGTGTTGATTCATAGTTATTTGAGGGCATTGTTTAAACTGACTTGAATATTATCGTATCATACAGGCAAATCATTCTGTTCCTTTTCATAAGGACATTCTTATTGGTCCATAATAATTATTGACTGAACTTGGTACTATCATATTAAGTAATACATTATTATCTCCCAAATATTGTGAACCTGCCAATGTAACACTATGGTCAACCAATTGTCTCAATATAGGCTAAGTGCCTCCTTTGTATATGTATGATACGATACACCCTCAATACTTTCTCTCGTGACTATAGATCATAAGTGAACATTTAATTCTTCGTCCATATTGAATCCATATGGAATTTTAGTTCAAAGCTGAATGATGTATTTGCTTTCCAAGCGTTGAAGTTCCTGAGTCCTCTCACCTCCTCAATCATTTTTTTAAATCTGTGCTATACCCACAAATCGTATTCTCCTCCAGTCCTTTGTGTGCCGTTTAAAGAAATGTTTTGCCACAGCATCGCTCAGGTCCTGATTTATTATGGCCCTAATATGCTCAAGAATGATCATTTTATTTTGTTTTGTGATGTTGTGTTATATCTGTGTCATTAGTCGGACAACCTGATCCTTACACAGTTCTTAAAAAAGATTACGGTCAGGCAACATCAGCATCAAATGGCAGACATGACAATGATTTTGCGTAAATGGACAAACATGGTGAACTCCATGATCTAAAATGTTTTTGGGGCCTATCTAGAATAAATTCAGATGACTCTGATTTTTAAGGGCTTTACGTCAAATAAGTTGGTAAAGATGGTCCTCTGGCATTGGTATATTTTATAGAGCCACATGGGCCTTTGTCAGCCTCCACAGAGTTGTTTAGTTTGGTTCTGTAATTTCTGTGGTTTTGCATGTTTCTTAAGATGTGCTGTGAGCAGATGAGGTGCTAGGGTCACTGCAGGCCAAAGGGGTATTCGTATAATTGAGCTGAACAGACTGCAGAAGAGGGTTATTTTGATGGACTTTCTATGTTAAGATGTGCCATGTATGTTTTTTTTTTTTTTTTTTTTTTTTAATGAGGATTCCTATTTTGACTTACACGAATATTCTTTAAAAAAAGCATAGAGCGTACATACATAAGAATTCATCACATTTTGCATCATACTAATGAGTATGTCATCAGACGGTGCTTTTATGGCCACAGCGCCACTGAGCAAAAAACTTCTCTCCCGTCCTCCAAGCTCTCCTGTGGGTCCCCGTCAACTCCCCCACCTCAAGCCGTTGCCCAGTCTCCCCATATCTTCTCCCATTTCTGGGATCAGCTCCTTCCTTTGTATATAGCCGTCTCATTTCTATGACACCAATCCAGGTCGTACTGCCAATATGATATTCTAGGGATAGCTGTGCTCTTGCAGTATTGCGTTTGGCTACCCCAGATGCCAGACTTTGCCAGGTTTCTTTGTATCTGGGCTGGGTGTGTCCTGATATTCCCAGGATAAGCCATTTAGGGTCCAAAGGAATGTCTATTGCGGTGGTCCAGGACATCTCTCTGACTAAACTGGTCCAGTAGTCCTGTATCTGGGGGCATCCCCACAGTATATGTATGAATGTGCCTTCTTCATTGCAGCCCCTCAGACAGTGAGTTCTCCACCCTACCAATTTTATATAGCAACGGTCAAGAATAATACTCTCTGTGCAGGATTTTTAGCTGGACCAGTCAGAACCTGGCTCTGATGGCTATGTCCCTGGGGCTGCCAAAGGCCTCCCCCCACTCATCCTCTTCTAGGTGTCCCAGGACGTCCTCCCATGTCACCCTCAATTTACTCAGCAGGTCTGGGGAATTGGTGATTAATGTCCTGTAGATCACTGAGATTCATTTCTTGGGAAATGGTTCTAGTAGGACCTATCCTCCAGTGGGGAAGCATCCGGCAGTTGATCTCCTTCCCTGATATGCCTCCTAAGGGCATGCCCCAGCTAAAAATACCGATAATATTCAGTGGCCTCCAGAGTGTATTCCTCCCTAGGCATGTCAAAACTGGTGAATGCCTGTCCCCTCCACACATCTCCCAGCCGTTCTGTGCCTATCGTCTCCCACTTCTGAAATCCCTGCAAACCTTGCACATCTGCTAGTTCATCGCTATGCCATAGCGGGAGGAGGTCAGTGAGTTTCCCGGCCCACCCTAAATACTTGGTTGCATCTTTCCAGGCCCGAATCACTACTCTTAAGTGGTATGGCAGGGTTCGCTCACGTCTGGCATCATGTATTAAGGCCTCGGGTCCACACCTCCCCATTATGTGCCTATCCAGCCTGTACGCCGCATCCTGTTGGTCCGTGAACACTCATTCGTTGACTATGAGAAGATGGGGCGCCCAGTAGTATATTTGGATGTCCGGAACTGCCAGTCCCCCGTCATACACCCTCGTCTGCAGTTTGGCCAGATCAATCCTGGGCCTGCCCCGGACCCACAGCAGCCTACGTACCTCCAACAGTATCATGCTGCAAACTTGTCGTGGAATTCTGTAAAGTTTGTTCTGTATGACGTATAGGAGTCGCGGCAGGCTTCCCGTCAGAGTCAGCGGGAGGCTGTGCCAGTGGCTAACATCCCCCTTGAGCTTTTCCAGTTGGGGAGCTAGGTTATTTTTCAGAAAGTCCCTGATGTCCCTAGTCACTTATAACCCCAAGTAGCAGAAGCCTTCCATAACTACAGAGGCCCCGCTATCCCCAGGTAGGCGAGGCCTCTCCCCCGTAATGCGAAACACCACCGATTTCGACCAGTTTATGGTACATCCAGAGGGGTCTCCAAAACCTTTGAATGTTTGCATTAGCCGGCCAATCGTAAGGAAGGGCCTCGATACATAAAGGAGAATGTCATCAGTGTATGATGATATATGCTGTACCCAGCCACCCAAATCCTGTATCCCCCTGTCCAAAGGATCCTGGCGGATCCATGCCACCAGTGGTTCTCGTGCCAGGGCAAAGAGCAGGGGATATAGGTGACAACCCTGGTGAATGCCCCTCCACAGCTTGAACTCCAGAGACACCACTCCATTGACCCTCACACACACCATGGGGAAAACGTATAGTAATTTGGCCTGGGGCATTCCCTGTCTGTAGGTCCTGCAAAGCACAAGCCACCTCTTTCTCCGTCATGTTGCCCTCCAATGCATCTCTATCTTCCCCCGTAACACCTGCAGGTGAATGTCCCTGAGGAAATCAGTACAGTCCTGTGTGGACATGATATTCCTGGATGCATACAGGCCCTCGTAGTAGTCTGAAAAGGTCTCTGCTATGGTGGTACCCGTTGTCTATAGGACACTTTCTGCATTTTCTATCTTTATTACCCACGTTCGCTCCATGTCCCTCCGTTCCAGCCTTGCCAACAATTTGCCGGTTTTCTTGCCAACCTCGTACAGTCGACAGTGGACTGCGATAGCATAGTTCCTGGCATGGTTTTCCGCCAGAGACCTCAATTCCAGTTGTCTCATTCGCAGTTTCTCCCGGTCCTCTGGCTACCCTGAGACGAGGGCTACTCACTCCAATCTCACTACGTATCTCTCTCAATGGCTGTGCACTTCAGCCACAACTCTTTCTTTGTCACCTCAATTAATGACTGTGCCTGTCCCCGCAGAACTGCCTTGAAGGCTTCCCACAGCGTACCCGCTGAGGGCACCGAGCTCCAATTTTCCTAAAAGAAGAAAGCCTCCCTGTCTCGCAGGCTATCTCTGGTCTCCTTATCCTGTAGGCCCCAGGTATCCAGGAGGCCCATTAGCATAAAATCCCGCACAAGAACCATCAGCGTGACCTCAACTGGGGAGTGGTCCAATATCACTCTCGCATGAATGACCACGTCCCAGAACCGGGGGGACATGAGCACTCAATCTGAAGATGTAGTCTAGCCGGGAGAAGCTCCCATTAGTTGCAGAGAACATGTGTATTGCCTCGTGTGAGGGCTGCCCTCCCTACATGGACTGATCAAGCCCAGTGACCTTGCAAACTGGAAAAGCAGCCACCTCCCTCCTCCATCCTGTGAGCCTCCAAACCTTTCTAAACCCGCGTCCATAGTCAAGTTTAATTCACACCCCCCCACCCCAAAATGAGGATCCCGGGAGGCAGTCCAAGCAACAGGTCCCCAACCTCTGGGAGCACCGCCTCTTGTAGGGGAGAGGGGAGATACAAGGAGCAAATGTTTTGTGTAGTTCCCTCCCAAGTCCCTGCTAGCGCAACATACATTCCGTTATTATTGTGCCACATCCGGTGTGGTGAGAGTTACTGATTTCTTAACGACTGCGCCCATGCTCCTGGAATCAGTGGTGTGCCCAGCATGTGCCCTGAGCGTTAGCCACTTCTCTCAAGTGCTTTATAGTAATTCCTTCAGAGATGTGTCTCCTAAAGCAAAACAATGTCCAGTGCCTGATGCTTTATATGCTGCAAGACCAGCGTGCGCTTGATCCTGCTACCCAGACCATCAACGTTCCAGGATCATATGGTCAAGTTTTGTGAAGGACTTCCCATCATCCAGTACTGTATCAATGTTGGGGCCAGGAGTTCTTTCCCCACAGCCTCCTCTCCCTGACACGGATTCTGGTCCCTCCCAACAGTGCTGTGCCAACCCAAATTACCCACCAACTACACTCAAAAAACAAAACTCCACTCAAAAGCTCAAACAGTAAAACTTGTTCCCCTAACTCCCCCCTCCCAACAACCCTGCTTCGTGGGTTCGATAGTACCCACCCCCCCAACTTGCAGAGCGCCTGTCACCTTAAATAAACCATGTCTCATTGGGGGGTGTCACCACCTATATGGTATCACTCAGCGAATTTCATCTGGGTGAATGTCCAATGTTTCCCCCCACCGTTTTTCAGCTAGTTGTCATGCCTTTGATTGCTATATAGCAAAGCGTTCCCTGGGCATTTCTCCCAGCCTTCCCCCTCGCGGGGGACTTTTTGCCCCACAGGAGCTCCAAACATCCAGAATGGTTCCCTAGAGTTCTTCAGTCGCGCATGCGTATCGCAGCGAGACGCTTTAGTTATTAGAAAAGGGCTCGGAGCCCTGTCGACATCACGTCAGGGTTTTTTATTGGTTTGTGGGCTTGCCTAATAAAATCCGCTTGCTTTCATTAGTCGAAGGCATGCACACGTCATGCCTTTTCCGGTGGCTAGCCCTCCTCGAGCGCATCGACCAAGTACAGAAAACATGCGAGGCTCACTGTTTTCTGTCCGGCTCGTGGACTACTTTTTCTCTATTTTACGAGCGCGATTTCGCTTGGCAGAAGTTAATTGCACTTTTTCGGTTACGCACATAAATACACTTTTGCCAATAGGTGAAAAGTCGGGTTAGGAGTTTACAACGCTATCAGCTCTAACATGAGCAAACGCGAGACACGTTGCATAGCAAATGCTTGTTATTTTCAGTTTGGGTGGCAAGAAAAACGCTAATAGCTCTAACTCGAGCGAACGCGAGACCCTTTGCAGTTCAAATGCTTGTCTAGTTAGCTGCAACCATAACTTCCCTGTGGGGCATAACCTTGAAAAATAGCATTGCAGACGTCCCCTCCTTAACACTGCAGTTTTGAACAGTTGGCCTTCGTCTTAACAATGTAGCCTTAACAATGTAGTACTAAAGTGAATTATATTTATGTTTTGTAAGTTTATACTTCAGTAAATACATCACGCGTGAAACAGTAGAAAAATAAAACATGTTTTCCTATGTAATGTATGTGTGTGATAAAATGATAAAGGCAAACGAGAGCTGTTTAGATGGAGGCTTTATAGCTAATTTCATCCGAAATCGACAAAAAGATGTCTGTGTTTTTGGCCTTTTTGATTGTGAGCATGAATCTTCTGTTAATATTTGCAGTCTTCTCCTGCCCCCTAAAGGCTACTAGAGGTCTGTTGTCCGCCCACCATTTCATGATCAATACGTTTCCCTGCTCTTTATCTTATCCCCTGCTGCTCGTGGAGCTGTGTGTGTTTACTGAGCTTCCCTGCTCCATCTCCCAGGTGTTTTATTTATCCACTGAGTCATGCATCTGACACGCCAAGCCAATACCTGGCCTGACTTCAATCGCTCTAAGTGATGTAAGGGCCAATAATATATTAAGACGCTGGCATTTCACTGATAAATGTGTCGTGTTTTTTTTTTTTTGCACGGACTAGGGAGTGGATAATCTTGTCTTCCTGGGGGAGGCGAACTACTTCCTCTTGCATTCGACAAGACATTCTGGCAGCAGTACAGACTTCTTACTGTCGCCCGCTTTCCCTCTGGCGTTCCTGGTGCTGGTCTGTCAAATGGAAATACCACTAGACTTGCGTTGTGTATTTTTCTTGGCTGTCCTTGCTGTAACTTGGAGCCTTTAATATGGCCATTAGATGCGGGTCTTCTATTCGTTGTGTAGCCGAGTTTTTTGTTTTTCAACTGGTATTAAGCAACTTTTCAGAAACCATCAAGTTATAGTTATTAGAACCACTGCTTAACAAGAGGTCTATTCAGAAGGTTGCCAAATATTGCCATCTATACAGTTAAGGATCAGTGCGCCACTCTGATTACAGACTACAGTGGGTAGGCCAGGGCTTTAAGTAGGCCGGTACCATCCGGGTCTGAGTCCCTTCATTTCCTTATTTTAATGGCAAAGACGTTGATCGATTTCTGAACAGTGAATGTAAATCCGTTAATGTGATGCTTGTCAGCGATTTAGTTACTGTTTCTATTTCATATGTTTTACTTAAACTTTCATTCTCTAAGAGTGCCGTTATCTGTTTCCAGGATGTGAACTGGGTCACCTCCAGGTGTGTCTAAAGGGCCACGATTTAGAGCTCTGGAGTTGAGGCTGAAGGCAGTGCGAGTTTCTGACAGTGCCTGTCAGCCAGTGAAAAAGGTGATCAAAATACAGTCAGACAAACCTTGCCCTCTCTTCAGAGCGTGCAGAACAATGGTCATGAATTCCACCGAAGCTCCTCCAAATCCCCATCACCTACTATGCTGGACCAACATCTCCGGCGAGGAAACCCTCAACATCATGAACTCTATCCACTCCGGCTCTCCCTCCGATCCCTGCCCCCACCACATCTTCAGCAAAGCAAGCAGCACCGTCGCACCCAAACACTGGCACATCACCAACTGCTCCTTCGAAACCGCCACTGTCCCAGAAATCTGGAAACACGCCAAAATCAAGCCCTTACTGAAAACCTCACCAACCTCAGACTCAAGCAACTTATCACCTTGCCCACCCACTCCGCCGGACACACACTTGACCCCATCTTCACTGCCAGCAGCCACATCACCGAACTCTAATGGACCAAGCACCACTGTATCCACTTTACCTTCAGCAAATCCCCCGACCGACACCTCACTCACAGGAGCTGGAACAAAATCACCAAGGACCAGCTACTCACCAGCCTCAACAATTCACCCCTCTAACCCCCAGTTGACCTCAGCACCAACACAGCTGCCCATGACCTCATCAACGGGACCTCATCAACTGGATCTCAGACTGCGCCAACACCTTAGCCCCCACCAACAAACCCTCTAACAGATGCTCTTCAATGAAAGCCAACTGGTTCACCCCAGCCCTCAAGGGGTCCAAACAAAACTGCAGATGCCTCGAAAGGAAATGGCGCACTGACAAGCCCCCCCCCCAACCACGAAGCCTTCAAAAAAGCCTTAAACACACAGCACCAACTCATCAGGACCACCAAGAGAAACGCCTTCCAGGAACACATCAACAACAACGCACACAACAGCAAAGAGCTCTTCATGAGCATTACCGAACTGACCAACCCCAGAGTGAACTCCACGGACATCCTCCCCTAACAAGAACTTTGCAACAACCTCTCCACCTATTTCCACCGCAAGATAGCAGACATCTATGAGAGCTTCCTGACCCAGGACCATCCCACATCGAACTCTGTCATAGCCATCACCGAAGCTCCTCCAAACCCCCACCACCTACTATGCTGAGCCAACATCTCCGATGAGGAAACCCTCAACATCATGAACTCCACTCCGGTTCTCCCTCCAATCCCTGCCCCCGCCACATCTTCAACAAAGCAAGCAGCACCATCGCACCGAAGATCATCAACTGCTCCTTCGAAACCGCCACCTTCCCAGAAATCTGGAAACACGCCGAAATCAAGACCTTACTGAAGAAACCAACCTCAGACCCAAACGACCTTAAGAACTTCCAGCCCATCTCTCTACTCACCTTCCCAGCCAAGGTCATTGAAAAAGCTGTCAACAGACAACTCACCAAATACATCGAACTCTACAACATCCTTGACCCCTCTCAGTAAGGCTTCCGGAGCAACCACAGCACGAGACCGCCCTCCTCGCTGCCACAGACGACATTCGCATCCTCCTAGACAGGGGTGAGACCGCGGTTCTCATCCTCTTCGACCTGTCCGCCTCCTTCGACACCATCTCCCACCGCACTCTACTGACTCGTCTCCACGACGCTGGCATCCGAGATAAAGCACTCATATGGATCACCTCCTTCCTCTCTGACAGGACCCAAAATGTCCATCTCCCCCTCCCTTCTACTCGAGGCCACCAAAATCATCTGCGGCATCCCGTAAGGCTCCTCTCTGAGCCCCACTCTCTTCAACCTCAACATGGCCCCCCTAGCCTCCATCGCCAGACACCACGCACTCAACATCATCTCATACGCTGATGACACTCAGCTAATCATCTCCCTCACCAATGCCCCGCTCACAGCCAAAGCCAACTTCCACAACGGAATGAAGGCAGTCGCAGCCTGAACGAAGGAGAGCTGCCTCAAGCTAAATACCGAAAAAGCAGAAGTCCTCGTCATCGGCAACAACCCCTCAGCCTGGGACATCTCCTGGTGGTCCACTGCCCTCGAAAGCACTCCAGCCCCCACCGACCACGCCAGCAACCTCGGTTTCATCCTTGACTCAGCACTCTTGATAAACCGTCAAGTCAGCGTAGCCTCCTTCACCTTTTTCAACACCATGCCCATGCTCCAGAAGATCTTCGAATGGATCCCAACCGAATCCAAAAGAACAGTCACCCCGGCCCTCGTCAGCAGCCCCTTGGACTACGACAACGCACGCTACACTGGAACCCCCACCAAGGTGCAGAAAAGACTACAATGCATCTAGAAAGCCTCTGCCCGTCTCATCAAGAACGCCCCCAAACACAGCCACACCTCCGCCCTACTGAGAGACCCGCACTGGCTCCCAGTAGACAGGAGAATCACATTGAGTTCTCACGCACGCATACAAAGCCCTCCTCAATGCCGGACCAGAATACCTCAACCAAAGACTCCACTTCTACACGCCCACCAAGCTCCGCCGACCTCGCCCTCACCACCGTCCCACTCGTCCGGAACGCGACAGCTGCAGGAAAGTCCTTCTCCCACCACGCCGCCAAGACCTGCAACTCCCTTCCTATCCATTTCAGAAGATCTCCCACTCTATCACAATTCAGAAAGGACCTCAAAACTTGGCTCTTCACCTGATCCCCTCTGACCGTCACTTACTCCCCCCCGCTCCCCCCCAGCGCCTTTAGACCCCAACGGGTGAATAGCTGTGCTCTACAAATACATTGATTCATTGATTGACCATCACTCCTCTGAAAGCTTGGTGATGCAGACATCTACAATTAAATTGGATGAATCTGAATACCTTTCCACTACCCCCTCTAGGGAGTCCAAAAGAGTGGATTCCTTCGGGAAGAGGGTATTTTCTTCCACCAGCTTGGCCTTCTGATCTGTAAATGCCAGCTGCCTCCTGGGCTGCTATTTTTATGCTGTTTGCGATTTGCTGACTCTAGCCCTCACAGGTGCCCCAGAGGACCTCGACCTGCCTTAACGCAAGCCATACAGGACAGTTGTGATGTGACCAAGTTCACAATTCACTGTGGCTTGGACATCACCAATTTAATTGGGTGAGCCATTGGCCCTTATTGTCATTTGATGTACCTCACCTGTTAGGAGACCACGACCACAGCATGTTCCTTGGGCTTATCTGCCTCACCTCACCAGCTGTATCAGCCCTACACTTCCTTTCACAGCTTCCGCAGAGGTGCCCCATTCCTCCAGTTAAATTAGATCCGGCAAGGTGCATAGCAGTTTCGTAACTGGTTAGTGAACCACTCAGTCTACTGCCCCCACCCCCAACACACATCGCCTCCCCTGCCATGCCTGCCAAACCCATTTATCATACCCTTAGTGGAGCACATCCACCAGTTTGGCGACAGGATCGGACTATTCTTGCTGGGTTGGCAGACCATCATATCGGACAGGTGGGTCCTGCAGAAAGTCCAGAAGGGATACATCTTGCCCTTTACTGACACACCTCACCTTCCACCGTCCCCAGAGCGATTGATGGAGGAACAGTTGTACATCTTATGGCAGGAAGCGCAAGCTGTTTTGGCCAAACGGACTATCAAGAGGGGGCCTGCGCCAGAAGGTTGTGGTGGTTGTTCTCTCTATTTTCTGGTGCCAAAGAAAGATGAAGGTCTTCTTCCTATTTTAGGCCTGCGCCTTCTCAACACCTTCATCCAGGAGGAAATATTTAAGATACTCACACTGGTCCAGGTGTTTGCTGTACTCGACCCTGGAGACTGAATGGTGGCGTTAGACATGCAGGATGCCTATATCCATGTATCAGTAGTGCAGGGTTATTGGCTCTACCTGCAGTTGGTGGTGAGTTAGCAGAATTTTCAGTTTTCTGGGATCCTCTTTGTTCTCAGGAGCGCACGCTCAGGTGTTCACAAAAGTGATGGCGTGGGTGTAGTAGCCCACCTACATGGTTGGGAGTTCGTTTTTCCCTACCTCAGTGTCTGAATGCTGAAGGAGGGCTCACCCCAGGTACTCATCAAACACTTCCTAAAGCGAACCTCCTGGAATTTTTGAAGTTCACTATATATGTGCCAAAGTCACACCTGACTCCTTCTCAGATGATACCCTTCTTAAGAGCCATTCTGGACATGGTTTGGTTTTGTGTCATTCTTCCAGAAATCAACGTCCAGGACATTCATGCTGTGATACTGATCTTTGAGCTTCTGTCCTAGATTTCAGTGAGGACAACTCTGAGGCTGTGAGGGCTGAGATACTCCTGCATCCTGTTAGTCAAGCAAGCCAGATGGTATAGGTGGACTCCGCATTGCGATCTGTAGTCTCAGTGTGCCCAGCATCAAGGGCTCCTTTGTGACCACATTTAGATCTCGGAAGAGACAGTGGGAGATCTGCAGTTTATGGTTACTGGACTGCGATTAAGTCAACTGCAGACCCTTCTCTCTACCCCACTCAGAGTTGATCCTTTCTGGATTGAGGTGGCCACCTGGGAGAGGTGGAGATAAGAGACTTCATCTCTCCGATAGAATCCCAGCTCATATCATCCTCCTGAAACTGAGGACCATCTGCCTGGCATTGAAATCCTTGCTTGAGAAGCTTGTGCAGGTGCCTATGGGCAACACCACCCCCATGTAGTATTGCAACAGGCAGAGCAGTGTGGAGTCCTGAACCCTGTGGCAGGAGGCACTACACCTCTGGAAATGGCTGGACCATCAGGAACTCTTCTTAGTGGTGAATCAGGCACGATCTTGAATACCTGAGCGGACCAGCTTAGCCAGCACACTTAGCAGATCAAGAGTGGTAGTTACACCCGAAGGTGGTATAAGGCCTCTTCCGTGAATGGGGAGAACCATAGCTCCATCTATTTGCCATGGCAGAGAATGCACAATGTCAGCAGTTCTGCTGGTTTGAGTTTGCAAGGCACCTCTTGCTTGGGGACTCATTCCTCCTAGAGAACTCAGGACTCCTGTTACCTTTCCCAGGGATACCGCTCCTGCCTCGAGTTTTGAAGAACATCAGGAACAGGGCTCAAGTCACTCTAGTTACCCCGGCTTGGGCACAGAGAGTATGCTATCCAGAGCTTTGGGGCTTCAGCATCTCTCCTCCAATTAGGCTGCCCCTCTGAGAGGACCTGCTGCCGCAACAACATGGCAGCGTTCTTCACCTGGGCTTTGGCAATATCCATCTTCAATCATGGAGATTCTGCAGCGAAAGCTGAACACCTTCTACCTTCCTCCTTAGTTGGTTGATGTAATCTTGGAAGCCAGGCTTCCTCAACAAAAACTATGGCCGTCATTATGACTTTGGCGGTCTTTTAGTAAGACCGCCAAAGCCAAGGGCGCCAGAAGACTGCCCACCATATTACGAGTACTGCTGGATTTCTGCCATATTTTGGGTAGAAATCCAGCAGAAGTCGTGCAGGCGGGCGGAGGTACAGGGGCGGTTCCACAACCGACCACACCCCGCCAGAAGGACTCTGCCCGCCGTATTATGAGCAGTAATACGGCGTGGCGGTGTCCTGATGGCAGGGCGCTGGCAACAGTGGAAACGCCCGTTCCCTGCCTGATGACCTCCTCTCCGGACTAGGCAAGTTGATCGTCCGACAGGGAAGAGGGGGGTATTGTGTGGTCAGGTGTGAGTGGGTGTTGTCTGCGTGTGTGTATGCGTGGTTGAATGCGTTTATGAATGTAGAAGTCAGTGCGTGTATGAATGTAAGTGTGTATGCGTGTGTGTAAGTGTGTATGCATGTGTGTATGCTTGTGTGTATCCGTGTATGAGTGTTGTGGTGAATGCTTGTATGAGTGTTGTGGTGAATGCGTGTATGTCAGTGTTGGTGAATGAGTGTATGCGGGGTGTGCGTGGGTGCCTGTGTGCATGTACATGTATGCGGGGTGATGTACCTGGAAGAGGGGTAGGAGGGTGCTGTACCAGGAGGGGGGGGCAGGGGCAGAGGGATTGGTGGGATATTGTGCTTGCTGGGTGGGGGAGTCATCTGCCGGTGACAGGGAAGAAATTCCATGCATTAATTGTTTGTGGACTGATTGCCTGTACTGCAACTTTTCCCTGTACTACTGCTCCTGCTAGAGCTGTTCTAGTATTCATAATTTGTGGTAAATATTTGATCAGCTTCCCATACAGGGAACCTATATAATTAAGAATACCCACCAATTCTGCAAGGGGCAGGGCCTCAGGATGTGGAAATGCCATGTGGCCCATTCATTACTCAGGTGGCATTCTAATGTTCCTGTGGATATGCCGTGACTCACCAGCAAATCAATTCTGGTACTCTTGGTACGTCAAAGGGATTTCCAAGTGCTAGTATGCCCCATAATGTGCAGATGGTACTGCAGCTTTGTAAGCTTGTAATTACCTGATGTTTCATCTATAACATTAAACTCCACACTGGAGTAAAATGTTTCAAATGCATAAGTTGCATGTGCAGTTACTGCAAATGTAACTGTCATTCCTATATGAGGGACTCATCGATTCTTGAGATGTTGTTAACTTCCAGCCTGCAATTTACTCCTATTATGACATAAATAATAAAAACTACTTTTTGATTCAAAATACAAAAAAATGCAGAAAACTGATAGAAGGGAAACACCCTTTTAAAAGTCAAGATTGACAAATCTACAGAAATAGGTATTCCCTTATTCCCTGTAGGAGATAACCACGAACACCTTTGCATAGCGGCAATGATGATTCTCTCCTGTGTGAATATTCTAAAGACTACTCAAACATCCAGACAAATCCCATTGTCCGCGTTGGGTGCCTTGCTGGTAAACTAAGTCTCTAAGCTTAGTTCTACAAGATTTGACTTTCCCAAGCCACGGATGCCTAACTTAGTTGAATGCACCAACGCGTGAACATAAAATTCCATGTTGTTGTAGTCCCACACAACCCCACTAAACTCTTTCGTTGATGTGGTGTCAGTGTGTTCTAGATTACTAACAGTCCTGTAAAGCTTTCAGGGATGCAGTGGTAATTGAAACTTAATTTTAGGCTTAATAGTATCAAGCACTGAGTAAGAGGCATTTTGTAGTTCAAAGTTTTTATTTCAGCATTCTAAGCACATGAATAGTAACCACACTCAATATTATTAATACAGTAATGAGGCATGTGACCAAAAATGAGAATAACATGAACATTTCTAACATAGTGGGAAATTCACCTAGTCTGTCACTCTACTACTTATCTATGCACTACATGATGAGAGCATGCAATATATTAACTTGCATCTTAACTTGCATCTAGAGTTTCTTGGGAAACGATGTACTGCGTACCTGTTTAAAGCAAAGTGCTGTGATTGTCAGAAGGGCTGGGCGTGCGTGTTCTCTCAAAAGAAAACACACAACCGCTGAGCGCAGCTCTTCTCTCAGTGCATTATCAGCATCCATCATGGGACTGGAGGCTGCCGCAGTACGTCGATCTGGCAGGATCTGTCAAGAGAATCTCAGGCAGCATCTGGTGCAATAATCTGGGGCAAAGACTTCTCCGATTTGATGGTGATTTGAGAAGGGTTTTATAGTATATCAGCCCCTTTTTATCTTTCTTAAGGAATGTATTGTATGTAGTCCTATACAGCAGGTATGTGCACGATTAAGGTTAACATGTGTCAATACAGACTACATTGGTTTGGGTATAGCTATGATTTGACTCTGGAATATACACCTGACCCAGACTACTGTGCACGAGGATTTATTTGTGTCACTACTGGGAGGATATGACAATTATTGTATGTCACTACTGGGGGGTTTTGACATCTTTTGTATTATAGGGTCAAATGGATATGACACATTTACGGGTCTGAAGGAGGTGACATACTTTCCTCTGGAAGACAAAGACCACCCTATTTTAGAATCTAGAAAGTAAAAGGTATCCTAGTAGGCCTCAAAAGAAATGCAGTTATAATTAGCACTAAATGGGATCAGGCCACAGGGTCTATACAACAGAAGACTACACATTTGCTCCTCACACAGCCGCAGGAGAAACTCCTTTTGAACTGTTTAGAAAAAGACAATCGTGCACCATGCCCTGGGTCAAGAAAAGAAGAGGGGAGTATTTTAATGAAGAGGTTGTTGCAAGAAGTCTGGCGAAAGTTGGCAGCCCAGAATAAGAAGTAATACATATTTTGACAAAATAATATCTGTTAGTTTAATCATTGGTCAGGAGGGTAGTATGTGGTGTTGAAAGTTCATTAAAGTTTTGTAGGACTTTCAAAAGGTAGTTCTCCTCTTCAGGTGGTGAACCTGGGAAACTGGAACATGGAAGCATTAGGAAGTTAATTCACACTTCTGTACTCAAGCAATAATTTAGTGTCCCTTCCCGTCCCCGATTTTGCGTCTTATGTGTTGTTTCTGTCAGTTTTTTGGCTTATTTAGGGACGGAGGTGGTGTGATATCTTTGTTGGGGTATTTGTATTGCAGATGGCTTTCTAGTCTTTTTTGTTTTAGAACTCCATGTTAAAGTTTCATTCAGAATGTATTATTTTATAGTAGGGAGACTCTATTGGAGTTGAGCTGGATAGTTGCGGGGTAGTAGTATCAGTGTTGGGGGTATTTGTATTGCTGTTAATTTTCTAGTCTTTTTTTTTTTTTTTTTTTACGACTCCATGAGCCATTCTCATTCAGAATGCATTAAAAAAGTGGAGAGAAGCCCACTGGAGTTGCACTGAATAATTGGTGGATGAGGTTACTTTCCTCGAATAAACATGTCCTTATTTAGCACACTGGACTTTCGCTGGATTTGTTATTTCATCTCGTAAGAATACGACACAAATGTATTAGTGCATCCATAATGCGCACATAGTCGAACTCTTACAAGAATTTGCATTTATGTTTGTGTGTGTGTTAAAGTTCCACCAATACGCCTCTTATTGTAATTAACATCTCTTTATATAGGAAAGTAGTTTTTG
Source organism: Pleurodeles waltl (assembly GCF_031143425.1). Lineage (NCBI taxonomy): Eukaryota > Metazoa > Chordata > Amphibia > Caudata > Salamandridae > Pleurodeles > Pleurodeles waltl. Next base: position 525,308,068 of record NC_090436.1, read on the forward strand.
TTCTGGCAATATATGTTTAACAAATCTACACAAAGAAGTTTGAGTTTTGAAAGTTTCATGGCGATTGGAAAGATAATGGGGAAACGTTAGGAGGGGGATTCCCAAGACATGCTTGGCCAAATTAACACCCATAGGGAGCTTTGGGGTGAGCGACAGTAAAAAAAAACAGCTGCACAGATCTAATGCAATAGGCACACAGTTCAGTTGTTACTGTGTGCTTTTTCAAGTTTGATTTAAATCTGTTGATTAATTTTACTGTAGTTTTAAGTTCATAAATATGACCCTCCACATTTTTATGCATAGGCTTGGGATTTGATTGGCTGTTGAGAACGGTTTTGCTGTGACTTTTTTGATGTTGTATCATGTTCCTGCCCATTGGAGTGCTTGAGAACACATGCTCCACCTGATAGAAGAGGATGAAATGTCACCCAGATGGATGGGAAATACCCCCAGATAAAATGGTTAAATCTGAGATAGACTTCTAAATGCAGATTCCTTACCTTAGAATTTTCCCCAGGCATCAGATTGTATCTGGAAATTTTTCATGAGCAGTACCGTTGTGCACCTTTAGATGGCTTTGTTCAACTCCTTGTGGAGTCATCCGTGCCAGAAGTGATGTGCGCGGTGCCTATATAGGCGCCACGAAAATATACTGATGTCAGTTCTTTTTGTATCAGTCTGCACAGATCCAGTAAGAGCTACCCCAAGTCTTATTTGACTGACCCGTTTTCAACTTTTTGCCCAAGAAAGCTAGATTTAAGCCGTGCTGCACCTGTCATCAGCAAATGCCGGTCACAGACCCGGATTAGTTGTGCCTCTTGTGCTTGGAGTGCGACTACAACGCCAAGACCTGCATTGATTACCTCACCATACACCCCAAGACCTTAAGGGAACAGTCCATCAAGCTCCTCAATGCTCAAGCTCTTGGTCAAGACGAAGGTCCTACGATCATTCAGGAGCCACTCCATGCACTCATTATCAAAGTCGTTGGGGAAATCTTATAAGACTAACCTGGAAATCAGGTAAGTCCCACCTGTAGAAGAGGAGCAAGAAGTCGAAGAGATCTTCAACTTAAACACCTCCGACAAAATCATCTGACGAGATAAGGAAGTGTTGCATGCAAGGCCTAGCTCTGGTCTGGAGTCCAAGCCTGGGACACCTCTGCTCCTTTCAGAGTTTCCAGGAGTCAGAGTAATTCCCCCTCCCCCATCCACTTACGAGAGTTCTATAAGTCCACGCACCTCATATTTGGGAGGTTTGTCCTCGCTGTAGTGCCTTCATGCCCTGCGGGATTGGGAAGGGGGTCCTTACAAGTCTTTCACCAGCAGGTTCTCCCCAGAGCAACTTGGGCCCTTTGAATCCATTGGTGGATCCTGAATGGTGCCGGTCAAGCAACACTGACCTTCCACGGTGCTGCTGATGCCCTACGCTGGCACCATCGTCATCCTAGACTTTGATACGGAGCTGGATGGGCGTTATCTGACGATTGCTCCGGCACCTGACCGGTGGCAGACTCCTCATATTGGAGCCAGTGCCTTATTTATATGACAGGGGTGGATTGGGTGATCATTGGGAGGGGGTCTGCGTACCCTTATGGGATACCAGCTGTTAGACGATCCAGAGGGGCAACTGGTATGATGATCTGGTGGATGCCAGTGGACTGAACACCTCACCAGACACTGGTCTGCTCTCTCCCCCTACCATGGCTACAGAGGAGGATGCCTCTTCTCGCAATGGCAGTGCAAAGGGTGGGTGCGGTCCTAGACGTTAGGCTACCTCAGTGACAGTCGACAGACGTCTTGACAGAAGTGCTTCAGCCGAGAGTTGCCCCCATCGAACCGCAATGAAGCCCTATTTGATGTCCTGCTAAGGGCCTGGTCCAAGCCCTGCACAGGAGTACCTGTGCATAGGACAGTTGCCCACCGCCATTGCCACGTCCCAGGGACCCCAGCCCAACACTGCATCCCGGAGAGCTTGGTGGTCCAGGTCTTCACCTACAAAGTTAATTTCAACACATTCCCTACCACTCCACTATATAAGAAATCCAAAAGGCTGAATACCTTTGGGAAGTGGATGTTCTCTTCTGCCAGCCTGGCACTGCGGTCCATGAATAATGCATGCCTTTTGGGCCAATACGCCCATACTATCTGGGACTCAGTTGCAGAAGTGCTGCCCTTGGTCTCAAAGTAGTCCCGAGCCATACTCTCTCAAATAGTTTCTGATGGGAGATGATGCATCTGAGTTCACAATACAATGTTGGCTGGACCCTACTGATTTAGTGGGAAGAGTGATTTCATTGTTAATGTCCCTTAGACACAAAGCCTGACTGATGTCCACTGTCTTCTCAGGGATTGTCCAAGCTTTGATCATAGATATGTTGTTTGATTTGTCTCATCTGTTTGGAGAGAAGGTGCTAGAGCACTTAGGGACAGCAGAGCTACAGCCAGGCCCTTCGGCCTTTCTATGGCTCCTCACCAACCCCAGCCCGACTTCCAACCCCATCGTGGAGACGGAAGGGGCTTCCTACCATGTCATTACATGCCCAGCCACTCTGGCCAGCAATGCACACAATCTTTTTGTGGCTGACGAAGCGGTTCCCATAGAGCACGTGTGACAAGCTGCAAGAGTTCGAGCCAGTCTAAGTCCCAGCAGCCACAGCATCCAAACCCCTATAGTATGCCCTCTGACCACCATGAGACTCCATTGGGAGGCAGGATATGCCATCACCTTCAGTACTGGAGGTCAGTTACATGAGACCATTGGGTTTTGCAGCTCATCCAAAGGGAATACTCCCTCCCGTTAATGACCCTCCACGGATACCACCCACTTATGACAAGATGTTGGAGGATCATCTCTCCTTGCTCCATCAGAAAGTGTTAGCTCTCTTAGCCAAAGGAACTATAGAGAAGGTGCCAGCATCAGAAGTAGGTTGTGGTTGCTATTCCTGCCACTTTCTGATGACCAAGAAGGACAGAGTCCTTTGTCCTATTCTCAGTCTCTTCCTGAAGAAGGAGAAATGCTCATGCTCACGCAAGTCCTCTCCTCCCTGGACCGAGGAGTCAGGATGGTATCTGTGGACTTAGAGAACTCTTATTTTCACATCCTTGTCGTGCCTGCCTAGAGGCGTTACTTGTGATTCACAGTTGGCCAAGAGCACTTTCAATTTGCCGTGCTCCCCTTCGGCCTTACTTGTGCTCTTCCGGTGTTAACAAAGGTCATGGCAGTGGTTGCAGCTCATCTGCGGAGGTCAAGAATTTCAGTCTTTCTCTACCTTGAAGATTAGCTGGTGAAGGTAGGCTCGCCCCAGTGAGTCATTTTCCACCTTCAGACTATGGCAAACCTGCACTTTCTGGGATTTACTATCAACATGCTGAACTCACACCTGACTCCTTCTCATATGCTCCCTTTTATCAGAGCTGTTGTGGACACTGTGCAATTTTGGACCTATCCTCCTGAGCAGCGAGTCCAGGATATTCAGGCTATGATGCCACTGTTTCTGAATTTATCCTGGATTTTGGTGAGATTGACTCTGAGGCTGTTGGGCCTCATGGCCTCCGACATCCTTCTTGTGACATATGCTTCTTGGCATATGAGGGCTCTGCAGTGGGACTTGAATGTCCAGTGGGCACTGCATCAGGGAAATATCTCCAACTTGGTTCAGTTCTCAGAAGGAATTGCAAAAGATCTGCTATGGGAACTAATGAACCACGGATCAGTGGCAGACCCCACTCTCTTCTTCACCAAGTACTGATTCTGGTGACAGATGCATCACTTCTCGGCTGGTGCAGCCATCCGGAAGTGGTGGCGATTAGAAGCCTCTGATCTCCAGTGGAATCCAGACTCCACATTAACCTGTTGGAGCTCCAAACGATCAACCTGGCATTGATTGCCTTCCTTCCTTCAGTCAAGGGAAAGGGTGGTACAGGTGTTCAGGGGCAACACCACTGCCATATAGTATTTCAGCAAACTAGGCAATGTGGGGTCGTCGGCCCTCTGTTAAGAGGCACTCTGGACATTGCTGAAATGTCAGGGCATTTTCTTGGTGGTTCAGCACTTGGCTGGCTCTCTGAACGCTAGGGCGGACAAACTCAGCCATCAATGCTTAGCCGATCACACATGGCGTCTCCATCTGGAGGTGGTGCAAGGTTTCTTCCAAGAATGGGGATAGCCTTGGTTAGATCTGTTCGCCCTTGTCGAAAGCGTGCAATGTCAGCAGTTTAGCGCCCTGCAGTTTCCAAGGCTGCTCTCGCTAGTAGGGGCTTTTTGTCGTGAGTAGAGCTCAGGCCTCCTTTACGCCTTTCTGCCAATACCACTCCTGCTCAGAGTTCTGAAGAAGATCAGGATCCACCAGGGCCAAGTAATTCTTGTGGCTCCTGATTGGATACAGAAAGTCTGTAACACGAGCTGTTGAGCATGAGCAAAGGTCCTCCGATCAAGCTGCCTCTTTGGGAGGATCTTCTGTTGCAGCAACAGGGTAGGATCCTGCACCCAAACCTGAAAACGCTTCACTTTCATGTGTGGAGATTGAGCGGCAGCAGTTGACAACTTTCAGCCTTCTGCCCAAAATCTACAATGTTATCTCAGCAGCCAGGCATTCCTCCACCAACACTATATTTGTCTGCTGTTGGAGTAAGTTTGTGGCATAGTGTACAGATACATAAGTTGACCCCTTATCTGCACTTCTTTCCCAGGTTATTTTGTTTATTCTTACCCTAGTCCAGTAGGGCTCTGCTTTGGGCACATTGAAGCATTATTTGTCTCCCATATCAGCATTTCTGAAGTTGCCAGATCAGCAATCTCTTTTCAAATCCCCTATTGTAAATAGGTTTCTCAAAGGTCTTCAACATATGTTTCTGTCAGCTCCCTTCTTTGTGCCAAAGTGGGAACTCAACTTAGTTCTCACATTGTTGATGTCTGCTCCTTTTGAGCTGCTACACAACTGCCTTCTAAGGCTCGTTCCCATACAAATAGCCTTCTTAGTGGCGATAACATCTGTCCGGAGGGTCAGTGAGCTACAGGCACTGTCATCACAGCCTCCGTATATTACCATCTGCCCAGATAAACTGGTCCTTCGCACTAGAGCAGCCTTCCTACCGAAGGTGGTAACTCCATTTGATGTAGGTCAGTTCATCACCTTACCACTCTCCACCTCACCAAAGAAGAGGAGAGACTCCATCGGTTGGACCTAAAAAGAGTGTTGTTGTTCTACCTTGACTGCACAAAAGGGTTCCGGGTGGATGATCAACTTTTTGTGGGGTACACCGGAGCCAAAGAGGGAGCAGTGGTGCACAAACGGACCATCTCATGATGGATAGTACTCTGCCTCAAAATCTGCTACACATATGCCAAAAACCAACTTCCTGAAGGCTTGCGTGCTCATTCCACCAGAGCTAAGGCTGCGCCCACGGAGTTAGTTTGAGGAGTACCTGTCCTTGAAATCTGTCAGGCAACAGCATTGGCTTCCTTGCACGTTTTTGCAAAGCACTACGGCCTGGACCGTCAGGTCAAGTGAGAACAGCAATTAGCCTATTCGATCCTACAGGATTATCTGATAGAGACTTATAGTTGCAGATTACTTGTCTTAGAATTTCCCCCAGGCGTCAGTCTGGATCCAGAGATTTTCCTCAAGCAGTACACCTGCGCGCCGTTAGGTGACATCTGTCGACTCTGGGTCCGTCATTGGCGTCGTATTTACCAGATATGACATCACAGGTCATATATTGGTGCCACCCTGGCGAGCTGACATCAGTTCTTTTCTTTCCACGCCAGCCAATGTGCAGATCCGAAAAAGAGCTACCCAACATTCACTTTTTGACTGGCCTTTTTTTACTTTTGTCAAAGATTGTTTGACATTCTGGTGCATCGATATGTCTGGCTTCAAGCCTGATGAGCCCTGTCATCGGATGATGTCCGTGACGGATCTGCACCTCGTGTGTCTTTGTTGTTTGGAGCACGACCACAACCCAAAATTGTGCTCCGAGTGCCGGGCCATGAATCCAAAGGCTTTGAGGGAGCGGTCCCTAGAGCTTCTTGCAGCCCGGCACTCGGCTCCACATTGCTCTCGGTCCCGATACAGCTCATGGAGCCCACACTCTTCATCTTCCCATTCAAAATCTTCGGGACGCTCAGGTAAGCATAAGAAGAAGTCAAAGAAGAGCAAATGTTCTTCGTCTTCACCCTGTCGGTTGGATGACGCGACACGGGAAAAGGAGCGTCATCACTATAGGCCTATGGCATCGGAGTGTACTTCTGGGCCACCTCTGAACCTCCCGAGTTTCCAGGAGCTGGAGCCACCCCTGGCTAACTTTGTAACTCATTTTTGGGCAGTCCGACCCTGCTGGAGCACCTTTGGGCCCCGTGAGGTCTGAAGGGGCCCTCTTGGGTTCTGCGCCGGCAGCTAAGGCCTTGGCTCCGGAGGGTACCAAGTTATCCGTTTCCACACCAGCGTCAGTTGTGCCACTGCGACCTTCCCCAGTGGCATTGCAGACCTCGATGCTCCCGATGACACTCAGGCCCGCGGTCAGCATCAATCCCATACTTATTGCCAACACTGGGCCAGACTGGCGTTGCTCTACACCGATTACAACTTCGAAGGGGACCTTGCTCCCTAGGTCAGATACTGACGCTTATTCTTATCGGTACGGGTATGGTGAAAGTATGGAGGGATCACTGGACCCTTTAGAATACCAGCTTGATGACCCCATGGACTGGGATTAGGACCTAGGTGAAGCTAGTGGTCTAGACACTTCCCTGACGCTGGTATGCTTTCTCCCCCTACCTTGGCCACAGAGGAGGGAGCGTTGTATGCAGTGGTGGTGAGGAGAGCGGCTGAGATCCTGGGCCTCAAACTGCCTTTACTGGCTGTCAGGACCAACCTTCTGACTGAGGTGCTTCATCTTGGGGCTTCTTCTTCAGAACCTCTCTCCCCCTTCAATGAGGCCCTCACTGATGTCCTGCTGGGATCTTGGTCCAAACCCAGCACTGGGGCTCCTCTTAATAGGACAATCGCCCGCCACCATAGGCCTGTGCCTAATGACCCAGTATTACTGACCCAACATCCCACCCTTAAAAACTTGGTTATCCAGGCCTCTAAATCCCCAGACTTGTTCCCTTTTTAATCTAAAAGACTGGATCAACATTTCTTCTTCTTCCAGTCTGGCATTGCGGTCCATGAACACTGCATGCCTTTTGGGACATTACTCCCATACTTTATGATGTGAGGCCGCACAGGTGCTGCCATAGGTCCAGGAGGAGGCCCGGGCCATTCTCTCTCAAGCCGTTGCTGATGGGAGAGACGCAGCTAAGTTCACAATACACAATGTGGAATGGATACGGCCAACTCACTGGGTAGATCACTGACGGTGGCCTTAGGGCACCACACTTGGTTGAGGACGTCTGGCTTCTCAGGAAATGTCTAAGCTGCACTTATGGACTTGCCCTTTGATGGAACCTGTCTCTTCAGAGACAAAGCAGAATTGGTGCTCAAGCGCTTTAAAAAGTCCCGGGCTACAGCTCGTTCCTTGGACCTCGCCGCTGCCCCTGGCCACCCCACAGTCTGCTTTTCACCCCTTTCATGGCTACAGAAGGGGCGACCCACCACTTCCCCTTCCCTCCAGCCAGTGTGCCGCAAATGCTGCCCAGCCTCTGCGTGGCCGGGGACGTGGGATCCAACGTCCTCATGGATCAGGGGACCAGTGATCCACCCAGTCCACCACCCCTCCTGCTGCAGCCTCCAAACCTTCCTAGTCTGACGCTTACCCATTAGGGACCAGTTGGAGACAGGATTCGGCATCACCTGCCCCACTGGGAATCCATCACTTCAGACAGGTGGGTTTTGCAAATACTCCGATGGGCTACTCCCTCCCCTTCGAGACTACCCCTCCTGACATGTCACCATCCTACGATCGGATGACAGAAGATCACTTGTCACTTCTCCGCAAGGAGGTTACGGCTCTTTTGGCCAAGGGAGCCATTAGAGAGGGTCCCTGTGCCAGAAGTAGGCAGTGGCTGTTATTCCTGCTACTTTCTGGTGCCCAAAAAGAGGACAAGGGCCTCTGCCCTCTTGTAGACCTTGGATCCCTCAATCTCTTGGCTGAGGTCCTATCTACACTGGATCCCCGGGAGACTGAATGGTAGCATTGGACTTGCAGGACGCATATTTCGATATTCCCGTCCTGCCTGCCCACAGGCGTTACTTGCGGGTTACAGTAGGCCACGAGCATTTTCAGTTTACCGTGCTTGCCTTTGGCCTTACCATCGCCCCTCAGGTGTTAACCAAAGTGATGGCAGTGGTCGCAGCTCATCTGCACAGGTTGGGGGTTTCAGTCTTCCCCTACCTTGACGACTAGCTGTTAAAGGCGGGCTCGCCCCAGTCTGACGTCTCCCACCTCCAGACTATGGAAGACCTCCTGCATTCTCTGGCGTTCACTATAAACATGTTGAAGTCACACCTGACTACCTCTCAGACATTCCCTTTCATCGGAGCTGTCCTGGACACAGTGCAGTTTTGGGCCCATCCTTCCGAGCGGCGAGTCCAGGATATTCAGGCTATGATACTGATGTTTCAGCTTCTATCCTGGATTTCGGTGAGAATGACTCTGAGGCTGCTGGGCCTCAGGTCCTCCTGCATCCTGCTGATGGCACATGCCAGATGGCATAAGCGGGCTCTGCAGTGGGACCTGAAGTTCCAGTGGGCGCAGCATCAGAGGAATCTCTCCGACATGGTCCAGATCTCGGAGGGAACAGCACAAGATCTGCAGTGGTGGCTTTTGAACCGCAACTGGGTCAGAGGCAGATCCCTCTCTCTTCCCCAACCAGATCTGACAGTAGTGACAGATGTGTCACACCTGGGATTGGGCGGCAACAAGGAAGAGGTGGAGATTAGAGGCCCCTGGCCTCCAGGAGAGTCTGGGCTCCATATCAGTCTTTTGGAGCTCGGAGCAATCAGGCTAGCAATGAAAGCATTCCTTCCCTCTCTCAAATGGAAAGCGGTACAGGTGTTCACGTACAACACCACCACCATGTGGTACTGCAAGAAGCAGGCAGGGATAGGGTTGTTGACCCTTTATCAGGTGGCTCTGCACCCTTGGACATGGCTGGAACATCATGGCATTACCCCGGCAGTTGAACATCTGGTGGGCTATCTGAACGCCAAAGCAGATTAACTCGGCCATCATTGTCTGGTGGTTCACAAATGGCATCTGGAGGTGGCGCAAAGTCTCTTTCAGCAGTGGGGAGAGCCTTGGTTAGATCTGTTTGCTTCCGCAGAGAATGCGCAATGTCAGCTGTTTTGCACGTTGGAGTTTCTAAGGCGGCACTTGCTCAGCAATGCTTTTCGTCTTGAGTTGAACTTGGGCCTCCTTTCCTCCAATACCACTTCTGCCCAGAGTTCTCAAGAAGATCACGAACAACCAGGCCCAAGTAATTCTTGTGGCTGTGGACTGGGCAGGAAGAGTCTGGTTTCCCGAGCTCTTGAGCATGGCCATCGGTCAGGCTGCCCTTTCTGGAGGATCTTCTGTTGCAGTATCCGAGGACAGTTCTTTACCTTAACCTGTCCAGTCACCGATTTCTTGTGTGGAGATTGAGCGGTGGCAGTTGACTGCCCGATGACTGCACCGTTATCTTGGCAGCCAGGGGTCTCTCCACCAAAATGGTATATGCCAGCCATTGGAACAAATTTGTGGCATGGTGTACAGACAAGTCTTGTGACCCCCTCTCTGCCCCTCTTTCTAAGGTCCTTTTGTTCTTTCTAGCCCAGCATGGCTTTGCTATGGGTACCCTCAATGGTTACTTGTCTGCCATCTTAGCTTTCATGAGATTATTTCACTTACCTTCTTTTTTACATCTCCTATTGTTGGTAGATTCCTAAAAGGTCTTACCCATATGTTTCCTCTTCCTCCGTTCACAATGCCACAATGGAATTTGAACTTGGTTCTTACTTTCCTGATGTGTGCTCCTTTCGAGCCACTTTGCAACTATTCACCTAGTCGTCTTACTTTAAAGACAGCCCTCATGGCAGCCATCACTTCTGCCCGCAGAGTGATTGAGCTGCAGGCCCTTTCCTTGAAGCCACCTTTCATTTTCATCCATCCTGACCAGGAGGTGCTTTGTACCAAGGCTTCCTTTTTTCCTAAAGTGGTCCTTCCCTTCCATGTAGGCCAATCCATCACCTTGCCTACTTTTTATGCACCCCACATCCTTCTAAGGAAAAGGAGAGATTCCACTGCCAGGACCAAAAAGAGCTTTGGCATTCTATCTTGATCGTACCATAGAGGTCCAGGTGGATGATCAGTTCTTTGTGGGTTATGTGAGTGCGATGAAAAGGTCGGGCAGCGCAGAAAAGAACCATCTCAAGTGGGCTGATCGCTGTATTAAAATGTGCTGCCCCTGGAAGGTTTGTATGCTCACTCAACCAGAGCAACAGCTGCAACCACTGCGTTAGCATGCGGAGTTCCATTCCTGGACATCTTTCAGGCAGCAGGGTGGGCGTCTTCGCACACGTTCACCAAACACTAAAGCCTGGACAGTCAGGTCTGAAGGAATGGGCACTTTGCCCATTCAGTCCTGCAGGACTTGCTAGTATGATCATGTTTTGCAGACCCACCTCCATGGACTGTATTGCTGGAGTATCTATTCTAAGGTTAGGAATCTGCAACTAAAATGTTCTATCAGATGAAAAAGTTACTTACCTTTGGTAACAAACGATCTTGTAGAAACATATTCTAGTTGCAGATTCCATACCGACCCACCCATCCTCCCCGTTCTGTGAACTGATTTCTAGGGACATGGACTTCTCTTTTAGGGCCTTAGTTCTGGTGCACCAGGGTCAGTGTTCTTAATGGCTCTGCGCTTCTGCCGTGGAAAGTTGTGAAAAGAAACTGATGTCAGTGTGCCGGGGTGGTGCCCATATACACGAACCGCAACGTCATATCTGGTGAACACGATGACGGATGCAGGATCGACCAACGCCACCTAATGACACGCAGGGGTACTGCTTGAGGAAAAATCTCCGGATTAGACTGACACCTGGAGGAAATTCTAAGGTATGGAATCTGCAACTAGAATATATCTCTACCTTATAATTAGTTGCCAAAGGCCAGTAACTTGTTCTTCTAGTCTAAATCTGTGTTGCAGCCCCACCTCTGAGGAGGTATTGCTTGGTATCTATTCTAAGGTAAGGAATCTGTGGCTTGAAGTCTCTTCAGATAACACCTTATCTGGTAGACACTCTATCCCATTATTGGATACAAAATTAGGCTATAATGCCTTCAGAATTGCCGTTTCTCATGGTAGCACATGGCAAGCTGAAATGCCTGTTGTCAGGGTTTCTTCTGAAAATGAATACGTGGTCCAGCTCTTGACATATTTTGAGGTGATAATGTTTAAGAAACTTCACTGACTTCACTGTTGGTAATGTGTTGGAACATCATGGTTTGCATTGTTTTTCCCATACAGTTTTCAGGGACTCAGTTCCAAATTAAAGGACGTATATTCTCAAATTCTGTTACCAGTCATGCATCCATCACAACCTCTATCTTGCTGGCCCATATCACAATAACGGGAACCTTTTTGGAACTTCTAAGATCAACACAAAAGGGTTATGACCCAGCGTGATGTAAGCATATTGTACTCCAAACATATTTTTATTGCTACTTTAACGATGTACACAAATTAAAATATAAAATCCAGTTCCAGGACACAATGAATAATCCAGAAATTGCATTTGTGTAACAAGTGTGGTGAGTGCCTGTGGTATGGGTAGCAGTTAATTTGTGTAGGAGTTAGAACCGCATTCCACGTTCATTGCAAACTCATTGCTGTCACATTTGTAGGCGATAGCTTTAGATAGATAAGTAAATCATACTCATAAGAACATCGTCTCTGGCTGCTGCTTTAGTACTCATCATTCCACTATCCACTGCAGCAGCTTTCAAAGTATCCACGTCACTAGACTACACCTCCGATATTCTTTTGGATTTAAGGGAATGTCATGGAGACTAGACTCGGTAACAGGTGAGAAATGTATGTAAAGTTTTGGGCATAGTTCCCGAGGGAGCTCAGACACTGTATGACAGATTTAAAATAATCTTCTCCCATTCTTTTTCTCCAAATGTAGGTGTATAATTTAACCAGTTCTTGAATTTACAAGAACAAATTGCATGTGCTTATCATACTTCTTATTTTTCTGTCATTATTATACCCCCGATTGGATAAGTCTTCTTTTTTGGTCACATCATTGTGGAATTCATCCCCAACTCATATTAGCCTTTGTCCCATCCGCATTTCCTTTTTTAGTAAATTTTTCGGTAATTATACCACTGTATATGTCAAGTCCAGCACTTTGAGTATTCTGTGCAATATTTATTTCATTTTAAAGTGTTTATGTTCAGAGACATGTAAGTCGCTAGAGGCCAGTCTATTATTAGCTGCCCGTATTTTTAATAGGTCGGCTACATATGCAAAAAAGAGGCAACATGTCTATCAAGTATGCATCCAAATGGATTTGATAAGTGTGTAAAAATACATCCACTGCGGTGAATTACAGAAGGAATTGTTAAGTCTCAGCCCTTAATAAGCTGTATTAGTCAGAGTCTTCGTTGTGCCACTGAATTCTCTGCCCTGTCATTGATCAGGTACTGCATGTTTCTCTGTATGAAGTATTCCTATCGTAGAACCATATGTCAAAGAACATTAGCTATGGTACATTATAACTATTTGCATTTTATGGAAAATAAATATATGTATTTTTTATGCACTTGCTCCAAGAATTTCAAGCACTTTAAAAATAAGATGGTGATGCCATTACCCAACGCAATCATGTTCAGTGTTTCGGCCACTAAAAGAATAATAAGTTAATTTGAGTGTGTTGTGAGATACGGTTGCTCATGAGCGACTCACTGAGCTAGCTTTCTGGCTTCTAATGGACAAAGGTCTAACAGATTTGTTGTGAGTTCAGAAAAGATAGTCTCCAGACAAGCATCTAGGGCCGTAATACAGAAAGTGCCCAAGGTACAACAGGGGTTTCCACCGATTTGTTGAGTCCCTGTGCGCTCTTCAGTGTTATAGAAGGGGCCACAAATTCTTGTGGATCATGTCGGCAGTCGCGGCTTGCTGCCCTCTAAAGGGGCGGGTGCGGTGCGGGGGCATTTAATGAAAAAATAAATAAATACAAACTTACCTCCTCTGTTGCCGCTGCGCTGCTCCTTTTTCCCTCGTCGCTGCAGGCATAGACTCTCAGCCTGCCCTGCGGTCAATCCTGACGCTGCTCAAAGCAGCATTAGGATTGGCTGGTAGCGCCCAGCCAGGGCGTTCCCAGGCAGGCTGGGAGCCTGTGCAGGGCTGGAGGGAGAGTACTGTGCATGTGTGTTTGGCTGGCCCGAGACAGCCGGCCAAACATACATGCGCACTGAGGGGAGTGCTCTGTGCCCTACCCTCAGTGCTCATCACCCCAAAGCCCTGCCCCTTTACAAGGAAACGATAATAAACACCGTTTATTATAGTTTTCTTGTAAAGGTTTTGCAGCTGCTGCTGCTGGCGGGGGGGATGCTCCTCCACCCTAACGGAGGAGCCGCCCCTGCATGTCGGTGTACATTTTGTACCGGCACGAGTTTAATGCAGTATTTCCACATTCGCATTGGGCCATGACGCCATGCAAATGATTGATTGGCCTTTGTGCCCTCACTCTATTACATATGTGGGTGTAGAGAAAAAAGAAGCTGTAGGGAGGCACACTGACTGTGCCACATAGAGGCGGTGGGAGATGCCATTCCCTGCTCTTCAGATTCAGGCTTGTCCTCCTCCAGTGAAAGATGATACTGCAGTTCCAGACCAAGGTCCTATCTTTAAGTAATATGCTCTCCTTACTGCAGGCGCAAGATGTTGGGGTTTGCACCTGTGCTGAGGATGGGGCATTTTTTGTGTAATGGGGTGCACTGCCCCTTCCGGTGCAAGATGCACCTAGTTAAGAGTCCGCTGGGGCACAGACTAGTACAGTACTCACGAAATGTAATTTAGCCCCTAATTGCTTTGATGAAGAAAGGGCTGTGTAAAAGAAACTAGCATTAGTTATTGTTTGTGGTCATCACTTTATGGTTTTGTTGAGTACATTGCACTGGCAAGAAAAGCGGAAGATGGTTCTGATGTGAACAAGTCTTAAACTTGCTAGGTGACCTAATGTGTTCAGTTGATGTTCTTGGGCTAACCAAACGTGAGTACATCTGTTGCATGAGTGTAGCATTCCAGTGTTAAGCCCTTACCTGCTACATCTAATATTTTACTCTCCAAAAAAGACAGTGTCATGGGCTTGTAGAAATATAGCAATACCCTTACCCCATGAAGTTTGTTTGTCCTGAAGAATCATAGGTTAAAAACAAAAGTTTGCACTTGTGTTATTTAAACCTGAGTAGACAATTGATATAAATATGTGTAAATATTTATTTGGTATGTGTCAGTGCTTAATCAGTTAATTTGTCAACAAAATTTCGGAAGGTAGCCTTGGGTGCTTCACAGATAAAAAGCTGTTCAACTGCTAACATGCGAATGTTTTTAATATTTATGCTTTCAATTTTCCCCGCAGGACCAGTACTTCTTCGGCACAGAGACTTGGATGGAAAGCTGCCACTGGATTACATTGCATCTCAGCAGTTGAAAGAGGAACTTTTCAGCATTCTCCAGCTTCCACAGACTTTGGACGAATTTAGTGTGGCAATGAAAAAAGACTTGTGTGTCCAGAACATAGAATTTGCATCATTTCTGCTTTGTAGGGTATTTCTGAATTTCTGCTCGATTTATGGCTTGTCTTCAAAGATTGCTTCTGCTCACGTGCAGTCGCACCATCCATCGGTAAACACTGTTGAGACTTTAAAGAAGCCCACGTCATTTACGGACTGGCTGGTGGAGCACCATGCCTGGGATCTACAGACTTTATGCAAATTGCCAGAGATGCTCACAAAGCTATCACAGAGCCTATCGCAATGCGATGGCTTCCACACACGGATTTTGCTTGCAGTCCTAACAAACTTGATAACGCCTCCATCAGTGGCCAGCAACTCATAAAAGCTGTTCTAAAACAGTACTTTGGAATGTTACATGTGTAGACTTTTTTGGCCCTCAGTGTTATTTTAAAGATTTACACCTTCTGTGGAAAATCATTTGTGCCTATTTTCTAAACGTGGTTGTTTCAACAATTGACGTAATTTAGGGTGACGTTCTGGCAGACGTGTATTTGACTGTAATGTTATGTTATAATAATTGGTGCTTCACTTCAATATTAGTACGTACGCAGTCAGTGCTGGGGCTACATGCTGATCTGAGGGAGTAAAAACGCATTTAATCCTTAAAACTGGGCAAGGTGAGAGAAATTGGCTGGATGTGTGGATATGATGTTAAAATATTTCCTCTAATTAAGGAGGCTGGAAGCTAGGAAACCATTAGGTTCAGCTTGTACAAAAGTTCCTGAAAATATTGCGAAAAGGTGGTTCTTTGCTATTCATTACAATATATGTAGCAGTATTCCTCGATAGTCTACATATGCAGTGAAAACAGTCAAACCATAGACACAGTTTGTTTCGTATTTTAATTCGGTTTTACAGAATATGTTAAATAAAATAGAAATAGTGCAGAGTCATATCAAAAAGGTCCAATTCGAATGGAACTTGGAAAGGTTCCTAAGCACTGAAAAAAGGAATTATTATATCAGCTTCACATACATTTGTCCCAAACAGACGATATTCCTTGAATTATGAGTTTATTTGAAAGTCTTTAGATTCTGGTGCAAAGTTCCACACAACCACAAACGGGATAGTAAGAGTCAACAGATGACACACTTTTCGTTCTGCTTCCGAACTTTTTCAGTACTGTGAAAAAATAAAAATACATGTCCAAGGTTGTTTTCAGGAACTCTTCACCCTGGTCCCTAGGATGTGGAGTAGAACTCTTGAGATTCTGAGTAAAAGTGTACTTCTGCTTCACTACCTATGAGTTGCAGGCTGAACCCTAGATGACCCTTGCCCACTTCTGTGCATAACAGAGCACCACAAGTGCAACCTAATCAGATGCTGAAACTTCTCGCCGACGGCACATAAACTAGGCATGTTTGACCAATGGTGAACTCTCTCCCGTGGTAGCACTAATACCTAAAGAGGACGTCTGGAGGATTGGATTGTCTGTCAGCCCTATCCCTTTCATACTTCCAATTGATTGCAGGTTTTTCACCAGTTCTCTACTGCTTTCTGTCTTTGTAGAAGCCCATTAAAAACACTTGGACTAGTCTAAAAAGTCTCTAAAAAACTGGACAGGAGGGTTCAAAAGATATTAATAGAAATGTTATTCAAACACACATGACTCATGCCTGTGGGTGATTTGTGAAGCTGCCTGTGTGCCCTTATTACATTGGAGACTATAAGCCCAGCCCCAATAACACCTTTTGGGCTAGAATATACATGTGTGCATCATGAAGCATATTTGCATCCCATCCCCAAATCTATACCTTTCAGCTCACTCTCATTTGGGGAGTGTTGCCCTCTTTGAAATCATCCGTCCCTCTCTTAAGTAGCGATATGCCCCCCTCCCTTTAGGACCTCTTTAAGATCATTTCCCCGTGCAGCCCTGCATTTTACCCTTAAAATGGTACACCTCAGTTGACTTCATTGGGTTCGTCCTTGTTGTAAACATGCATTAATCTCACTCTGCAGCTGTTGTGCATTAAGAAATGTAATCAGTTAGCACAAGTTATTTATTTATGGGAGCTGCACAGTTTGCAGGTAGTAGAAAGCATGCTAAGGGGCAGTGCAGTACCACCCTCTTGGTAGTGGATTTTAACACAGTTAATGGTTCACTCATGTAAGACATCAACTGTGCATCACACTCCCAACAACACCATTTGAACCAGTAAATATTATAGCTCGTGAGGCTGGATCTAGCCTTGCTTTCAGTGTCTTGAACTGATCTAAATCCCAAAATGCCTTTTAGCAAAAAGAACACCTGCATTCATCAATCGTTGGTGGCCCCAGTCCTAACACTACTAAGTCCTCGGATCACTTGCATGTATCTCCGCTTTACTCATCCCTGTCTCCATATAAAATAAAGGCAGTAACGACCAGAAATGAAAAACAAATACCTTGGAAGTAACACCGATATAGGTGGGGCAACCAAAACTGGTCTATACAGCAAGCTCAGTATTGTGCATTTGAGTGATGGAGCACTGGGGTTTCCATCTATACCTACCAAAGATGTGCCCATAGCTGAATGGTACTATACATGCACTTATTGATCTTGGTGTCTCTAAGTCATGGTGTAATCAAGAGTTGAAGACAGCCGTTCAACTTTGGCACTAATTGTTTTTATAATACTTTTTGATGTTTGCACCTGAAGTAAAACGTGTACTACATAGCACAGTGTCCCCATTGCACTGATGCTAGAGGACTGATCATTTTTATGGCCTTTGAAAAAAAACTTTAGCCTTCAGCAGCTAGCACTAAATAATTGTATTTTAATGTGGACTAGGTGACGTATATTTGTACGAAGCTGTGAAGAAGAGGACGCCACATTTGTTTCCCATCATTTGTGGGATTTCATTTTGTCACCATGTTTATTTTAGATGTCTTCAGGCAAATATAACCAGCAGTTGTTGAATTGATCTTACATTTTATTTTATATGGAAGTTGAATAAATATTTTGGAAAGGCTCTTTCTGCTATGAATCTGATTTTTACATTGAAAGTATTGAGGGCCATATTTATACTTTTTGACGCACAACTGCGCCAACGCAGTTGTGCGTCAAAAATGTGAACGCCGGCTAACGCCATTCCAAAGCGCCATGCGGGCGCCTTATTTATGGAATGACGTTAGCCGGCGCAGCTGACTGGTGTGCGTAAAAAAAAAGGACCCACACCAGGCAGCGCCGGCGTAGGGGAAAATGGAGCTTGGGCGTCAAAAAATGGGGCAAGTCAGGGCTGAGGCAAAATATTGGCCTCAACCCGATTTGCGCCATTTTTTTGGACTCCCAACCCCCATTGAAATGACTCCTGTCTTAGCACAGACAGGAGTCATGCCCCCTTGCCCAATGGCCATGCCCAGGGAACTTATGTCCCCTGGGCATGGTCATTGGGCATAGTGGCATGTAGGGGGGCACAAATCAGGCCCCCCTATGCCACCAAAAAAAAAAATTACTTACCTTAAGTTCCCTGGGATGGGTCCCTCCATCCTTGGGCGTCCTCCTGGGGTGGGCAAGGGTGGCAGGGGGTGTCCCTGGGGGCATGGGAGGGCACCTCTGGGCTCCTTCCGAGCCCACAGGTCCCTTAACGCCTGCCCTGACCAGGCGTTAAAAAATGACGCAAAAGCAGCTGGACGTCATTTTTTTTGACCCGCCCACTCCCGTGCGCCATTTTTGCACAGGAGTTTAAATAAGGCGCACATGCCTTGGAGTCATGTTTTAGACGGGAACGCCTACCTTGCATATCATTAACGCAAGGTAGGTGTCCACGCAAAAAAATGACGCAAACTCCAAGATCTTTGGCGCTAGACGGGTCTAATGCCAAAGTATAAATATGGAGTTAGCTTTGCGTCGGATTTGCGTAAAACAAACCGACGCAATTCCGGCGCAAACAGAGTATAAATATGTCCCTGAGTGTTCACATCTTCATGATAAAAAACTGCAACGGAGCTTTCTAAATGCTAGCGGGCAACTTTGACAGGGTTCGCGAGGGAAAGCGCGCCCTGGGACTATTGCCTGAGCACAACAAAATCAAATACATCTCAGACATAATTGATCGACTTAGGTGCGGGAGAAATTGAGGCAAAAATGTCAAATTGTTGTGTGAAAGTACACTTATATTTTGCGACACGCACTTCAAGGTATCTTCTGTGAATGTTAACGTGAGAGCGTGCCTTGCATTTAAAAGCCACGAGATATAAAGACCAGGAGACCGGCTCGACGAGAAAATGTTTCCAGTAAGACATTTTCTGGTCTTAGCAGTCTCCTGCAAACATTTTCTGCTCAAACCGGTAGCCGTAAAAGGCGTAACCGGTGCAAAATTCATACTTGCAAAAGTCCTGATGTTTTTGTGAGTTTCGCATAACAAGTAATTACACACATTTCTCAATAATAAAAAATACCCCCGTTTTAATTTTTTAAATTCTTGATTTCGATGCAAAAGAAAAGAGTATTCGGGCAGCAAACATGAAAGATAGTTTTCCATTCGACGAAAAGTGAAAATAAATTTTTTAAAAAGGGATGAAAAAACCTTATTAATAAGAAAGAAAAAGGGGAGGCAGGGCCAACCAACATGGCCGAACGGACATGAGCTCCGTCTAAATCCCCCCAGGCCCGATGTATTGAGGAGGTGAAGGGGTGCAAAAGGACTCCCCCCCCCGACCTGGTGGCGTGCCTCTGAGAACGCCCCACCAGAGAACGCTGACCTGGCACAGGGGGGAGAGATGGTGCTCACAAAGGAGGACCTCCTGTCCTCCCTTCGCACTTTCAAAGCCGAACTGCGAGAGGAGCTTACGACTGATATTAGAGCGACGCTGGATGCCTTCCAAGCAGACGTCAATGGGAAACTATCTGCACTTCAAACAGATGTAGACTTGGTAGGGGCTTGTACTATGGATGTTGAAATGCATTTGCAGAACTTACAGCAGAAAGTTGCCCCGGTGGAGGCTGAGATTACGAATATTAAGGCGCAGCTACACCTCGCCACATTAAAGTGCGAGGACTTAGAAAATCGTGCACGCAGAGACAACATAAGGGTGAGAGGCCTGGAGGAGGGAGCCAAGGGGACTGATCTGGAGGCCTTTGTGATTGGGCTATTTTCCACCCTTTTGGGAGAGGAACAACTGGAGGTGCAAGTGGAATGAGTGCATCGCGTGGGCAGGAGAGCTGCGTTCGAGGGGAGAAGACCTAGAGACATTCTGGCTAAGCTGAGCTTGTTCAAGGTGAAGGGGTAAATTCTATTAGAGGGACAACAACAAGACTTTATCTCCTTCCAGGGTGCAAGATGCTCCCTCTATCAGAATATAGCTCCAGCAACCTTGGCACGGCGGCAGCAATTCCACCCCGGTGACAGAGGCTCTGAGAGAGAAGAACATAAGATATCGTTGGACCTTTCCCTTTGGTGTGGCGTTCAAACTCCACAATAGGGCGTGTCATTTCACGGCTGTGGATGACGCGGCAGCCACGTTGGGCCTAGAGTCTGGAGGAGAGAGGGGTGACACCGGCATCGCTGCTGGAGCTGGGCGAGGAGAGGATATCCCTTCCACGTCAACGGATCAATGGAAACAACAGAGGAGAGTAGGAAGACCCCCAGGAGATGACCTTGCCCGGTGGTCCGGCCTCGGGGAGGGCCCCAGCAGATCACCGGAGAGAGCTGGGGTGCAACCCCAGGTGGGGGCTTCGATGGAGATGGAGTGACGGAGGGGGCTCCTCCCGCTGGGGAGAATGTGTGGACGCGAGAAGCACGATAAAGGCCTCTACATGACATTCGGGCATACTCCGCTCCTGTTGGATTCTGGAGTTTTAGGAGGGCTCCTCCACTTGTATGTATTTTGGTTTGATGAGGCCTGAGGGGGAGAGGAGGCAGACTTGGATCCTGTCCACGGAATGAAGTATGTAGGGAAGTTTGTTGTTCTATATTGTCAAGTCTACGATTCTATATCCCTTCTGAGATGTTCTTTTGGTTTGTTCATTGTTTACCATCCCTTTCGATATCCAAAGAATCATGTGGAAAGCCCAAAAAAGGCTTGGAGTTCCGAAAGGGGAAGGACGGGGGTCAAGGTAGCGGGGTATTAGAGATAATAGTAGGGATCCACTTGAGAGCGTTTTTTTTTCGGGGAGATGATCCTGAAACTGCTTTCATGGAATGTGAAAGGACTTAATTCCCCCAATAAGCAGTCGCATTTGAGAAAGTACTTCGATGATCACCATTATGACATTGTGGCCTAACAAGAAACACATTTGAAGAGGGGGGAGGGCCATTGTCTCCGTCATAAACACTACACTCAGATTTCTTTAGCTTCAGCACCAATGAAGCACTGAGGGGTGGCTTTGATGTTTCACAGATCTGTCCACTTCAGGGAAACAGGTTCCAAGAAAGATAAAGAGGGAAGATACTTAATGGTAAAAGGCAGCCTAGAAGGGAAAATGTGTACGATATCTACTATTTATGCCCCTAACAGCGGTCAAACCCAATTTCTGTTACATTTCCTGAGAGAACTGGTGGGTTATGCAGAGGGTGAAATAATTTTAGTGGGAGGCTTCAATCTGGCTCTAGACACTACACATCCACAGAGATCACAGACAAGTGCTTTTGCCAGATCGGTGTAGTCCGCCTTCCACCGATTGGGGATTTTTGATTCTGAAACCCTTAGAGAGGGATTATACTTTCTTCTCACATACCCACTGCTCCTACTCGAGGATAAACTATGTATTTCTGAGCAAACCATTAAGACAGATTCTTAAGTCTGTAGCCATTCATCTGATTATTATATCGGATCATGCACCGGTGGTGGTTGACCTGAATTGGTCCCTGGCACGCATCTCTACCAAGCGCTGGTACTTTCCTACTATACTCACCCGTGACACAGCATCTCGTAACGATCTGCGGTTAACGATCAGGGAATACTTCCAGCATAATAGGGTGGGAGATACTAACCCCCATACACTCTGGGATGCTTTTAAGGCAGTCATCAGAGGCAAAGGCATCTCCTTAGCATCTGCGATGCACCGGTTAAAGGATAAGGACCAACTTATTTTGGAAAGTGAACTTCAGATAGCTGAACGAGACCATAAGCTATCCCTGACCTGGCAAGCCCAGAGGAGAGTGGTGTCCCTCAAAGGTAAATTACAAGCTATCTATACAAATATGGCAGAATTGACACTGCTGAGACTTCAGAAATCCCATTATGACAAGGGCAACAAGATAGGTACCCCCCTGGCAAGACAGCTTTGAGCCAAACAGGCCCGGGACTACATAGAGCAAGACACTGACGAGCTCGGAGAACACCTCACTGAAGAGGGGAAAGCGATGACATTTAGACAGTTTTACGACCGTCTTTATCACTCAGATCACCCACCTGCCCGCACTCAAGAAACCTATTCGCAAAATGCCCAGCTGCCACAGGTCTCCGAGGAGACGAATGAAATGCTAGCTGCGCCATTTACAGTGGAGGAGGTTCAGGCGGCTATTGATGCCCTCCCCCTGCCTAAAGCCCTTGGCCCGACGGCTTTACGGCCCACTTCTACAAATCTTTTTGGTGCGGAACTGGCAGGACAGCTTGCTGCACTGTTTAATTATATACGAGGCGAAGAAGCAGTATCCCCATCTATGGGGGAGGCTCTGATCACTCTAATACCCAAGGCGGGAAAGGACCCTCAGTTATGCGCCTCATATTGACCCTTTGCCCTGCTGAATCTCGACCCCAAATTGTACTCTAACATCTTGCTGCAGAGGATGGAGGAAGTGATGCCAGAGCTAATACATCCGGACCAATCGGGCTTTATCAGGGGGGCGCCAGACGCATGATAATCTGCGACGTGTCATCCATTTGATGGAAAAGGTTCATAAGAAAAAGGACCCAGTGCTTTTATTGATACTTGACGCTGAGAAAGCATTTGATAGAGTCGAGTGGACGTTTTTGGTGGCAACCATGAGAGGTTTCGGATTCGGGGAACAATTTATAACAATGGTAATGAGCAATTACTCATGCCCCAGGTCCCGTATTTCAGTAACTGGGGTGATTTCGGAATTCTTTGATCTATCACGGGGCACGAGGCAGGGATGCCCTCTTTCCCCACTGCTTTTTGCATTGAGTGTTGAGCCTTTGGCGGTACGAGTGAGAGCTTGCCCTGCATTCCCGGGCATTAAGGGGCATATTTATACTCTGTGGGGCATATTTATACTCCGTTTGCGCCGAATTTGCGTAGTTTTTTTCGACGCAAATTCGACGCAAAACTAACTCCATATTTATACTTTGGCGTTAGACGCGTCTAGCGCCAAAGTTCATGGAGTTAGCGTCATTTTTTTGCGTGAACACCTTCCTTGCGTTAATGATATGCAAGGTAGGCGTTCCCGTCTTAAACAACGACTCCGATGCATATGCGTCGTATTTATACTCCCGGGCAAAAATGACGCCCGGGAGTGGGCGGGACTAAAAAACCCGCATTAGCGCCGGATTTTAGCGCCTGGGTCAGGGCAGGCGTTAAGGGACCTGTGGGCTCAGAATGAGCCCAGAGGTGCCCTCCCCTGCCCCCAGGGACACCCCCTGCCACCCTTGCCCACCCCAGGAGGACACCCAAGGATGGAGGGACCCACCCCAGGGACATTAAGGTAAGTTCAGGTAAGTATTATTATTTTTTTTTTTTTGTGGCATAGGGGGGCCTGATTTGTGCCCCCCTACATGCCACTATGCCCAATGACCATGCCCAGGGGACAGAAGTCCCCTGGGCATTGCCATTGGGCAAGGGGGCATGACTCCTGTCTTTGCTAAGACAGGAGTCATTTCAATGGGGGTTGGGCGTCGTAAAAAAATTGCGCAAATCGGGTTGAGGCGATTTTTTTGCCTCAGCCTGACTTGCACCATTTGTGGACGCCCATACGCCATTTTCCCCCTACGCCGGCGCTGCCTGGTGTACGTCGGTTTTTTTGACGCACACCAGACAGCGCCGGCGGCTAACGCCGGCTAACGTCATTGAATAAATACGGCGCCCGCATGGCGCTTCAGAATGGCGTTAGCCGGCGCAAATTTTTTTGGCGCAAAACTGCGTTAGCGCAGTTTTGCGTCCAAAAGTATAAATATGGCCTTAAATTTGGCTCCGACCACCATAAAATTTCCTTATTTGCTGATGACATTTTATTATTCGTCACTGAACCCCGCACATCCCTCGTGGTAATTCAAGAGGAGTTAACACTCTTTGAGCAGGTGGCAGGTTTTAAGGTAAACACGGGGAAATCATATCTTCTTATCCTGTTGATGCCTGCAGGGGTAATGACCCAGGTAGCTTCCTTGACCCCATTTACGTGGGGTAAAAAATAAACACATATTTGGGTATTCAATTTGTTCTCCAGGTGTTTGATCTGTTCAGAGCTAATTATCCCCCCTTGATGAAGTCACTACGAGAAGACTTTAAGAGGTGGTCTCCGCTATGGCTGTCCTGGCTGGGACGAATAAATAGCATTAAGATGACAGTGCTCCCCAGATTCCTCTATCTCTTTCAAAGCCTCCCTATTGATAGTCTGCCAGATTTCTTTGGTGAGACCCAGACGATGTTCACGAGGTTCATTTGGCAGGGAACAAGAGCTAGAGTATCAAATAAAGTACTGGTGCGCTCCAAGGAGGAGGGTGGATTGGCGCTCCCTGACCTCCTTCAGTACTATAGAGCTGCACAGCTGCGTGTATTGGCTGAGTGGTCCCTCCGAGAGTCAGAAAAGCTGTGGCTGCATATGGATAGGGCAGTGACGGGCAAGACTTTGTGGGCTGTCCCCTGGAAGCCCAAGGGAGCACGGCCGCAAAATGCATACATTAGCATACCCACCGCCACTACCCTTAAAGTGTGGGACAAGGTAACAAGAGCCTACGAGATTACATCCTTCCCCTCACCACATACCCCCATCCATTTTAACAAGGCATTCCCCCCGGGGGAAGCTTCTGGGCCCTTTGATAAGTGGAGGGAAGGGGGCTGCTTGCGAATTGTAGATTTATATCATGGGGACCAACTCCGTACGTTTAATAACTGTTGCAGAGATTTTCAGCTCCTACAGTCCGAGCACTACCATTACACTCAGTTGGTGCATTGGGTCTCACAGCCACATATGCAGGAGGCAGCCACAAGGGATTTGCTTCCAATGGAGAGATTTGTGCAAAGGGGCGGAGTGACAAGGGACAGTATTTCTACGCTGTATTCTATATTAGCCGCTGCACAGAGGGCACAGACCCCTCGACACATCCCCTTCTGGGAACAGGTGTTGGGCATCTCGGTGGGGGAGGACCGTTGGCGACATCTATATCAGGACATATCCAAGCATAACCGCTCAATGGGCGTCAGGGAAGCACACTATAAGCTGCTCTACAACTGGTACCTCTACCCGAGAACCTTAAGAAACTATACGCACAGGTGTCCGATAGATGTTGGCGGGCTGTGGCATGTTGGGGGATTTTAGACACATTTGGTGGGACTGCCCAACTATTCGCCCCTATTGGAACAAAATTCTATCACATCTTAAAGAGATGTTAGGATATCCCGTACCGACTGCGCCGGAGCATATTCTCTTGGGTCTTCGAGCCCAGGAATTGCAGCACCAATCACACGGGGACCGTGCCATTCTATGGTTGGCTCTAGGGGCGGCGAAGACAACATTAGTGTCCTTCTGGAAAAGAGCAGACCCACCCCCTATAGCCTTGTGGTTCACCAGGCTGTGGAGGAGCCTCGCCATGGAGCGTCTGTTTGATAAGGGGGAGGGTTCGCGCAGAAGTTTTGATTGTGTCTGGGACCCCCTGGTTAGGTTCCACTCTAGGGGTTTACCCCTTACTACATTTGGTCCCCGGCTCAGAGCATTGCACCTCTTCCATATATAGGAACCAGATGCTGATATTCGTTGAGTGGACTTGATAGGGTCCCCTCTGGCTTAGAGAGGGGAGTCCGCAACCACTGATTTCTATTAGTTAATTCAGACATATCCAGGGATGGACTATTTGTTGTGTGTTTAAAGTTGTTTTGTATTTGTTTCAACTACTGAAATAGATAGCTGTACTCACCATTTGTAGGGTGACACTGTTGCCTTAAATTTGGGTGCTCTCTCTGGAAAATGTAAGGCTTACTCCTGATGGGGAGGTACTAGGAGGGGGCACGGATGGCAGTGGGTAGCCTAATGTTTCATTCTCATGGGCATGTTAATTGTGTTGTACAAAAATGTCAATAAAAATACATTTACAAAGAAAAAAATAAGAAAGAAAAAGAGAGTGAACAGCAAATGCCCACTTCAGAGAAAAAAAAAAGATTAAGGCAGGGGAGAAAAGGGAGGTTTAAATCACTGTTATCAAAGAACAACTGAGAGCATATCATGCAATTAACATTCCTTCATGTGTATGTCACGTTCATATTTTCACATGTAGCCATAAGGACCGTCTTAATTTTTCTGCGGTCATGCTGAATTGTGTTGCAAACCTCAGTGGGGAGTTGACAAAACTAAATCTGCTACTCCCAAATGGTCAGTGGTTATTACACACATGTACCGTTTGACTGCCTTTAAAAATAGATTCATTGGCATTTATTTAAAAAAAAAAATAAATACTTGACAGGCAAATTAAAAAATAAACAGCATCTGGCTTTCTGAATACTTTCCAGAAAAATGCATATATTCATTCTCGGAATTGACCTTATTCGAATATGTGAAATACTCAAAGAATAGAACATTATGGGGCATATTTATACTCTGTTTGCGCCGGAATTGCGTCGTTTTTTTTTACGCAATTCCGACGCAAAACTAACTCCATATTTATACTTTGGCGTTAGTCGCGTCTAGTGCCAAAGTCCATGGAGTTTGCGTCATTTTTTAGCGTGGACACCTACTTTGCGTTAATGATATGCAAGGTAGGCGTTCCCGTCTAAAAAATTGACTCCGAGGCATGTGCGCCGTATTTACACTCACGGGCAAAATTCACGCCCGGGAGTGGGCGGGTCAAAAAAAATGACGTTCGTCTGCTTTTGCGCCTGGTCAGGGCAGGCGTTAAGGGACCTGTGGGCTCGGAAGGAGCCCAGAGGTGCCCTCCCATGCCCCCAGGGACACCCCCTGCCACCCTTGCCCACCCCAGGAGGACACCCAAGGATGGAGGGACCCATCCCAGGGACATTAAGGTAAGTTCAGGTAAGTTCTTTTTTTAATTTTTTTTGTGGCATAGGGGGGCCTGATTTGTGCCCCCCTACATGCCACTATGCCCAATGACCATGCCCAGGGGACCGAAGTCCCCTGGGCATGGCCATTGGGCAAGGGGGCATGACTCCTGTCTTTGCTAAGACAGGAGTCATTTCAATGGGGGTTGGGAGTCGAAAAAAATGGCGCAAATCGGGTTGAGGTGAAAAATTTGCCTCAGCCTGACTTGCCCCATTTTGTGGCGCCCAAGCTCCATATTCCCCTACGCCGGCGCTGCCTGGTGTACGTCATTTTTTTTCACGCACACCAGGCAGCGCCGGCGGCTAACGCCGGCTAACATCATTGAATAAATATGGCGCCCGCATGGTGCTTCAGAATGGCGTTAGCCGGCGCTAATTTTTTTGACGCAAAACTGCGTTAGTGCAGTTTTGCGTCAAAAAGTATAAATATGGCCCTATATACTCATCAGTAAAGAGCCTTCTGACTTCCAACTGAGCTGGCTAATTCTGATGAAAATGTTCCTGCTAACACTCCCGTACCTTGCAGTGTTTCTGGAGGCAACCTTCCCCTCACAAATGGGTCTTGCAGAAATGCACATTTGTTCATGCTGCGTAATCACTCATTTAAAAGGGTAGGGTCAGCTCAGTGTTGGGCATTATCCGTCTGGCCAGCAACAGGACTCTCAGATATCAGTTAGTGTCTGATACCTCCATTGTGCATATGAGAGCCCGCTTAGGGGACGGAGTGGTTGGCCAGACAAGAGGAATTGAACAGAAATCAAAGACTTCGCCTTAGAAAAATTAAATAATCATGGTGTGGAAAAAGTGACATTTTCAGAGTGACATAGTATGCATTTTCCATAGCAAATATTTTAATTAGATCACATGATAGTGGGCTGGTTTAGCCACCGCTCTAGAAGACATCTGTCCAGTTTTCTATTAATTCTCCTACATTTTCCTCCTAGGCCCCAGTAAAAGCAGGGAAAGTGTCAGGGATGTTAATGACTAGTGATTTATAAAGTCTGAAGATATTTTTATTCCGAAGGGCCATCAGTAAATTTAGCTTTAAAGGGATTAACTTCAATTTTATCTTTTAGATGGGGGGTAGAGCATTGAAAGGAAGCTGCCAATACCACCATACTATTATAAAGAACAATTTATTAGAAGAGATTGTATATTAAGTGTAGTAGGTAAGACCCTGGCAGCACTTCACATCCAACTGCTTACACCAGAATCTAGTGTGATCAGTTCTTTTCCAGCCATTCCATAATGGAATAGTCACTTAATAGGAGATTAGGATCCAACACATCTCCTTTTCTATATAGTTTTACATTCAACAACAAAAAATCACAAAATTTATGACAATAACTAAAAGTTCCATTTATATAACATAAAAATAGCAGAACTAAATAGAGAGGAATTAAAAACATTTCATACATTGCAACAGAAATCCAGTGGTCCCAATATTTCATAATCCTCTGCCTATGCAGGAGATTTTCTGTTCTTCTTTCCACGCTCCCTCACATTCTCGGTGGGCCTCTCCATCCTCTCTCCGTTATCATTATCAGCATTACATAAAGCTAACCTGTGAATGTTCCATTTGTCACCATTCCTCAAAATAACAGTATTTATAAACACAACATTTATCTTCTGAGGAGCTGAAAGCTTTGACTTTCATTTGCCCACCCATCCCTTCAATTTGACCCACAGCACATCATCCACACAAAACTTACATTCTAATACTCACATCCTTTCATTGTGTCTTTGTCTGTATTCATCTTGTCTGTACTTTATTCTCAGAGAGGAAAATCATTTGGTTCCACACATTCCCTTCCCATCCACAAGGGACATGCCATGGTGGCCAGATTCTTCCACGCAACAACACAAAAGGGGAATTTTCTGTTGCTGAATGTGAAGTTGCCCTATAATTCCAAAACATTCTTCTGAACTCCTCCCTTCCCTTCAAATCACCCTTTTCAGCCAGTTGCAAACAATCATTCAATCTCATTGGATCTTTCCACCTAGCCATTTTCCCTGGGGTGCTACAAAGCTGTTCTTTGATGGATTTCCCCGGGAGTCTTCACAAATTCGGTCTTTATTCTAGACACAAATTGCAGACCATTATCTGTCACAATTTCTTGAGGAATAATTTCCCTCAGGACAAAATTGTTGAGAAGGTTTAGGATATCTTGAGTCTTAAGTTCACTAGCTAGTTTTATCTCTGGCCATTTTGAGAAGTAATCTACTAGGACAATGGTAACCTCTCCTCTCACTTCATACCCAAAAGGTTCACAATATGTCCAAACCCAATTTCTTCCATGGCTCTTGTACTATTTCAGATTCTCTTACCACCAAAGATTTGTCACTGTGCATGAAACGTATCCATTCTCTTTCACATCTTTCCATCTCACGGTCCATATTGGGCACCAAAAGTCCATGCAGGCTCTTCGTGGCATACATACTAGTATGTCCTGAGTGCAATAATTCCATCACTCTTTGTCAAAGAGAAATCAGGACCACAAATGTATCCCCTCTAAAAACTACATCATCAAGAACTGACAGTTCTGACCACATCAACTTATATTTACTCATCTTTTTCAAACTCCTTCATCCAACCTTTAGAAATGTTGTTCCTTATTCTAAGTAATCCTTCATCCTCATATATGCCCTTCTGTTATAATTCACTCCAGACATCTCCTCCATACTTGCAACTAGCTAGTAGTCCTCAAAAACATGTTGGTCACCATCCTGTGGAAATCTGGACAAACAATTGTCTGTAATGTTCTTCACACCTAGATTATAATTCACTTCAAATAAATAATCCTGCATCACGTAGATTAATTTGGCCACCTATGGAGTAACTCTTCCTGCTCCTTTAGTTGTGAAAATATCTATGAGTGGCTTCTGATCAGTACATAGGTCAAAATTAATTCACCAAAGAAAGGTACAAAAATGCTGTATCCCCCTCACCAAGCAAGCAAGCACCTTCTTTTCTATGACCAAATATGTTCCCTCTGCACCTCTCAATGTCTACAAATGCCACTATTAGTTCCTTATTATGATATAATTGCATCACAACGGCCCCTTATCCATATGCACCTGCATCAGTCATAACAATTTTCTTATAGTGGTGTCAAATGGTTTCAAAATTGGAGCAGTAGGTATGGATCGCTTTACTTTTGGAAATTATTCTTCACACTTTCCCGTTCATTCATACTTCACCCCTTTCTTTAATAACCTCCTCGTCTCATTTGTACGTTAAGCAAAATGATGTACAATTTTGCATAATTTTCCGCAAAACGTAGGATCGACCACAATTGTTCCTTTTTTACCGGGCTCAGGGAATTCTCTATGGCTTCTAACAATTTTATTTTGGACCTTATTCCATCTCCTCCTACCACTTGTGCCAAATATTCCACATCCAGGACTTTAAATTTGCACTTTTCAACTCCAATTGTCATACCAGAATGCCTCAGGTGACACAGCACTTGTAATAATTCATCATATTAAAGCCTTTCCTTCCTTCTCACCAAAATGTCATATTGGGACACAACTACATGCCTAATACCTGTTAATTGTTTCTCCATTATTCGCTGGAATACCGCAGATGGTCACAAAAGATGATAGATGTCTTGAATCATGATGAAGTACGATTTGGTGATAAACCTTTGACAGGTCAATGGTGGAAAATTCCTTTCCTTGTACTAAAGTGTTCAACATGTCATTGATGTTTGGCAACCCTAATAGGCTCATGTGTATGCAGCCACTGGGTAAGGTGCTTCATAGCAATAGAAAATAATAGAGGGAATAGCTGGCATCCCTGAAGTGTTACCCTCTCAACTGAAACCATAGCTAACAGCACGGTATATATTAATTGCCTCACTACTGATCATGTGTACAATAAGTGAATGCACAATTAAAATGTAGGGCCAAAACTGAATCTTGTAAGGACCTCGAAAAGGTACTCCCAGATAACTGAATCAAATGACTTTTCTAAGTCCATTAAAAAGCTTGATAAGAAGGCCTGCAGTTCCAGTGCCAAGGCATTATGCAGGCTCCTAACCTTATGTCTGATGTACCTACTGGACAGGCAACTGTTATGAACTGCATAAACAATATAATGTTTGAGGGAACGCAAACAACTAGCCAACACCTTTGCTAAAATCTTCATTTCTGATGGTTATTTCTAACTCCAGATTCCTCACTATGTGAATATTCCCCAGGCGTTAGACTATAGCTGGAAAAACACTAAAGCAATTTTCCTGCACCACGATAGGTGACGCTGTGCTGCTCCACACAACTTTGTCCTGCTCCAGAAATGATACATAGAGCCATATATAAGCACCAACCTTGCTTGCTGAGATCAGTTCCTTGCTCTACACGCCTTCAGACTCGGATCCTGAACTCTACTCTCATCTACGACAATATTTTTTCTGATTTTCCACTCAAACTTTTTTAAGTGTGCACATCCAGCACCAAGGAGCTCGGTGGATCAGGCATCCACCAGCAAGATCAACCCCGACCCCTTTCCTATGAGCCTTCCTGACCACGAATCCAAATTTATGAGGCATTTGACAAGTGCATGTGTTCCTCCAATAGCCTTGCCCTGCATTCAATAAATGACAGCTGTTTCCTTGTCTGCTACACCTATGCACTATGCGACATGGTCGGTCATATCTTACTGGTGGTCCCAGTTGCCTTACGGGTGTCTTTAGCCCAAACTGCTGGAATTCAGCTAAATTTGTTATCATGTCTGGCCTCCACATGACTGATTGCTTTAATCCGGCAATTGGCCATTGTGTGGTTCTTTGGCGCCATGCTTGGATGAGGTCCATGGGCTTCTCGGGGGATGTCCATACATTTTTGATGGATATGATTTTCGATTACTCTCACCCCTTTGGTGAGAAGGGTCATTTAGCCCTAAGGGGGTTCAAATTGATTCACACCACTGCTTGCTCCTTTAGTGAATCCATGCCTGCCAGGCAGTTTCCCCAACAATTATGTCCATTTCTGGGATATACCAATGGCTTGGCATACCAGCAATGCCATACTCCGCTGTCAGCACAACAAGCTCTTCAGCCCTTTCAAGTTCAGGGCCGCAGCTTCCAATGGCAGCATCCAGGACATGAGGAACAGTGAATATTTAATTACCCCTCCCCTTATGCAGCGACTTAAAAACTGCTTTAGTGTGTTCTTTCCAGCACACAGCCACAATATAGGAGGCAGGGTCCGCAATGGCTTCTGGCATGGTAAGACATAACTTTAACAAATTGGTCATCTAAATTGCCCAACGAGGCTACACCTTCCCATTTCTTTCTACTCTGCTGCACCTTCCATCCTCATTAGGGGGTTGACAAAGAACCATATGCCCGTTTTGCAGCTGAAGTGCAGGTCCTTTTGTCCAAAGTGTAGGAAGATGGCCCGCTGTGTGGTGAGCACCTAAGATGTTATCACCTTATACCAGGTCCAGGTATCCCCTATTAATGAGGGGTAGACAGTGTCTAACAAACGAGCGCTTTCTAGAGGTAGCTGTGGATGAGCAGCCAAGCCTTAACTAGGCGACATGCAAAGCTTATGCAGTACCACTACAGTGACACAACACTTACACACATGAAAGAACCACAAACTTTTACAAAAGTAAAGGTACTTTATTAAGGTAACACAAATACTAAAATACTGTATGGGAATACTCCAGTAGAAGGTAAGTAAACACACTATTATATACACTTTAGAAGTCAGTGATTAGCAAAGAAAGCAATAGCAAATAGTAAAAACAATAGAAAATAGTGAAGGCCCTAGGAGGAGACCAAACCATATACTAAATAAGTGGAATGCGAAAGGCAGTCCCCCACCCAAGGAAGTGAAATCTGTAGAGGGGAGCTGGAGGAACTAGGAACCCCAAAAGGTAGTACTAGGGTGTCCCCCAGCGACCAGGAGAGAAGAGGTAAGTACCTGTTTTTTCCCCAAACCCACAGGTAAACTTTGGAAAAGGACTGTGCAAGACTGGAAGAAACCAAAGGTGGATCCTGACAGACGAGGACCTGCAAAACAAGGGGACAAAGTCCAGTTCAAGTTGGAGTGTCCAGTTGGGGCAGGAGCCACTACCAACCCTTCTGGAGATGCAGGACCAGGTCGACAGTGGAAACAAGGAGTCAGCTGTGCAGCACTGGAGCAGGAGAAGAGTTCCAGAAATGATGCAGGCGATGTCCTATGATGGAAGAAGAGTTGCAGTCAGTCATTGGTGTTGGAAAACCACCAACAAGCCTTCACAAAGGCGAAAGTAGCACATGAAGAGTTGCAGAGCTGCGGGCGACAAGCAAGGTCCAGGGGGAGTCAACCCACGGATGGGAGCCCCAGGTGACCCTCAGCAGTGAGGAGAGTCGGAAGACGAGGATGCAGACCCCACAGGCAACTCACAGGCAGCAGGCACAGGAGTTGCAGTGAGGCCCACTCAGCACATCTGGAGAGGAGTCTCACATTGCTGGAGCAGCAGGCAGGAGACTGTGCTTTGCA
The DNA here is from genome assembly GCF_031143425.1 of Pleurodeles waltl. Classification (NCBI taxonomy): domain Eukaryota; kingdom Metazoa; phylum Chordata; class Amphibia; order Caudata; family Salamandridae; genus Pleurodeles; species Pleurodeles waltl. Next base: position 525,341,440 of record NC_090436.1, read on the forward strand.
AGGAAGAGTGCTGGAGGCAGGGGCTACACAGAGCTTGAAGATCCCTTGGATGAGGAACAAACAATCCTTGGTACCTGCAAGAGTCGTAGTGCACAGGTGTACTGTCCTGCGAGGAGAGGCAAGGGCTTATCATCTCCTAAGTTGGAAAGATTTAGAGAGGATCAAGGGAACCACTCCCGACTACAACCTGTGATTCAGGATCCATGCAGTTCAGGAGGAGAGAGGATCCACACAGCTGGTCGTCATTGCAGTTGGTGCCTGCGGAGGCAGGGGAGTGACTCCTTCATTTCAAGGGAGATTCCTTCATGCTTCTTGTGCAGGCTAAAGACTCGTCACCCTCAGAGGATACACAGTCAGGGAAGTGTTGCAGTTGATAAAGGGAGCCAGAGAAACAATGTTGTACAGAAGAGTCGTTGCTGGAGTTGCAGATTGTCTGCTCCTGGAGGGTCCAATTGCAGTCCCGGGGGCCAGAAGATGAAGTAAACAATGCAGAGGAATCCTACTGGAATCTTGCACATCGAATCTGAAGATCCACCCTGGAGGGAGACCCTAATTAGCCCAGGAAGGGGGATTGTTCACCTAGCAGGGTGACCACCTATCAGGTGGGGGCTGTGACGTCACCTGCCTTACCTGGCCACTCAGATGCTACCAGGGGCCTCTGCACACCTTGGATTCAAGATGGCAGAATCAAGTGGCCATCTGGAGGAGCTCTGGGCACCACCCTGTGATGGACAGGGGAGTGTTTACTCCCCTTTTCATTGTCCAGTTTCGTGCCAGAGCAGGGACCAGGGGTCCCTGGACTGGTGTAAACCAGTTTATGCAAGGAGGGCACTAAATGTGCCCTTCAAAGCAAACCAGTGGCTTGGAGAGGCTACCTCTCCCAAGCCATGTAACACCTATTTCCAAAGGGAGAGGGTGTTGCCTCCCTCTCCTGAAGGAAATCCTTTGTTCTGCCATCCTCTGCTTGAGATGGCTAAGCATCAGGACGGCAGAAACTTGTCTGTGGGGTGGCAGCAGCGCAGGCTTCCTGGAAAACCCCAGAAGACTGATAGGAGCAATGATGGGGGTCCTCTAAGGAGTCTTCAGAGTGCATGGAATCATACAACCAACCCTGGTAACATTATTGGGGTATGATTCTGATACCAAACATGCCCAGGTTCTGAGTTACCATTATGGAGCTGGACACAGGTAGTGACCCGTGTCCAGTAGACGGGTAAAATGGATTCCCTGCACTTACGAAGTCTACTGTAATGGAGCTGGAGTTTTGTAGGGGGACCTCGGCTCATGCAGGGGTGCCCTCACACACAGGGACCTGCACCCTGCCCTCTGAGCCAGGAGGGCCTCCCATAGGGGTGACTTATAGTGACTTGGTGCAGTGACTTGTAGTTAAAGGGTGCATGCAATGGCAGGCCTGCAGACACATTTTGCATGGGCTCCCATGGGTGACACAGTATGTGCTGCAGCCCATGGGGAACCTCTGGTGCCCCAATGCCCTGGGTACCTAAGTACCATATACTAGGGACTTAGATGGGGGCACCAGTATGCCAATTGTGGGGTAAGAAAAATCCGAAGCAACCACATTTAGAGGGAGAGAACATAGTCACTGGGGTCCTGGTTAGCAGGATCCCTGTGAACACAGTCAAAACACACTTACAGCAGGCAAAAAGTGCGGGGAACCATACCAAAAAGGGGCTACTTTCCTACACAAAGGGCCGTAGAAAGTGTTCCGGCCTTTTATGTAGGAAGTGGCTGTTCCTGCTACTCCCTTGTGTCAAACAAGGTTAGAAGCTATTTCAGATCTTCACTCTCTCAACTCCTTCCTCCAAAAGAACAAATTCAGGATGCTCACACTGGTCAAGGTTCTGTCTGCCGTGGATCCTGAAGACTGGATGATACCGCTGAACTTGCAAGACACTTAGGGCCATATTTATACTTTTTGACGCAAAACTGCGCTAACGCAGTTTTGCGCCAAAAAAATTAGCGCCGGCTAACGCCATTCTGAAGCGCCATGCGGGCGCCGTATTTATTGAATGGCGTTAGCCGACCGGCGCTGCCAGGTGTGCGTGAAAAAAAACGACGTACACCAGGCAGCGCCGGCGTTGGGAAAAATGGCGTTTGGGCTTCCCAAAATGGGGCAAGTCAGGCTGAGGCAAAAAAATCGTCTTAACCCGATTTGCGCCATCTTTTTTGGGCGCCCAGACGCCATTAACATGACTCCTGTCTTAGCAAAGACAGGAGTCATGCCCCCTTGCCCAATGGCCATGCCCAGGGGACTTATGTCCCCTGGGCATGGTCATTGGGCATAGTGGCATGTAGGGGGGCACAAATCAGGCCCCCCTATGCCACAAAAAAAAATTAAAAAAATACTTACCACAACTTACCTTTTCTTCCCTGGGATGGGTCCCTCCATCCTTGGGTGTCCTCCTGGGGTGGGCAAGGGTGGCAGGGGGTGTCCCTGGGGGCAGGGGAGGGCACCTCTGGGCTCATTCTGAGCCCACAGGTCCCTTAACGCCTGCCCTGACCCAGGCGTTAAAAAGAGGCGCAAATGCGGGTTTTTTTTGCCCCGCCCACTCCCGGGCGTGATTTTTGCCCGGGAGTATAAATACCACGCACATGCCTGGGAGTAATTTTTTAAGACGGGAACGCCTACCTTGCATCTCATTAACGCAAGGAAGGTGTTCACGCCAAAAAATGACGCTAACTCCATGAACTTTGGCGCTAGACGCGTCTAACGCCAAAGTATAAATATGGAGTTAGTTTTGCGTCGAATTTGCGTCTAAAAAAACGACGCAAATTTGGCGCAAACGGAGTATAAATATGCCCCTTATTTCCATATCCCGTTCTGAAGACCCATGGGCACTATTTTCGGTTCAAGGTAGGCCAGGAGCATTTTCAGTTTATGGTGCTCCCTTTTGGTCTCACCATTGCTCCTCAAGTTTTCATGCTTTTTCAGGCCGGGTGTTCCAGTCTCCTACCATTATGATTGGCTGTTAAAGGTGGGCTCGCCTCAGGCTGTTGTAGGCCACCTCCAGACAATGACAATCCTTTTAACATTGTTGTGATTCACTATCAACATGCAGAAGTCACTTTTTCACAGATGCTGTCATTCATTGGAGCCATCCTGGATACAGTGGAATTCTCTGCCTTTCACCTGGAGTGCAGAGTCCACAACATTTAGGTTATGATCCCAATCTTTCAGCCTCAGTCTTGGATCTCGGTGAGAGTGGGTCTCAGACTTCTGGCCTTCTGGCCCCTTGAATCTTGCTGGTTGATTATGCCAGATGGCATATGAGGGCTCTGCAGTAGGATTTGAATTTTCAGTGGGCAGATGTGCAGGGGAACCTATTTGATTCCATTCAGGTTTCGGAGAATACTGCAAAGGATCTGCAGTGGTAGCTGCTTGACTGCGACTGGGCCAGTGAAACACGCCTCTCGTTACCCTACCCAGAAGTGGTCACGGATGCATCGCTGGTGGGGTTCGGAAAGCCGTCTGCTAAAGGTGGCGATCAGAGGACTCTGGTCTCTGGCGAAATTCCAGCTCCACATCAGTCTGTTGTTGCGGGCAATACATTTGACATTGAGGGCCTTCTGACAGCCATCAAAAGGAGGCAGGTGCAGGTTTCCATGACCATCACCAGGGCAGGTTGGTGTCTTGGGTTCTTAGCCAAGAGGCTCTTCTCTGGAACTGGCTGATTTGTCAGGGCATCTCCCTGGTCATGAACTATGTAGCAGGTTCTTTACTTGCTAAGGCCTGCGTACTCAGTCACCAATGCCTGGCGGATCTTGAATGGCATTTACACCTGGAAGTGGCTCAAGGTGTCTACCAGCAATGGGGAGAACCATGGCTCGATCTATTCACCACCAAAGAGAATACATAAAGTCAACACTTTTGCGCACTGTAGTTCCCAAGAAGACTCTCCCTCGGAGACACATTTTGTTTAGTGGAACTCAGTACTGTTTTATACCTTAATGTCTCTACCTCTCCTAGCTCCAGTTCTGAAGAAGATCAGTAATGACCTTGCCCAAGTTATCCTAGTGGCTCTGGTTTGGGCAAGGAGACTATGGTACCAGGAACTTCTAGGTATGATCACACTACTGCTTCGGGAGAATGTTCTGTCGCAACAACAGGAATCTTCACAATCTACACCTGTATGCATGGATATTGAGCAGAAGAACTTGATTTCATTTGATCTCCCGCAGAAATGGTCCATCTCGAGATGGATGGTCCCTTCTACCAGATAAAGACTTCTAGTTGCAGATTCCTTACCTTAGAATTTCCCCCAGACGTCAGACTGGATCTGGAGATTTTTCTTTGAGCGCGCCGTCAGGTGGCATCGGTCGATTCCGCTTTCGTCGTGGTGACGTCAGGGTCATATATAAGCACTGCCTCGGCAAAGTGAAGTCAGATCTTTTCTCTCTGCACCACACGCTGATCTGGAGAGAGCTACCCTGGTTGTTTTTTGACCAATTTCAACACTTATGTTGAGTTTTTTGGTGGCTTTTGGTGCTTCAAGGATGTCGCTGAAGACCAGGTTTAAACCATGCCAGGGCTGTCACTGCATGATGTCGCAGACAGATCCGCACCGGGTCTGTTTATGGTATTTGGAACAAGACTACGACCCAAAGTCCTGCTCCGAGTGCCAGGCCATGCATCCAAAGGCTTTTCGGGAGTGGTCCCTGAAGCTCATGGCATCCCGGCGCTTGACTCCGCATCGCTCCCGGTCTCGCTCAAGAGGAAGGTTTTGAGACCGCTTGCGGAGTCACCACCACTCGTCTTCTTCCTAGTCTTTGGGTCATTCAGGTAAGAAAAAGAAGAAGTTGAAGAAGGCTAGGCATTCTTTGACTTCACCCCATCTCTCGGCTGATTCGACGCAGGAGGAGCGTCGACTTTCCAGGCCTCCGTCCGAGGAGCCTACTTCTGTTTCCTCCCCAAGTTTCTGGGAGCCGGCCCAACCCCTGCCCAACTCAAAGAGTTCTATCAGGCCATGCATCTCCTATCTGAGCAGTTGGACATCCCACTTCTCTGTCTGGGCCCTGGGAGTTCAGCTAGGGGCCCTTTGATTCTGCGCCAGCAGCTTTGCCTTGGCTTCCGTAGGCCTGTTCGTATCTGCTACCGGATACGTGCTGATGCTGGTCGTGCCATTGCCACCTTTCCCGACACCGGCTAAGTCGTCGACACTCTCGACACGTCGGTTGGGCCCATGATCAACCCCAATCCTAATTCTTGACGACCTGGAGCTAGACAGCATTGGCCGACACCTCTTTCGACTTTGAGGGGGCCTACTGACCCCAGGTCGGATATGGACCCCTTTTCCTATGGGTAGGAATATGAGGAGAGATTGGACGGGTCGCTGCATCCTCATGAATACCAGCTGGATTATCCTAACATGGACTGGGCACAGGAATTGGGCAAGGCTAGTGGTCTGGATACTTTTCCAGGTGCTGGTATGCTTTCTCCTGCTACCGTGGCTCCGGCGGAGGGACCCTCCCATTCAGTGGTTGTCTGTAGGGCGGCTGAGGTCCTTGGTATCGAACTGCCCTCTATAGGGGTCAGGCCTCCTGACAGAGGTGCTTCAGCCTGGGGCCTCCACTTCAGGAGCCTCTACTCCCATTCAATGAAGCCCTCACTGATGTCCTATTGGGTACTTGGTCCAGACCCAGCACAGGGGCTCCTGTGAACAGGACAGTTGCCTGCCACCATCGGCCTGCCCCCGATGACCCTAAATTCCTGTCTCAACACCCCACGCCTGAAAGTATGATGATTCAGGCTTCCTCTTCTTCCAGAGCATTCCCCTCTGCTCCCCCGGATAGGGAATCAAAGAGCCTGGACCAACTTGGGAAGATGTTTTCTTCCTCCAGTCTGGCATTGCGGTCAGTGAACACTGCATGCCTTTTGGGCCGCTATACCCACTCATTGTGGGATATGGTTGCGCATGTCTTGCCACAGATCCCGGAGGAGGCCTGAGCTATCATCTCTCAAGCTTTTGCTGATGGGAGAGATGTGTCAAAGTTCACTATTCGCTGTGGGCTAGACACGACCGACTTTCTGGGTATATCGGTTGCGTCGACAGTGGCTTTGAGGCACCCCGCCTGGTTGAGAACATCTGGCTTTTCAGGGGATGTCCAACAATCCTTTATGGACATGCCCTTTGATGGCACCCGTCTCTTCGGAGGCAAGGCGGACTCAGCGCTTAAATAGTTCAAGGAGTCACAGACTACAGCTCGGCCCCTTGGCCTTTCGACTGCCCCTCACCCACACAAGTCTGCCTTTTGCCCTTTTTGTGGCCAAGGAAGAGGCTCTCTGTCGCATCCCTTTCTCAGCCACCATGCCACCCACGCTACTCAGACCCTGGGTGCCAGGGAAGCAGAATCTCACAGGCTCGTGGGACAGGGAACCAGAGGTCTGCCTAGTCAACCCCCCCTGCAGCCTCCAAGCCTTCCTAGTCCATTCCCCCATCTCAGACCGTTGGAGGCAGGATTCGCCATCCTGCCCCTCTGGGAAGCCATCCAAAGGAGCTACTCACTCCTCTTTGAGAATGCCCCTCTGGCCATGCATCCATCCTATGGCCGCTTACCGGAGGATCATATGGCACTTCGCCACAAGGAAGTCACTGCTCTCTTGGCCAAGGAACCATAGAGAGAGCCCCTGTGCAGAAGTAGGTTATGGTTGTTATTCCCACTACTATCTGGTGCACAAAAAGGACAAGGGCTTATATCTTATCCTAGACCTTTGGGCCCTCAAACTCTTCCTCAAGAAGGAGAAGTTCAAACTGCTCACTCTGGCTCAGGTCCTGGATGCCCTGGACCCAGGAGACTGGATAGTAGTGTTGGACTTGCAGGATGCTTACTTCCATATGTCCGTCTTGCTTGCCCACAGATGATACTTGCGATTTGTGGTAGGTCACGAGCACTTTCAATTTTCTGTGTTCCCCTTCGGTCTTACCAGTGCCCCTCGGGTGTTCACAAAACTCATGGTAGTGGTTGCAGCTCATCTGCCCAGGTTAGGGGTTTCAGTCTTAACCTACCTCAAAGACTGCGTGTTGAAGATGGGCACGCCCCAAAAAGTTGTCTCCCACCTTCTGAGTATGGCGAACCTTCAGCACATGCTGGGGTCCACTATAAACGTGCCGAAGTCACACCTGACTCCTCCTCAGATTCTCTTTTTCATCGGAGCTGTTCTGGACACAGTGTAGTTTCGGGCCGATCCTCCCAAAAATCAAGTCCAGGATATTCAGGCTATGATTCCAGTGTTTCAGCCTCTATCCTGGGTTTCGGTGAGAATTACCCTGATGCTGCTGGGCCTCATGGCTTCCTGCATCCTGCTGGTGACACATGCCAGATGGCGTATGCGGGCTCTGCAGTGGGACTTGAAGTTCCAGTGGGCGCAGCATCAAGGGAATCTCTGCGACATGGTCCAGATCTCAGAGGGGACTGCGAAAGATCTGCAGTGGTGGCTTTCGAATCAAGATTGGGTCAACAGCAGATCCCTCTCCCTTCCCCAACCAGATCTTACAGTAGTGAAAGACGCGTCACTCCTGGGCTGGGTGGAGTCAGGACTCCACATCAGTCTTCTGGAGCTCCGGTCGATCAGGAGTGCATTAAAAGCATTCTGTAGGAAAATGCCACTGTTGTCATGATCACCCCCACTTTTTGCCTAGTGTTAATGCCAGCTTTGATTGGAAGTGTTCTGGGACCCTGCTAATCAGGCCCCAGCACCAGTGATCTTTCCCTAAAACTGTACCTTTTTTCCACAATTGGCACAGCCCTGGCACACAGTTAAGTCCCTTGTAAAAGGTACCCCTGGTACCAAGGGCCCTGTGGCCAGGGAAGGTCCCTAGGGGCTGCAGCATGTATTTTGCCACCCTCAGGGACTCCTCACTCAGTACATACACTCTGCTTTGCAGCTTGTGTGTGCTAATGGGGAGAAAAGACAAAGTTGACATGGCACTCCCCTCAGAGTGCCATGCCCACAAACCACTGCCTGTGGCATAGGTAAGTCACCCCTCTAGCAGGCCTTACAGCCCTAAGGCAGGGTGCACTATACCACAGGTGAGGGCATAGCTGCATGAGCACTATGCCACTACAGTGTTTAAGTCAATTCTTAGACATTGTAAGTGCAGCGCAGCCATACTGAGTATATGGTCTGGGAGTTTGTCACTACGAACTCCACAGCACAATAATGGCTATACTGAATACTGGGAAGTTTGGTATCAAACTTCTCAGCACAATAAACCCACAATGATGCCAGTGTGGGATTTATTGAAAATTCACACAGAAGGCATCTTAGAGATCAGCCCAACTGCTAGTGTAGGACTGACAGGTCTGTGCCAGCCTGCCACTTCCAGAAGAGGTTCTGACCACATGGGGTGAGTGTCTTTGTGTATTCTGTGGTCAGAAACAAAGACTGTCCTGGGTGAAGGTGCTTCACACCTCCCCCTGCAGGAACTGTAACACCTGGCGGTGAGCCTCAAAGGCTCAAGCCTGGTATTACAATGCCCCAGCGCACTCAGCTAGTAAAGTTGCCTGCCCCCCCGACAAGCCCCCTATTTTCGGCGGCAAGTCCGGAGGGATAATGAGAAAAACAAGGAGGAGTCACCCCCTCAGCCAGGACCACCCCTAAGGTGTCCAGAGTTGAAGTGACCCCCTCCTTGAGAAATTCTCCATCTTTCTTTGGAAGAATAGGACCATTAGGGATAGGGATGTGCCCCCCTCCCCAGATGGAGTGGGCACAAGGAGGGTGTTGCCACCCTCAAGGACAGTAGCTATTGGCTACTGCCCTCTGACCCTAACACACCCATAAAGTTAGTATTTAAGGGCGACCCTGAACCCAGCTCTTCAGATTCCTGACGACCTCAAGAAAGAAGGAGGACTGCCGAGCTGAAAACCCCGCAGAGAAGAGGAGACACCAACTGACTCGGCCCCAGCCCAACCGGCCCCTCTCCCGCTTCAAAAAGCTGCAAGAAAAAGAAGTAACGCCTCTAGGGGACTGCCTGCATCACCGAGGACCAAGAAACCCCCATGGACAGCGGACCTGTCCAAAAAGAAGACAAAGAAACCATCTTTAAAGGGACTCTCACCTCACTCCAGAAGCGTGAGTCCAACAACTCTGCACCCCACGCCCCCGGCCCATGTCCAGAGAAACCAACTAGCCAGAGAAGATCCCCAGGCGGCTCGGATGATGTGTCCACCCTGGGCTAACCTCTCTACACCCCCACAATGACACCTGCAGAGTGAATCCCGAGGACCCCCCTGACCGCGACTGCCCGGGACGAAGATATCCGTCACCTGGAGAAGCACTGCACCCGCAGCCCCCAGAGAAACCGACCACCAGTTCAGCAATAACCAGCAGGGGGCCCTCACCATTGCTCAGTCGTGGCTTGCCCGAGAGGCCCCCCCGTTCCCTGCCTGCAGCACCTAAGTGACCCCGGGTCCCTCCATAGAGTTCTATTGAGAACCTGACACCCTGTTTGCACACTGCACCCGGCCGCCGCCATGCCGCTGAGGTTGTGGTTTTTGTGCCTACTTGGGGCCCCTTCAGTACTCCTCCAAACCCCCCTGGTCTTCCCTCCGACAACACAGGTACTTACCTGCAAGCAGACGGGAACCGGAGTACCTCCAGTCTCCATAGGGGCCCACGTTATTTGGGCTCCTGTTTGACCTCTGCACCTAACTGGCCCTGTGTTGCTGGTGCTGGGTGTTTGGGGTTATCTTGAACCACCAACGGTGGGCTACCTCTGCCCGGGAGATTGAACCCGTAAGTTTGTTACTTAGCTTAAAAACTGTACTTTAGTTACCTCCCCCACGAACTGTTGAAAATTGCAGTGTACATTTTTAAAATAGGTTTTCGCCATTTTAAAGAAAACTGTGTACATTGTTGATTCCATTCAAAGTTCCAAGTATTACTGTGTAAATTACCTTTCAGTTAATGTAGTTACCTGCTAAATGAATTTTATGGTTCTAGAAGTAAATTAACAGAAGAATATTTTTATATATAAAAATCTATTGGTCTGGAGTTAAGTCATTGAGTGTGTGTTTCTTCCATTGCTTGTGTGTGTACAACAAATGCTTAACACTACCCTCTGATAAGCCTACTGCTCGACCACACTACCACAAATAGAGCATAAGTGGTATTTATTATTGCCTCTGTCAAGCCTCTTGGGAAACCCCTGGACTCCGTGCACACTATGGTGGTCATTCTGACCCTGGCGGTCTTTGACCGCCAGGGCGGAGGACCGCGGGAGCACCGCCGACAGGCCGGCGGTGCTCCAATGGGGATTCCGACCGCGGCGGTAAAGCCGCGGTCGGACCGGCACCACTGGCGGGCTCCCGCCAGTGTACCGCCGCCCCATTGAATCCTCCACGGCGGCGCAGCTTGCTGCACCGCCGCGGGGATTCCGACCCCCCCTACCGCCATCCAGATCCCGGCGGTCCGACCGCCGGGATCCGGATGGCGGTAGGGGGGGTCGCGGGGCCCCTGGGGGCCCCTGCAGTGCCCATGCCACTGGCATGGGCATTGCAGGGGCCCCCGTAAGAGGGCCCCTACATGTATTTCACTGTCTGCTGCGCAGACAGTGAAATACGCGACGGGTGCAACTGCACCCGTCGCACAGCTTCCACTCCGCCGGCTCGATTCCGAGCCGGCTTCATCGTGGAAGCCTCTTTCCCGCTGGGCTGGCGGGCGGTCTGAAGGCGACCGCCCGCCAGCCCAGCGGGAAAGTCAGAATTACCGCGGCGGTCTTTCGACCGCGGAACGGTAATCTGACGACGGGACTTTGGCGGGCGGCCTCCGCCGCCCGCCAAGGTCAGAATGAGGGCCTATATCTCATTTTGATATAGTATATACAGAGCCAGCTTCCTGCACAGTCCTTCCCTCTCTCAAAGGTAAAGTGGTGCAGGTGTTCACGGACAGCACTACAGCCTTGTGCTAGCGCAAGAAAGGGTCCTGAACCCTTTGTCAAGAGGCTCTGCGCCTCTGGACGGGGCTGGCACATCAGGGCTTTACCCTGGTGGTTCAACATCTGGCGGGCACCCTGAACGCCAAAGCAGACAAACTCAGCCGTCGATGCATAGTTGATCACGAATGGCATCTCTATACGGAGGTGGTGCAAGGTCTCTTTCAGCAGTGGGGAGAGCCTTGGTTAGATCTGTTTGCCTTCGCAGAGAACAGGCAATGTCAGCTCTTTTGCGCATTGGAGTTTTCAAGGCGGCACTTGCTCTGCAACGCTTTTCGTCTTGAGTGGAACTCAGGCCACCTTTACACCTTCTCGCCTATACCACTTCTGTCCAGAGTTCTGAATAAGATCAAGAACGACCGGGCCCAAGTAATCCTTGTGGCTCCGGACTTGAACAAAGAGCATGGTATCCAGAGCTACTGAGCTTGGCCACAGGTCCTCCAGCCAGACTGCCCCTCCAGGAGGATCTTCTGTCACAGCAACAGAGGACGGTCCTCCACCTAAACCTGTCCAATCTTTGCCGTCAAGCAAGGAGATTAAGCAGAGGCTTTTGACAGCCTTTGACCTTTCGCCCAAAGTCTGTGAAATTATCTTGGCAGCCAGGCGTTCCTCCACCAAAACAGTATACGCCTGTTGTTGACATAAATTTGTGGCATGGTGTACCAACAAGTCTGTTGATCTCATTGCTCCGCTGTCTGAGGTTCTTTTGTTCATCCTTTCTTCAGCCCAGCAGGTCTCTGCTTTGGGCACCCTTAAAGGTAACTTATCGGCTATGCGGGCCTTTCTTAGATTGCCAGACCAACCTTCCCTTTTCAAATCTCCTATGGTTGTTAGATTCCTTCAGAGACTCACGCATTTGTTTCTTCCCACTCCGTATATTATTCCTCAGTGGTACCTCAATCTGGTCCTCACTTATTTGATGTGTGCCCCTTTTGAGCCGTTACACAATTGCCCCTTGCAGCTCCTTACTCTGAAAACTGCATTTGTTGTTGCCATCACCTCTGCTCGCGTAGTGAGTGAGCTTCAAGCTTTTTCTTCTAAACTCCTATTTTGTCTGCTCACTCTGACAAAGTGGTGCTTCGTACGAGGGCCTTCTTCCTTCCCAATATTGTTACGCCTTTTCATGTAGGCCAATCCATCACTTTGCCTACTTTTTACGCTCCCTGACATCCTTCTCATGAAGAAGAGAGACTCCACCCTCTGGTTCCAAAAAGAGCGTTGGCGTTCTACCTCAAAGTACTAAAGATTTCCGGGTGGACGGTCAACTCTTTGTTGGGTATGTTGGCGAAGAAAGGGAAGGCGGTGCCGAAGCGTACCATCTCACGATGGGTACTACTTTGCATCAAACTGTGCTACGCTTTGGCAAAGAAGCAACCCCTTGTGGGCTTGGGCGCTTACTCCACAAGAGCGATTGCTACTTCCACATCATTAGCACTCGGAGCTCCTGTCCTGAACATCTGACAGGCAGCAACTTGGGCATCCCTGCACACGTTCACAAAACATTACTGCCTGGACAGTCAGGTCCGCAGAGACGGCTACTTTGGTCGTTCGGTCCTGCAGGACTTTTTAGTATGATCTTGGTTCGCAGCCCACCACCGAGAATAGTATTGCTTGGGTATCTATTCTAAGATAAGGAATCTGCAACTAGAAATCTCTATCAGATAAACAAGCTACTTACATTCAGATGCGATTTATCAGTCAGAGACATATTCTAGTTGCAGATTCCTTACCGACCCACCCATCCTCCTCGCTTGCGAACTGATTTCTAGGGACAGGGATTCCCTTTTCAGGGCCTTAGCTCTGGAGCACCATTTTCAGTGTTCTTCATGTCTCTGCACTTTGACGTGGAAAGTCGTGAAAAGAAACTGAAGTCACTGCACTGAGGCGGCGCCTATGTACGACCCTGACTTAATCACGACGACCACGCACCAACAATGAACGCATAGTCGACCGATGCCATCTGACGACGCTCAAGGGTACTGCTGGAAGAAAAAAATCTTCAGATCCAGTCTGACGCCTGGGGGAACGTCTAAGGCAAGGAATCTGCAACTAGAAAATATTTCTACCAGAGAAATCATTACAGAAGATAAGTAACTTGTTCATTAAGATCATTAGCATTGGCTAAGAAGCAGCCTCCAGAATATCTGAGGGGTCATTCCACCAGGCCCTCAGCTACTGCCATTGTATTGGCACCTGGAATGCATGTCTTAGGTGTGTCAGACGTCCGCACGTGCACATTCACAAAGGACTACTGTCTTGACAATCAGGTCAGCTGGGATGGGCATTTGGCCACTTTGGTCCTGCAGACCTTTTTAGTCCGAGCCATTCCGCAGATCCACCACCATGGGAGGAAATGCTTTGATATCTATTCACAAGGTGAGGAATCTGCAGTAAGAATAATCCATTAGAAGAACAAGTTACTTACAGGTAGTGGTCTTTCTTTTGAATACTCCAAGTGCAAATTCCTTTCTACCCTCCCACCTCTTTGTTTTGCATAATAGTCTCTTCTTTTCCATCTAAAATGGTTCCGATCTAGCTATCTACACACTGATCATACCAAATTTCCAGTAGGATGTATGTCTCAGGGCGCAGACAAGTTTGCAAAACAAACTGACTTCAGTGCAAATGGGTGGCCCTTAAATGTGGCTCAGTTGATCAATTCAGGAGGGGAACTAAGATGATTTAGAGCCGGAAAATCCTACCTGCCAGTGTGGAGACCACCTGCTTTAGAGCTTTTCTGGATGCAGTCTGAAACTTGGGGAATATTCACAGGGTGTGGAATCAGCGGTTAGATAGAGTATCCATCAGAAAGAGCGTCACCAAACGCAAGCAACTTTTTATTCTAAATTAATTAGGGAAATGAACCGTAAGATGAGTACTGGTCTGCTCATGTTTCTGGCTTCAAAAGGAAAGTAGTGACAGCTTCCATCAAATTGGGCAGAAGGATTCCATCATCTGAGGCCCAATGGAACATATTGGAAAGGCGCGGATTTAGTCTGGTAATGAATCAGCAGCATAACTCAGCTGGAAATCCATTGGGACCCTGGGGTTCTGTGGGGAGTGAGCACAGGGGTGATCCATTGCATGGCTGTGGAAAACAGGCTTGAAAGAACAGACTAAACTGTAGTTGCATGAGTTTTGTGTATTCAAGAAATATCATGCAATGTGGTTTGATTTTTTTGTTTTTTACCTGAGACCTTGGAGTTAAAGACCGTCCTCTGGAGTGGCTCCTTCAACTCCAAGAATGGGAGTGGGAGTGGGACCGGGACCAAACCTTGTTTGAGGTTTTGGGCTCTCAGTCAGGAGACTCTTCTCCTCTGGAACTGGCTGATTCATCAGAGCACCTCCCTGGTCATCAACCATGTGGCGGAATCTTTACACACCAGGACGGACGGACTCATTCGCCAACGCCTAGCGGATCACGAATGGCATTTACACCTGGAAGTGGCTTGAGTGTCTACCAGCAATGGGGAGAATCCTGCTTGATCTCTTCACCACTACAAAGATTGCACAAAGTCAACACTTTTGAGCACTGGAGTTCGCATTCTCCTAGTAGAACTTGGCCTATAAGCCTCACCCTCTCCTAGCTAAAATTCTGAAGAAGATCAGCAATAACCTTGCCCCAGTAATCCAGAGACTGGAGAGTGGTACCTGCAACGTCAGGGCATGATCATGCTACTGCTGCAGGAGGATCTTCTGTTGCTGCAACTATGACCTGCACAATCTGTACCTCTATGCATCGAGATTGAGCAGCGGGAGTTGATTTCATTTGATTTCCCTCCCAAGGTTGTTGCTATTATCCTGGCAGTCAGGCACCCTTCTATGAAATCAGTGTATGCCGGGTGCTGGGGCAAGTTTGTGGCCTTGTGCGGCACCCAGCAGACAGACATGTTGAAGGTCAAGATGTCAGATGTATTGCTGTTTGTTTTGTCTTTGAACCAGCAAGGACTTGCTGTGGGCACTGTAAAAGTTTATTTGTTAGCTCCTCCTGCCTTCTTATGTTTGCCAGACCATTCTTGTTCAAATCACCAGTTGTGAAGCTTTTCCTTAAAGGTTTACAACATTTTTTCCTCATAAGCCCTATGTGATGCCACAGTGAGACTTAAATCTGGTTATCGCTTTTCTCACATGAGCTATATTTGAGGCAATGCACAGTATTCCATTTCACCTCCTCACCTTACAAACTGTCTTCCTGTTTTCAATTCCATCTGCACCCCTTGTAACTGAGCTTCAGGCCCTCTTGGTCCAGCCTCCTTGTACCACCTTTTTCCCAAGAAAATTAGGGTGAAGGGCTCGAGCAGTGTCCCTTCCGAGCAAACTAGCATTCTTCCGACCTTCTTCAGTTTTTATATATGCATCTGCCCTCGGTAAGAGCCATTCCACAGAAGTAAGCACAGCTAAGATATGGTCATATTGTTTGCTCTTGAAAAATAGTTGAAGGTGGTGTGAAGGGCTGCTTTCGAAGGATTAAGATGACTTTTGGGTATCCTGGTGAGAATAGGAGTTTCCATAGTCAAGTCTGGACAGAGCTGTAATGTTGGGTTGATATTGAACATTTTGTGCCATATTGTTTCTGTGTTTGTGGAATGTGAGATCCATGTCCACAGTGAAACATCGGACTTGGGTCATTACATGATAGCTGGATTGCAATCAAGAGTACTAGTAGTGTTAAGCTACTCTTCTACCACAATGGTAGATGAGATGAGCACATGTTCAGTTTTCAGAGGATTACAATGTCAATGATGGAGAGGGACGCAGATATGATAGTTTTCAAGGGTCTTGACTAGTTAAGTTATCCTCGGGGGAGGAGACCCTTTAGAAATAGTTTGATATCATCTGCATACTGAGTATGGAATATTTTATAAAGTTCCCTATGATATCCTATAGCTCAAGGTACCAGTTCAAGAAAACAGGGATAAGAATGGAATCTTGGAAGGCATTTTAATGTAGTTTGATATATTGATCTGTTTGAACCGCTTTGTCATATAAAAGGAAAATCTATTAAGGATCTTGCCATCTAAGTCCATGTGCTATTTTAAGATCTCGGCTAAAATGCTGTGACTGGCATAGTACAACGCACCAAGCCCAGAAAAAAAACAAGTAGGAGTTGCTTCTACCAGGATGCTCAAGGTGTCATTGGTAATTTGCCCTTCTAGTGCTGCAGCTTAACCCTAACTCTGGTTTAAGATCAGTTATTTAAGATGTTATTATTGATGCACTATTTGTGTTGAATGTTAACACAACTCTCAAGAACCTTCATAAGAAAAGACTGGGAGAAAGTTGTTAAGATCCTCATGTACAGCTGAATGTTTTGTTAAGTACAGTGAAATAACCTAGTTTAATTCAGTCTGGAATCTCTCCCTGATTAAGATTGAGGATGACTGTTCTTCTTGTGTGAGACAAGATGAATTTTAAAGTCCTTAAACTGTGTAGCACGAACATGGTTAGTCAGTGAAACGATTCCATGGTTTAAGATTGACAATGATGTTGATCAGTTCTATTTGAGCGATCTCTATAAAATGTTCCCAGCTATGAGGAAGTATTCAGCAAAGATTAGGGAAAGGGATTTTATTAGCCAGTATATCAATGGTGTCATTTTTTGTTACAGGTGTTTTCCCCCCGCTGCCATCTACCTCTGGTACGGGGCATCATTGGAGACAACTTCCACACCTTGATCGGTGAATTGCCACTGAGTATGTCATCTGCACTGACAAGAAAAAAGTCATGTCACTCAGAAATGTAGCTGGCACATGTGTGCTGCCATGAGCACCTTCCCTGTCACCAGCATAGTGTCCCCATGCAGGCACCTCAAAAATCATGACAGAAAACCCCAACTGAAGGCAGCCCAATGGCATGCTTCAATGATCTTCTGCAGGATTCGAGGATCCTGAAGCCTACAAAAGTTTTAGCCAGGGCATGGACAGGCTTTCCGCCCTTTGGTTGAGAGGAAACCTCTGATTGGGCTGTGTTTTTTACCTGTATTCCTCTGTTTTGAGTTCAGCTTTTCACCTTTGTTTTTCACTCTCCAATCAAGTCTATCTTAAAGCCAGATGTCTAGAACATCTTCTGAGACAATTTCTGTTTACGGTAATTCTTGATATTCCTTCCTTTCCTTGCATACTTGGCATTATTCATCCTCTTCCAGTGCTGCCTCCCCCCAAGTTAGTGATAGCTAGGAAGAATTGGATATTATTTTTTTGCATTATGGGACTTTTACTGGGCTCCTACTGGGCTCCTGCACTGCTTCCTGCACCTACGCACTTGGATTCTTTCGTTTCCAGCTCAATTTAACAAAAACAAGGTTCGTCGTAAGGGAGCAAGGCCAACTCAACATCCTCCAGCAACCGTCCCGCAGCGATTGCCGCCCACAACATTCTCCTTGCCTGAGCATTCCATCCCCACATTCTACTCCCATTGTAGCTATCCATCCGATCACCACACATCTCACCCCCCCAAAAAAAACTCTAACACAAAATTACTAATGTTACCTTACCTTACATAGTGATATACCAATTTGCCCTTTGCAGGAGCTACATTTCTTCATCTAACCAGATTAATAACATTCACATTACATTACTATTGCACAGTGTCGCATGACAAATTCTTGGAGATGCCCAGATAATCTCTTTTCCCTTTGACTTCATCGAAGAGGTATACCGTCGGTGGTCGAAACACACTTTTTTGCATTATGACCAGAGTCAGCACTTACATCAAAATGAATATTAGGACCAACAACTAGTTGCAACTCGGAATCACTTCCCAGCAAACACCCCTCAATTTCATCATCGCTTTCACACATGTTGACTCCTTCACCCAGACTCACATGCCACAGATTACGTATTTTACCATTCTCAAACTTGACAGCTCCATCCAATACCTTCACTATTTTAATAGGACTTGACCAATGGGCTGCCTCTTTTTCTATGAACCCAGTGTTTCTCACAAGTACATACTGCCCTGCAACAAGTTTAGGCATGGTTCTCCTTCTGTTGACTCTACTCAGCACATGACCTTGGTGTTTTAGCACACGTTCCCTAATTAGATCATCACTGTTGGTCAACCCCTGCTCCTTTTTTTTTATTCTTTAACCACCATGGAACTAACTTGGAAGACAGTTTCCTTCCCCTTAATAACTCAAATGGGGTTTTCCCTGTCACCGAATGGGGCGTAATTCTATCAGATAGTAACATACTCTGAAGAGCCTTCTTCCATGACAGGTTAGATTTCAGGGCCAACTGTATAGCTTCCTTAACTACCCTATCGAACCATTTGACTTGACCATTTCCTTCTGGATGATATAATGACACCTTCATGTGATTCACTCCATAGTTTTTCAAGAACAATTTAATTTTACTAGATGTGAGCTGCACACCATTATCCCTTATTAGAGTCTCAGGAATCCCTTTCCTGGAAAACACATCCTGTAAAAAGTCGATGGCCACATCCGTAGTAACATTGCCAACCATACAAACTTCTCTTAGAATAATGGTAAGGTGGCAAAAGGCCCCATAAAATCAATCGCTACCTTCCGCCAGGGTCCTTCAGGGGATTCGACTATATGCAGAGGTACTACCATTGGCTTGACAGACTTGTCACTTGGATTGCATGCATTCCATTCCTTCACCCAACGGTCCACCATACTACCCACCCCTAGCCACCAAAAGCTTTCCTTTATTTTCCTTCTGGTACTTGCTATACCACCATGCCCTTCATGTCCTAACCTGACAATAAGTTCACGTATATGAGGTACTATTTTATCGCCCCTCAAGATGACGTTATTACATATGGATAACTCATCTTGACTTGAAGCTGCCGCTCAGATGGCCACCCCTTCATAAAAAAATACTTTACCTTTCCTGAGATTCCATCTTTTTGCATTTCCTTGATCCACTTATCCTTGGAAAACTCTAATTCCATCCCATGATCTTCATTTAATACCACATCATCATACGTAAATGCCACATCACACTCATTATCATCCAGTTCCTCACAATTTTCATTCGTCAAAGGCAATCGTGAAAATCCATCCGCCACTGATTATCTTTCCCTGGCACGTGTATAATCTCATAAAGGTACATTTGTGGTTTTGAGGCGAATCTCGCTAATTGGGAGGTAAGATTCCTCCCACCTCCAGGACTCAAGATATTTACCAAGAGTTTGTGGTCCTTACATATCTTAACTTTGCCACCCCACACATACATCCTAAAACGTTGCACAGCCCAAGTTGCAGCTAGTAATTCCCTTTCAATACCAGAGTAGTTCCTCTCTGCTTGTGTTAGAGTAGGGGATGCATATACGACCACCCACTCATTCCCATTCCTTTTTTTGGGATAAGACAGCACCAATGCCATACCCACTAGCACCACAGAAATGATACAATTTGCATCTTCATGAAATGATCTTAGGTATGATGCATTTACAGTTTCTTTTTTAAGTGCTGCAAATTCTTCAGTATGTCTCTGTCCCCAGCAAAACATTGCATTTTTCCTTAATAGCACTCTAAGATTCTTGACCTTGGATGCGTAATTTTCCATGAAACTTGTGTAAAATTTTGTCAACCCTAAGAAGGATACCAACTGTTCCGTACTCTTGGGTTCTGGAGCATCGCAAATGGCTTTCACATGGCTTATTTTCGGACGAATGCCATCCTCTGAAATTACGTGACCCATATATTCCACATGTTGTTTCCCAAATTAGCATTTTTGTTCTTTCACAATTAATCCATTGTCCATAAGTGCTTGTAGAACTTCCCTCAATATACAATTGTGTTCCTTTTTATCCATCTCAAATATCAATATGTCATCCTGAAAAACCTTTGCACTAGTTATATTTGATAATACTCTATATAATTCCCTTTGGAACACAGCGGATGCACTGGCTAAACCAAATGGCATCCTTTTGTACTCCTCATCATTAGGATCCTCCACAATACAATTTACTTTTTCTTCCACACTTTTCCACACACGTGAAAAATCTCCTCTCTTCTTACACACATTGCATGTCTTTACAATGACAGGGCACAATTTAGAATTAGCTTTGCATCGAAAACACAGTAGCCCTCTAGTTTTACCAACTGCAAGATTATTTGTTTTCCTTACCACTCTTCTCACTCCCTACAGCACATACAGTACCATTGTATTTATTTTCATTCCTCACTGCCTGTATACATCTCTCAGTAATCTCAATACCTCTTGCCACTTCTATTGTATTTTTTAAAGATAATTCACCTGAAGACCATAGTTTTGCTTGAATTGTTTTTTTATTTAGTTCTCATCAATAGCTGGTCCCTTAATACATGAACATAGGTCATGTTTTCAAACACACAAGTTACAGCAAGTCCCCTCACCACTGCCATATACTGGTCAATTGATTCATCTTCTTTTTGCCCTCTTGAGTAAAACTTATATCTTTCCATGACTACGTAAATTTTCTTACCATACCTTTCTTGTGACTGTTTTAGAGCACATTTATACACATCTTCCTCATCAATGTTGTCCAAACTCTGCAGATATTTAAATTATCTAAGACCTATTGCACATAGTGTATGCTTTAGTAAGGACAAATGTCTTTCCCGTGCCTATTCCCCATCCTCTAATACTTCCACATATGCCCCAAACAAATCCAGCCACAATTCCCATGGAATAGGTGGTTCTCCATGCACAGCTAAAAAAAAAAGGTGGTGGTTGAATGCTAGACATATCTATCACACTATAAGAAATAAATCAATAAAACTCCACGTGTAGCCACAATTTCCACTGCCCCAAGTATGTGCGTGTGGCCAGTGCGTGTCACCCCTTAAAATAATTATTCTCGGGTTTTGGGTGTGCACGTCACCGAACACACAGAGTCAAAGTAAATGGTTGTACCGATTGCCGTACAACCCAACTGACGATTGCTGATCCTTCAGTAATTAAAGGTATGTGCGTCACCGAATGCGCAGGATAGAAGGGAAAGTCAGAGTGAATATCCTTTTCGATTGCTGTACAACCAAAGCTGTAAAAAGGAATCCTCCCAAACAACAAAGATGGCCACCAAGATGTAATCTTAGACACTGGGGCTTGTTTTTACCCAGAATGGACTTCACTGTACGTGTCAAAGCCTCGTGCACAGCTCCACGCACAACGTGCACTTCACTGTTTGCATCAATAAATGCTCATGCACAGCTCCACACACAAGTTTATCATACCTGCACTTCCAAAACGTACTCCTCGAACAAGTATGATCACTACCTTGGCAAACTGGCTCCTCCGATCCTTCCTCTCCTTCAAGGAAATGTTTTTGTGCATGAAGTTTGCATGCAGAATCCAAACGCAAAGTGGACACAGAGTTATGTGGCTTTAAAGTGGCGTTACTTCTCTCCTGCTCGTTGCCATTGTGGAAAAAGAACATGCCATCAAGACAAATTTGTTTCCAAATCAATTTAATAAAAACAAGGTTCATCGTAAGGGAGCAACTTGACATCCTCCAGCAACTGCCCCAAAGCAACCACAACATTCTCCTTGCCCGACCATTCCATCCCCACATTCTACTCACATTGTAGCTTTCCAACATTCTGATCACCACACAGTAGTCTTGTGTTCTGTTTAGTTTAAAAAAGTTATCACTTATGATAGACTACAGAAAATCTGAGCAAACCCCATCTGACAAGACAAGTTGTGTGACTACAAACCAGTGTTTCTTGTACGCCTTCTCTCATATCCCCATGTGTCTTCCCTCATCTTTACCATCAGTGCCAAGTGCAGTGTTGGTCATGTTCTACACTGTTGATCGGGAAAGAGACGTGTAAGTTTTACATCGTTCACACAGCAACATTCGGATCATCAAGTTAGTGGTGACTTCAGTCTGATAAATGGAAAGTTTGATATTTTTAACTTTTGTGGTAAAGATGTGATGAATTTCTCACGATTAATGTGAGAGTCATCATCAATGAACAAGGGAGGATGATTCTTTGGATGCTTTACGATTTCAAAAAGTTTTTTAAAAACATTTTTATGGAGATGGTCCCAGCTTCGAATACATGCTCTGCCAGAGTGAAGTATATGTAGGTAAAGTGTTGGCAGGGTAATTCCATTTGCTTCTTGCTGCTCTGAGATTTTTCTCGTTGTGGAGCTCTTTGGACGTACAATGGGCCAATGTCTGATTTTTAGGGTCATATTTATACTCCGTTTGCGCCGAATGTGCGTCAAAAATTTTGACGCACTTTCAGCGCAAATGTTGCCCCATATTTAAACCCTGACGCCCGATCCGGCGCACCAGGAAAATGGCGCTATGTGCGCCAGTTTTTGGAAGCGGCACCCCGCCCTGCATTAATGACATGCAGGGTAGGCGTTCCCGTCCAAAAACAGACGCACATAGCGGTGCGTGGTATTTATGCTCCAGGGCAAAAATCACTTCCGCGCGGCAGGCGGCGCAAAAAAATGGCGCAAAGCATGAATAGCGTGAAATTTTAACGCCTGGGTCAGAGCAGGCGTTAAAATGGGGCAAACACACCTGTACTTAATTAGAACACACAGAACAAACAACAGAGCAGCAGAGCAGCAGAGCAGCAACAGGGAGACATGGAGGTGCTTTTTCTTCAACGTGCACGTAGACGCAGAGCCCTGCAGCAACAACAGCAGCCACAACAACAACAGCAGGGACCCCAAAGACAGCGCAGAAGGGGATATTCCGCCCACGAACAACCCTGCATGGCCTCAGGGAACGAGACATCATCCAGAGGTACCGGTTGAACTGGCAGGCCATTCAGCAGCTGCTGACAAATATTGAACAGCAATTGGCCCCCACTTTAGTGACTCCACGCACTATCCCAACCGAAACAAAGCTGCTTGCCGTACTTCACCTGCTGGCAAGTGGCTCGTTTCAGACAACTGGTGCCCTGGTTGGTGGAATCTCACAACCATCTTTCTCCGCATTCCTGCCTAAAGTACTGGATGCCATCATTCGACTGACACCCCGCCACATCTGCTTCCCTAACACACTGCAGAAGCAGCAGGAAACAAAACAGGGGTTCTACGCCATCAGTGGCTTCCCGCACGTCCTTGGTGCAATCGACTGCACACACGTACGCCTTGTGCCACCTGCTGCGAGTGAACACCTCTACCGCAACAGGAAGCACACACATTCCATCAACGTGCAGGCCATAGTCGATCACCAAGGACTGATCAGCAACATTGTGGCTAAATATCCTGGGAGTGTACATGACGCATTCATCTTCCGTCACTGCACCATCAACCAACACTTCCAGGATGGACAGTATGGCAATGGACTACTTGTTGGTAAGGACAAAAATCTACTTATATACTCACTGCACAGAAACCCTCTAGGATAAACAACACATACACCACAATAGCAACACCTAGACAGGAACACACTGAGGTACTCACATCACTAGCCATGTGTCACAAGTCACCATTGAACCTCTCACACATTGGAATTTACTCCACAGCTTAGTGTGAAGACATTCATGACTGTGGTTGCCTAAATGTCACCTTGCAAATTGGAAGTCTCACAATAACCTGTACACTAATACAATGCATAACTTTTAAGGGATGGGATGGGATGGCCTGGGTATGTTCATATGAACGTTTCTAATACACTTTCATGTTTCAACTCTGCATGGAACTATCATCACACCCCCAGTGAGGACACACGGACACCTGTGTCACAAGTCACAATGCAAGGGAGGGCACACTGTACTTGAGAAACCGATACATCCTGCTGACAAACAGTTAGCCAACAAACACTTGCTCAGCCAAGGAAAAAAAACAATGCCAAAGTTTCCACCAACAACCATAGGTTGTCACATTAGTACACAAAATAGTCACAGACAACACAACACAACTACTGCCATCAAAGAT
This sequence comes from Pleurodeles waltl, assembly GCF_031143425.1. Lineage (NCBI taxonomy): Eukaryota > Metazoa > Chordata > Amphibia > Caudata > Salamandridae > Pleurodeles > Pleurodeles waltl. The sequence goes on from NC_090436.1 coordinate 525,365,249, forward strand.
ACGTACAACAGTGCCTCCTACATCTAATTGATACCATTCTGTGTTTCTCTTTCAGCTGATCAGGGGTATGGCATCCAGCCTTGGCTAATGACACCATATGGGAACCCAAATACTGCTGCTGAGCGGGCATACAATGACGCCCACAAGAGGACACGCAGCATTGTGGAGAGGACCTTTGGGATCCTAAAGTCAAGGTTCCGCTGCCTTGACATCACTGGCGGAAGCCTACTCTACTCCCCAGAGATGGTCTGCAAAATCATACTCACTTGTGCCATATTACACAATATTTGTGTACAAAGGAACATTCCCCTCCTTGAACCGGACCCAGACATGCCTGAGGATGATGATGAGGAGGATGCTGGCCTGCAACAGGAGGGGGAACAACCTAACACCGCAGCAGGAGTGCGTAGGCGCCAACAGCTTGTGAACAATTTTTTTACTTAAGTTATTATAATCACTTGTATTCCACACTTGTAAATAAACACAGATCACAAACACCACATCATGCTTTGGCCTATTCATTTCTGACCACCTTTAGTTTGAAATAGCTGAAGATGAATGTCGTCTCATTGATCAAGAATGCCATTAAAATTCATCACACCAAAAATAAACATCACAACTGTATGCACAGAGGGTAGGATGTGACATGTTACATTACCATACACAGAGCCCAACAAGAGTACAAATGTGACAATTACACATGCCGGATCCAAACAACTGAAACAGTCTCTCATCCAGCCCAAAATTGGAGATCATTTGAAAGTCACATCACACGTGTTCAGAGACAGGGTGGGACCATCCATGTGTATGTGAACATGTCATCAATGGCTTCTCTCAAGTGTATGATGTGAGCAATACACAATTGCAACAACATCAGCTGCCACTAACTCAGGAGGAGACCTTGAAGTTACAGTGACAACATACACACAGACAGGTCATACTGGATCCACATTCCCACACACATGTACACATATGTCATACAACCAACCTAATATTTGAATGTAGACCATCACAGTTGTGTCCCAGTTTGAACCTAGCAGGAAGATTGTAACATGACACTAAACCAGTTTATGCAGAAAGGGACACAGACAAGCAAAACAATCTTTGCATTATCACATTGTGAACGCTGAGAGTCTTGCAAACTTAGGGGGTCATTCTGACCCTGGCGGTAATTACCGCCATGGCGGAGGTCGGCGGTAGCACCGCCAACATGCTGGCGGTGCACCGATGGGCATTCTGACCGCGGCGGTTCAGCCGCGGCCAGAAACGGGAAGTCGGCTGTGTACCGCCGACTTCCCGCTGCCCTTGAGAATCCGCCATGGCGGCGGAGCGTGCTCCGCCGCCATGGGGATTCTGACACCCCCTACCCTACACGGCGGGTCTCCCGCCAGGAACAGTATGGCGGTAGGGGGTGCCGCGGGGCCCCTGGGGGCCCCTGCAGTGCCCATGCCAATGGCATGGGCACTGCAGGGGCCCCCGTAAGAGGGCCCCACAAAGAATTTCAGTGTCTGCTTTGCAGACACTGAAATTCGCGATGGGTGCAACTGCACCCGTCGCACCTTCCCACTCCGCCGGCTCCATTCTGAGCCAGCGTCCTCGTGGGAAGGGTGTTTCCCGCTGGGCTGGCGGGCGGACTTTTGGCGGTCGCCCGCCAGCCCAGTGGGAAAGCCAGAATGACCGCCGTGGTCTTTCGGCGGGAACCGCTTGGCGGGCGGCGACCGCCGACCGCCGCGGTCAGAATGACCCCCTTAGTCATATGAAAATGGTATGCAACTTAGCTCCAAATCATCATTACTGCAAACGTCAAATGGGCTAATGAGATGAATGAATGGTCAACAGTCATTCATACCATATGGCCTTACATTCGCCCGCTGCTGCAGGTTTGCCAGGATATGATAAAAATACTCCATGGATACAGTAGTTATTCTGGATGGTCAAATCCTAGGGTGCTGGGGGCCTAACTCCACCTCTACCACCCCCAAAACATACAAGAATCATGTACTTGTGAAATAAACACATGCATAAGGCACATGTGTGGCCTCCATGTCACAAGTCCTACACAAATATGAAACACAAAATCATTATGGGACATGGTCAGCCCCATAAAAACTGAAAGTGACTCTCCCACTCCCTGTTAGGACTACAGATAAAAGCATCACCATCATAAAGGTGGGGACATTTTGGAGACGGAATACATAATGGTATCAAAAACATCATTTCAAAATAGCCATCAGCAATTACACCAAATATGTTGTCAAATATGGTCAATACATTAGTTAACGTATCCCAAACAGCACAGTGTGAAGGCCGTCTATATACAAACACAAATGTGTCTCACATCGCACCGTTTTACCATGACAAATCACCTTTCCAAAGCTAAACACATGAAGACATTTGGATAAATTTGCTCCATATTCTACGCATACAGCATGGCCGTCATAATTTGTTCACGTACATGAGTGCACACAATGCAGAGTCAGATACAAATGTATCCAAAAGTGTCTTGATATTTCACCTTCAAATTATTATTTACATCCACAATATTTTTGACTCAGCATCATGTGCACCACTGTACGTGAAAAAAAAACGACGCCCATGATGTATGCGTGGTGAAATTGACGCTACATGCACAATATATTGGTCATTTCATGTACAGTATTAATTATTAATCTTCATATCATATTTTTTCACTCCGCATCATGTGCACCACTGTACGTGAAAAAAAAAACGACGCCCATGATGTATGCGTGGTGAAATTGACGCTACATGCACAATATATTGGTCATTTCATGTACAGTATTAATTATTAATCTTCATATCATATTTTTTCACTCTGCATCATGTGCACCACTGTACGTGAAAAAAAAACCGACGCCCATGATGTATGCGTGGTGAAATTGACGCTACATGCACAATATATTGGTCATTTCATGTACAGTATTAATTATTAATCTTCATATCATATTTTTTCACTCCGCATCATGTGCACCACTGTACGTGAAAAAAAAACGACGCCCATGATGTATGCGTGGTGAAATTGACGCTACATGCACAATATATTGGTCATTTCATGTACAGTATTATTAATCTTCATATTTTTTCACTCCGCATCATGTGCACTGTAATGCGTCATAAAAAATTGACGCACAACTGTGTATGCGTGAAAATATGACGCATAACGGGAAAATAAAAACGGCGGCCATTTTATGCAGGAAGTGATGTAATAGGATATCCTGTTTACAAAATCTGTACTGGGAGGTAACTTTCACTTTCACTTTGCAGTCTCAGATTTCTCTAGACTGTGTGGTTGTGTGAAAGGTGTTGTCCTGTGTTTTACTGCTCTAGTGTCCTGTGTGCCTTGTGTTTTGTCTTAGTGTCAATCTATTATTGTTGTATCACATTGTCTCAGTCTGTTTAGTGTTATTTTGTCCATACCTGTGATAGTTTGTATTGTCTGTGGGAGTCTGTTGTGGGTAGCATAGTTTGGGGGGTTAGTTGGGCTATTTTTCTACTTCTCCTTTTTCTTTCACACCTCTACCTTTCCCCATTTCCCCCTTTATATTTTATATTTTGTTGGTACATTCTTATCCCTCTCAATATGTCAGGTAGGCCTCGCCTGTCCAGGATGGGGGAAGACGAATTGGGGGGGTTCATATGGCTCGTAAGCCATTTCCTCCCACTAATGCTGGAAGCTGGGGGCCGTGTGATACAGGGGTATCACACGGAGGCCAGGAAAATCCGGTGGGAGAAGGTGCGCCATCACCTGGTCCGGGTCTATGGGAGTCTCAGGAATGTACACCAACTCAAGCACCGCTGGGCAGATCTGATCACCAGGGAACAGGACCTGCTGGACCACCTGGGACTCCAGATTGGTGGCCATGTTGGTGAGTAAAAAACAATTACATGGGAATGACAGAAATCGGTGTGTGAACATGTGATGATTGTTAGCGAATCTGCAAAATAAGTAGCTGAGTGTGTGTAATGCCAGGGAAACCTAGGCCCATGGTTATACACATTAATCCCCATTCTTGCAACACATGTACACGCAATGACAGCTTTATAAATTCAACATCTATTTGTATTATGCTAAGTCGCCCCCTCTCTGCGTCCCAAAATGTTTTAAATGCTGCGCTACAAAGGTATACATATGTGTCCTAATGTGTATTTGTTGCAGAATGTGTATGAAGACCTATGCTACCAGTCCGATGGATCATTTTTGCAACACATACCAGATGCCTGTAGCTGCATGTAATGTAGTGTTGCCTTTGTGTCAGAAATGCAACACGTGAACGGCTCCATTTGTACTCCACTGGTCATAATGGCCAGTGAGTACGTCATGTAGAAACAACATACCTACAGATGCAGACGCCATAGCTAGACAGAAAATTGGAAACACATGATGATGCTATACATGTGTGTTGCCGTCACGTCACATGAAGTCAGTCATGTTGTTCACACATATGTCACATGTGTGTCTGGTTGCTGTCTGTTGACCCTGTCCAAATAGCCTGTTTTATTGTGAGTGGTCATGCAGTCCTCATGGAACCAGTTTTGGAATGTCTATCGGGGATGCACATGCTGAGATGTATGGATAACATTATTGTTGGGGCATACTAATGGAGGATTAACTTGGACGACACCTGACTGTCCTGACCACTGCATGAGTGTAGTAGGGTGTGACACTGGAGCAGGAGACTCATCCAATGTTAATGTTGAATACAAAGTGATCCATGCAGGATGAGCATGTGTGAAAGTCTATCATTACCATGTCATTTTCACACAGTGTCATTGTAACCGAAATCTTTTGTCCGTTCACCCAGTCTGAGTATAATCTTTGTTTCATGCTTTACAGGTGGACCAGCCCCGTACACCGTGGGAGAGGTGGCCCATTTTGACGACCCCGATACCTACAGTGAGTGTCGCCTGAGTGCTATTTACATTGTTTGGTAATGACGCATGATGGATTACTGTGTGTTCAAGAGAATTCATGATTTGATGTGCTGGCCGTTCATTTGCTTTGTTCTTTTAGTGTGATATCAAATTAGAATTATGTTTCTGCCAAGCAATACGTAGTCATCTCTCAGATTGAGGGGCTGTAGCCCATTCAATTAGGGCGGCAATTGGGAATGGTATGACTCATTTCGAATAGACTGGTCAATGTTAGATTTGGTCAGGGACTTGCCATGAACTGAGTCTGCATATCAGACTGACAGTCTCCCAGATAGCTTAGGCACATGGCATTGATGACAAGTGCTTCTTCCTAGTTGAGGATGGACTGTGTACACTGTAGGTTGGATCTTCCATGGGCATGTACTTCCACAAGGTGAACTCGAAGTGTGTGTGACTTGAGTGCAATGCCCTAGGTGTTCAGTTGAATCATGTGAATGGGTGTACTACCTCCCCTGTGTGTGTTGTTAGACATGCCTCACTAATAGTATGTTATGTTGGGCTAAGTCATAACATTTTGACATGTGTGGACCTGGGATGTGACAAGGTTGGGCTGACTACAACGTGTTGCTAGCCCTTCATAGGTGTTGTGTGTGAAGGCACATAATTGTTGCACTTTCTGTACACTCCTGGGTGTGCATTGAAAATGGGATTGTTGGTTGTTCTTCCCACACCACCCACAAAGACTGGGATGTTACTGTGAAACAGGGTACCTAGGACTGTAGCAACCAGTATGTTACACGTACTTAACACCTTTTGTGACTTGAGTTCGTACCTTGGGCCAGAGTGAGAAAAATGTCTACACGTTGCAAATGGCATAAATATCTGTGTGGGATTTGCAAACGTCTGTTTCCTAATCCAAAATGTCTTTGGTGGTCATGTACATATGAGTAAAATGCTTTTCAAAATTGATATAATGAAGGGTTTTACCAGACCTACTTGCAAATCACAGTGGTAGGCAATCCCATTTGCAACCGAGTACGTGGTTGCAAAGTGAGTAGCTGTTATCATCCACTTGAAGTGGATGGTAACCACCTTGCTGACTGGAAGGGGTCCTCATTGTAAAGCTTCAGCCTTTGTGAGTGGACTAAAAGAATCCTGCGCAAAAAAGCCAGTGGTCTAAGGGACCAATAATTACCGTGAAAATTTCCAAGTACAATTGTTGTGATTTGAAAATAATTGCTGCTCATTTTTCTTTCCGGTAAACGGCCTACACTTGGGGAGAAATAACTTGCTTAATTTAAAAACAGTCACGTCTATGGAGTTCTGCTGGTCCCAGCAGGCCACCATCCCCGTGAGTGCCCATGTTGCTAAGGTGGGGCAACTTGGAACCCACATCATTGATGTTCATGAGGTGGGTTTTATGGACCCCATAGCGACTCGCAGACGGTGTCAGAGACACCGTTCTGCTTTGCAATTTGCTAGTTGATTTTCCTAATTTCCTACATCTGACACCTAGTGTGGACACATGATTCTGGGCCAGGGGTTCAATCTTAGCACACAACTAATTAAAAATGCTATTGAGTGAGGAGTGTGAGTGTAATCACATAGAATGACATATGTATTGAAGTCAGTATGCGGAAGAGCTGGTGCCATAATGTCAAATGCCTTAGGTATGATTTGGATGAGTAGTTTAGGGTGATGTCATCCATCATGTAGAGACATGGATATGCTAGGTGTGATATGACCTTAGGGATGCATGATTCACATGTACTTCCTCTGAGCATTTCCGTGAACTATGTTGTAACAATTGCTGCATACAATATATTTCTAGTAATGGACAAATGAGCCATTGTGGGATTCAACCCACTGTAAATTCAATGCTCAATATTTCCCTTTTCTCTTCACAGCTGCAAACCTGAGTGCCGCAGAGCGCAACCATTTTGAGCACAGGGCAATGAGGTACAGGCACATCCTGCAGGTGCAGTGTGGGTATCGGAGGATGGCCCGCAGATACAATTCCGATCGGGCCTCCGGGGCGTGGTATGCCACACCACAGGCTCCACCAACGGTGCCACCTACAACCACCAGGTCTGCCCAAGGGGACCCAGCGACGGACCAGCCATCTTCATCAAGACCTGGACCCAGCCGTGTGTTGGGAGCAGGGCTGTCCCGTGGCCACTCCACTCCAGCGACAATCTCCACCTCCACCGGCACGCAGACCAGCAGTGACCCTCCAATTGACCCTGTAGCCTTCCAGGCATTGTCTAGGAAACTGGACAGGTTAATTCAAAAGGTGGACAACCTGACGGAGGACATGGCGGAGGTGAAAAAGAAGGTGCGCTCCATCCGGCGCACACTTCAGAGGGCAAATCTTTAGTTCTTTTGCCCTCCTGAACTTTTACCCCTCCCCTCTCCCCTCTTTCCTCTTTTCATACTGTTAGTTGGGTTTGGGGGGTTAGTTATAGGATAAGTATAGGTATTTAGCTTAGTTAGTGTTAGGTAAGAGGGTGGGGGGTCCTTATACTTTCTATCTAATATTTTTGTGTGGGTGGGTGGGGGGCAATGTTGGGATTCCTGTTTAATAAATAAAAAAAATAAAAAATAAAAAAAATTATAAAAAATAAAAAATACAAAAAAATATATGTTTGTTTAGGATAGTATAGTATGTGTGTAGGTTAGTAAGTGTTGTCCTGCATGTGTCTTGTCTCTTAATGGTGGGTGGGGGGTTGATGTTTAGATCGTTTCGTTACATGTGTAGAGTAAGTTTAGCTTAGGTTAGTTAGGGACAGTTGTGGGTTAGTAGTAGTCAGGTTAGATTAGTGTAGGTTTACCTTTCCCTTAGTTGCCTCTTTTATTACTACTTTTAAATAAAAAAATTGTTAACCCTTTACCTGATGCGTTAGGTGCTACCTTTTCATGGCCTTGACATCAGTGTAGCAGCAATGTTAAGTATGACATTTGTGTTCCATGCTCCCTATCCCCAGGCTTATGAGGATTAACATGCCAGCTACCCGTGTGCTAACTTGGTAAGTATCCACCATGTTGGAGAGCCACCATTGGTAGTGTGCATTGATCATCAAGGTTTGGGGTTGGTATGTATCCTACTTCACAAAGAGTGCTTCCAGACTTGTTATTGTAGGTAAATAGATAGGTCGGACAGCATTGTGAAGTTCAGGGAGAGCTTTATAGATGATGATTTGTTCACACTCTTGTCTTGTTGCTATCATTGCTGACCTACATCATGTGTGTACTGATTCAGCAGGACTTTCCTTCATGGAAGTATACGCCGTAAGGGTGATTGATGCAGTGTAATTTGTTTATCATTCCTTTCATTCTACAGCATAAATTCAAATTTTAGTATTGCATGGTGCCTACATTTCTCAGCCACCATTAGTTGTGTAGAATAGCTATAGATGGTGCATCATTCTGTCCAACACAGCATGATTGTGTGTGCTTAGTCCCTTCATCAGTTATTTTCCTCAGTATAGTAAAGCTATGATGCAATCCTGGCCACTGCACAGATGATTCAGTATACATGTAATCAGGACAGTAGTATAGAGAATCGACATGGTTTCCACACAGCCACTTTGGAGTTATCTACTGCACAGTTGAATTTTGAAATGACACAGAGACACAATAGGTGTGCAAGTGATATTTATTTATAAGTGGTGTTGTGCAAAATGTCCATTCACCATGTTTGCTGACTCCTTTATGGTGCATTATTACATGGTGATCCTACAGAAGGGGTGTGGATGATGCTCCTGACATGCTGGGGTGATGTCACAGACAGTGCAGAGGAACATGAAATGCCAAATGGTAGGAGAGAAACATTCACTGGCAAGGTGGACAAGTCATACAGTGGATTGCCGAACAGTCATTGAGGTTAGTTGTAGTGAGACTGGCATGTGTCAAAACGTAGGACCTTGGTCAGAGTAGGGCATGGTGCAGGGACTAGGGCTTCCGGGTACTCTTGCGTGTGAATGTTATCTGTTCCATGTCTTCTTCTTCTAATGTGTGTGTTGCCTGGTGTGTCCTTGTTGTTGTTGGTTGTGAAGGGGCAACACACACCTCAGTGTTAGAAGACATGGAGGCAGACATCCCGGGGGCTGATCCCTGTTGAGTAAGGAAGGGCAGTACTGCAGCAAGGAGGGCCTGCTGGTTTTTCAGAATGGCAGCCACATCCCGATGGTAGGCAGCCAGGTCGGCCCTGAGGGGTTCTATGTTGCATTCGTGCACACGTTGAGTGGCTTGCAGTTTGAGTTGTTGTGTCAACTGGATGACAGCTGTGCCAATTTCCTTCAGTGTTTTTGAAATGTCCTCCAAGAGCAAATTTCTGGCTTGCATTGCAGCTGCCTGATCAGCAGTTGACAACATGCACGAACGGACCCCCTCAAGGCTGGCTGCCATATTTTGCATCCCCACCCGCACCTCCTTGGCCAGCTCCCGCTGGACCCCAACAACAGTTCTTTCGAAGCTGGTGCCAGTGTCGTCAGAGTCCTCAGCTGTGTTGGAGCTGGCAGGTCTTACAATTGGGGTGGCGGGTGGTTCTACTGTGGTGGCTGCTTGTTCTGTGCTCCTCCTTGTGACTGAAGGTGGGGTTTGGAGGCTTTCAAGGACCATGTCAATGGTCTCTTGTGGGAGGTTGATGGTGTCGTCATCCATGTCATCAGGGAACTCATGGACAGGCAGATCAGCAGGAGATCCGTGTTCCTCTGCAATGAAACAGGGTACAATTAGTGTTTCTGTGTTGTGACAATTTTGCAGTAAGATACAAGCCTTTGGATGCCTTAACATTGTACTCTGTGTTTGTCTAGGTATCTGCTGTCCGTCATAGGGCATTGTTGTAGGCCTATGGCCCACCTGTGTGTCACATGTTTGATATGGATCTTTCTGACATGTCTGCCAGGTCGCCTCTAGGTGTTGCTTTGTAATTATTTAGGAATAGGTGTTTTTTTCTCCAACTCCTCACTCGGTGTTTCACTATTGTTATGGAGGGACATTTTGTAGGGTGGGCTCTCATTATCCAACATGTGATTCTTGGCTTTCTAGGCAGCAGGATAGCTAATGGTGTGGGGGACTAAGTTTGACCCACTTGAAAATAACTCTGTCACCCAGATATTCAATTTAGCTAAGACTAATTAGCAGTGCCTCTGGTCTCCCACATCAAAGGAATGTTTAGACATCCGAGCGCATGACATCTTTGGAACTTCTCAGGGAAGTGGTGGTCACTCAGGTCCTACACATTTGTATCTTATCCGGTAGGTTCCCATACACAAATGACATAGACAGTATTAGTTTGATATGAAGTTTCATTGTACAACTGACTTGTAGGAATTTAGGTGTGAGCCCCATTTACACAAACAATACACACTGTTAGAATTGAAATAGTCCGCAGGAGAGTAATACATTAGTACACAGCTTTCATGGTGCCTAACTGTTTCTACTCTTCCCCTGCATGTTCTATGTATAGCACAGCTTGTTAAGTTTGGAGGTTGCCTGTCAGACTCACAGGGGAGACATCATCCCTCATATCAGAGGAATGGGCTAGGATCTGGTTGTGCATCAGCAGCAAGGCAGGCAGCATCTAGTTGTTATTTTCTGTTTGGAAACTCCCCCATGCCTGTCTTGGGACAAGGGAGTGAATGTAAAAGACATATGTCATGGTGATGACAAATATTCCCTAAGCAGGAATGCCAAACCTTGACCCCTACCACATCTATCAGCAACGTACCAGACGGTATCCTTGACTGGGGCACAGAGTGAATATGTTCTGGCAAACTCCAGTGCAGAAGTAGGCAAAACAGTGTGATTTGACTAATTGACAACACCTTAGGACTGACTATTTGCTACATTAACTGATAGGAAGGGCAATGAGAATCATTTAGTGCAAATTGCTCTGAGGCACTTAGATGTGAGCAAATGAGTATAAGTACATTCAGGGTAAGATGCACAAAGGCCTCCAGCCTGAGGCTAATGCGCAAAGTATATGTTTCACTTGCCACACTACACTTTGACTGACAGTGGGTGTTGTGACTGCCCTGCCAGCACACTTGCCTCTCAGGCCCTGCCCCATACACTTTTTATTCACATTGCATGATCTGTACATGTAACATGGCATTACCTATGCATGTCAATGTTAGGATGTGGTATGGATGTAAACATTCTTGATGTTTTGAGATGGTGTTGGGTGATGTGTTTTGAATTGGATTGGCCTGTTTATCGTATGAAGGTCCTATTTGTTTGTCCGACTTTGCAGGTGTGTTTCAGTGACCAGTTGCCTGTGTCCCCTCCTCAATGTTGTTGTCTGAGCAGTATGACATTAGTGATGTAGCCTTGTTAGCCAGGCACGTGAGGGACCCTGACGTATGCAGCATGTGTGTATCGTTAGTGCTGTGTGGCTCCTATTGCTGTTTACTTAGGCTTATGTATGTGTCAGTTATGGACATTCGGCATTTGAGTGTACTGGTACCTTCGTCTTATTTCTAGGAGTAATTGCAGATGTCACCCTCACCCCCTAATTTAGGTATGTATGTTCCAGGGTGGGGTTTCTGCCATTTGGTACTATAGCTGCACAGAGATGAGAGGTGTTATTGTCAACTGTGTTTGCAGTTAAGTTACAGTTGTTGTATTTGCTACTGCATTACAGATAGGGACCTAGTTGATGGGGAATAGATTTTGCAATACAAGTGCCTGGATGTGGATTTGAGGTAGTGTCCTTCCCACCTGTCACTGATTTCCCTTGGCTCTCTTGTTGTAATTACAGGATGTCCCCGTGGGACTGTTGTGGTTGCTGTATTTTGTCGTGCCCCAGCTTCGGTCAGTACTGGGCATGCCCCCTGCCGTGCCCCTTTCCCCATGCCACTTCATATATGTGCTGACTTACATGCATTGTGTAGTAGGTATCCCCCCCCTGCTTACAGTCCCCATTATTGTATTATAATTCCCCATGCGACTTACCCTGCATGTGCGTAGTGTAGTGGTAGTCTGCGCTGTCCAGTCCTTGAATCCCTGTGACGATCTCCTCCGGGATGACGGCTGCGACCATCTCCTCCATGTGGTCCAGGGCCTCCTGTTGTGCTGGACTCCCCCCTCCAGTCTGCATTGCTGCCTTCCTGTTCCTGGCCATTTTCTCTTTGGTCCTACGTTTGCAGTCATGCCAGCGTTTCTTACACTCGGTGACTGTCCGGCGTTCTTCAGCCACACTGTTAATCTTGTCCACTATTTGTTTCCAGATGGCCTCTCTCCTACTGAGTGGCAATTTTGAGGAGATGAAAAGTTGGTGCTGGTGTTCCGTCACCTCTTTCACCAGGATTTCCTGCTCCTCTGCACTGAAGCGACACTTTCTTTTTTTTTTTTAAATGTTCTGGGTCCTGTATGCTTCCTCTTGGCTGGTTCCTGGTCTGCTCTCATCCTCCTGGGGTCTGTTGGGGCATCTAGGATCCATTTTGGGTCTCCTCTCCTGAAAGGGCAGTTTTCGCGCAAAAATGTGACGCTATTGCGTGAAAAAAAACGGCGTTTTCACGATTGCGCTGTCGTAAATCGACCCACAGTGATGTGCGGCGCATTTACGTTGGTTTACTTTACGACAGACGGACGCTGTGTGCGTCATGAAATAATGACTCCCACCTGTTGGTTGCGCCGCCGTACGTCAAAGTATAAATTTGACGCCCGCATGGCGCATCCAAATGGCGTTAGACGGCGCAAATTTTTTTGACGCAAAATTGCGTTAGCGCAATTTTGCGTCAAAAAGTATAAATATGGCCCTTAGTCTTTTTTCTTTGACTGGTACAATGTTGTTCATGATTCCGAACATAGCTATAATGACAGGTTAAACAATTGACTTCCTGATAGCTGTTGGAGACTGAAAGGCTTGTAGAGAGGCGCTGAGTAATGTTGGTGAGGTTTATGTTTTTAATATCACAAACCTAGGTTGTTTTTTTATTTTTAGTTGGCTGGCAGTCAAGGTTCTGGAGTCACACGAAAATGGAGTTAGTGAGTGGTATTCAAATTTATTTATACATGGTTTAAACTAAGGGTCCCCAGCCTTTTCTGTAAAAGGAGCTATTTGAGTTCAATGGAAATCACCCCAAGCTATTAATATTATTAGTGTTGTAGTAAAGACCACATCAGACAAGATTTCATTAGTGGCCTCAATATAAAGGATTACCAGCAGCGATCACCTCAGTACATCAAGCACAGTTCCCAGTGGTAATGCAGCAAAGGTATCGTCAATGTGGAATACCTCTACAAGGATAATACGTAACAGCCATAGATGCAATTCCCCTGCACCAAGGTAAATATATTAATAGTAAGTCTCACAAATCCAATATGGATTTTCACTCAAATGTGAGCTTTAAATATATTTTGCAAATTCAGCCATTTTGCTCCAAATTTCATCTTAGGAGTACTGAAAATACAGTTTTGTCTCCAATACACAATTTTCAGTTTTGTTATACATGTATTAATCCATCCAAACAAAGCTTCTAATTTAACAGGATGGGCTGCATGCAGGAGAGCTAGATATAGGTAGCTGGAGAGTTACCAGTAGCTCACGAGCTACTCGTTGTCGAAGCCTGGTTTAAACAATTTAAAATGTACAACAAATAAGCAGTCTTGACACATAACACAGTAGAAGCAAAGAGGAGGGCTGGAAGAAAACTCTTTAGTGTCCGCGTTTGTGCATAACAGAGGAAGACCATTATATATGTAGACCATTATATATGTCCACCATTATATATGTCCAACTTTTGGTGGAACAAATTCTAGGGTTTTTACTGAAGTTTGTACTTATATTTGTATTTGTGTAGGGCAAACCTAGCCAAAATGAAAGTGGATGTTTCTTTCAGTCTTGGGCCCAGATTTATACTTTTTGAAGCAAAACTACCTATGCGCAGTTTTGTGTCAAAAAGTATAGCACCGGCTTCCGCCATTCCAGGGCACCAGCCGGTGCCATATTAATGGAATGGCACTATCCGGCGCAAAGCGTCGGCTACTGTAAAAAAAAAAAAAAAAGGACATTAGCCAGGTGGGGTTGGTGGTATGGGAGAAGGGGCTTTTGCACCAAAAAATGAGGTTAGGCTGGTTAGAGTAAAAAAAATGACTCTAACAGGCCCCTAGCATCAGTTCTTGAAGCAAAACCATCCATACCACATGACTCCTGTCTTAGAAAAGACAGGAGTCATGCCCACCACCCCAATGGCCAGCACAGGGGACAAGGGTCCCCTGGCCATTGCACCCAGTGCCATGTAGGAGACAGGCCCCATTTCAGGGCCCCCAATGGCACTTTGGAAAAATAAATATGTACCTGGGATGGGGGTCCCCCATCCTCTGGTGTCCCTCTGGTGTGGGTGTTCCTGGAGTTTGGGTTCCTGTGGGCTCTTTCCATGGTGTTTGACCATGGAAATGGGTCCACAGGCCCCCTAACACCTGCCCTGACCCAGGCGTTAAATAATGACGCTAAGCAAGCTTAGCGCCATTATTTAGGCCTGCCTCCCTCCAGTGCGAACATTCACACAGGAGGACAAATAAGGCTCTAGGGCAGAGGTCTTCAAACTGGGGGGCGGGCCCTCCCAGGGAGGCCTCAAGTGACCCAGGGGGGGCACCAGACTCTGGCCAAAAGCAGCATTATACAGATAACAGGCCTTTGTTTTAATCAGAAGCATGTTACTGCATTTTTATAAAGGTAACAGTACTGAACTGCAATGTTTAAATAGGTCTAGACATATTTAAACATTGGCATCTTTATAAAATAATTGTGAAAAAGTTTGAGGGGGGCCCAATGATTTTTATTTTTGTAACTGGGGGGGGGGGCGCGACACTAAAAAGTTTGGAGACCACTGCTTTAGGGCCTTAGAGGTATTTTTTGGATAGGAACCCTCACCCTGCATCTCAATGACGTTGACGCAAGGTGGGTTCACGCATCCAAAACATGACTGTAACTCCAATATTTTGACGTTAGACTAGTCCAGCATCAAAATATAAATAAGGAGTTATATTTGCGTTGAAATAGTGTAAAAAGAAAATGACACTAATTCAGCGCAAACAGAGTATAAATCTGGGACCTGGTAGATCAGTAAATAATAGATCAGGTTTAACAATCTTCATGTGTATCAGGTCATTGTTCAGGAGGAAGGGGCAGAACAAAGAAATGGTAGGATCATCAACGTTATCCAGGTGTAATCTGGAAAAGCCTCAAAAATATGTTGCTCTAGGGTTGAATCAGTTAAGTGTTGATGTGATTCATGTGTTGTTCTAGCAATGTGTGCTTGTTGCCTGTTGTGTATTAAATAATTCTGTTAGGAACAGGATGCAATAAGTTTGAGAAACAGACTTTGAAATTAAGACACAAATACTGATTTTAGAGGTTTAAGAGTTTATATTCTATGGACTTTTATGTTTAGAAACTACCATGCTCTCTATCTAGTGATCCTGGTAGAAGCAGACTGTTGGTTATTCAGGTTGCATGAGCAAAGCCATAATAGTTTGTGATGATTCCCTGGAGCGCGTGGCCAAACGCGGATGGAGTAGCACGCAAATCGTGGCTCTCCCGGCAGATCTCCGCAGTTTTGATTCAATCCTGCTGTTCTGCCTGATACAGAGGATCCTGGAGGGCTGCGGACATGCCACTGGAGACACCACCACAGTAGCTGAGCAGCTCGGTCCCTGGATAGCACTTGTTGAGGACCAGGAGGTGCAGTGCGTCTGGCGGGCCGGCCGCAGATCAGCCGCAAAATGGCGGCACCCAGTAATGACCCCGGAGGACGGCCAATCGGAGGAGACCCGTGGCGCTTTCCTGCCCGCAGATTAGGATCCCTGGGGTCTGGTGAGGTGCCAATGGAGGAAGCTAGAGAGAGGAGGCAGGACAGATAGAGCAGTGCCTAGCTGGTCTGATGTGGAGGTGACAGTGGGGGAGGTGAACCTAACTGGAACCTTATGGTTTGACGAAGCAGTGAGCATGGTCACCTCCCAAATGCAGGCGTCATTGCACAGGGTCAGCTACAGCACGTCAGTGGACCAGGGGCTTTGATGGATATAGAAGCTGCGCCTCCCCAAGTTTCAAAATAAACAGGCGGCGAGAGGGAAGGCGAAACTAGTTGAGGGGTACTGGCTGGGCAGCATCGCAATAATACAGCGTAACTACTGCCTGGCGGCCCCGTTTAGCACTACTCTGGTGGAACTTTCCACATCTGTTGCTGTCGCCCTATTGACTGGACCAGGCACTCTGGGCTGGAACGAGAGGGCGCAGTCAAGAGTAAATGAACCCTAGTTGAATGAGACGGTGAAGAGTATAGTTCACATTGTAGGTCACCACCAACTTTGACAGATTTGACGAAGAGCCAAGACACCCTGTCTTCTCTACATCATGGGGAAAACATTGAAAAGGAAGGATGACATGGAGCAAGGGAGGTCTGGGGGGTTGTGCTTGCCGGTCACGGCAGAGGTGGCCCCCAGGATGCACACTGGCTTGGATCATCCTCCAGAAACTATACTAGAAACCATATTGCAGGCCATAGTGGCCTCCAGAGAGGCACTAGAACTTAACATTGATACAATAGCGAATCGGAGGATATTGCGTGATGACCACAGAAGGCTGACGGACTGCGTATCAGGCACAGAACGGGCCCTGGAAAGCATGCCATTGGAGATCCGCCAAACTAAGGAGCGCGTGAGCACATTGGAAGGCAAAGTGAAATTGTTGGAGGCCCGAGCAGAAGACTCAGAAAACAGATCTAGGAGGAGCAATATCAGAATCTTTGGAATGCCTGAAAAAATTGAAGGGACGGGAGCATACATGACAGACTTTTTAGAAAAATGGATCCACAATAACATTTCCCAGGAGGATTTGTCCCCTTACTACGTGCTTGAGCATGCCCACTGGGTACCCTCCCAGTGGGGGCACCTCCCTGGCCGATAATAGCCAAACCTTTGTTCTTTAAAGACCCAGACTATATTTTATCCCAGACACAACAAAAATCTGAAATCCTGGTAGAAAACAACCGGGTAATGATATTTCCAGACTTCACCAAGGAAGTCCAGCAACAGAGAGCCTCCTATATAGCGGCAAATAAGAAACTCAGATCACTAGGAATACAATATGCCTTGTTGTTTCCAGCCAAACTCAGAGTAACCCATGATGGAAAGAAGCTATTTTTTACAACCCCACAACTACTCTGGCAATGGCCAGATTCAACTCCCATGAAAGCCACCATAGATTTGGTTAAACGGAACCCAAAGCAAAACCAGGTGGCACAGAGAGCGGCAAAGGAAAAAAGTAATGCAGCTCCCACACACAATCAATCCTTGCAAAAGCAAAGGAGGGCGGTGAAGGTGGCGGCAGCACTCGGTGCGCTTGGCAGGGGGCCGTCCCAGGGACTGAGCAAGGCATTGGACGGTGCGTCGGACTCGGAGAATGCCTCGCTCTTCTCTAACGACTCTGAGGACCAGCTGCCTGTAGTGACCCTGGGTACCTCGGATGAAATAATCTGAGGAGATGGTATGCCGCGATCATTGTCCACAATGAGAGACGGAGACAAGGGCAAGTATAATCTGTGAACAATGTGCTGTGAAATACTATCTTTCCACTTGCCGCTAATGCATAAACATCCTAACAAACATTTTGGTGGGCTTTGTCTGAACTTATAAGTGAATGGATTAAATCATACTAAATTTGGGGTTTGCTTATAAAGAGCAGGCAGGAATGATGAAGAAATAGTACTCACAAAGAAGCTGTCATGATGGAATGTTGGGAGGGCCCGAACAGTGAGCCATTCCCCCTAATAGTTCTAGATAGTGCCCTTTCAAGGGCAAAACTTTTACTATTATGTATACTGGTTTGAATGGGGAGGTTGTATTTCTTGTCCTGGGAAGGGGGAGTTGGGTACGTTGTGTTAAGGTTGCGAAAGTTGAAAGACATTGTACACATATGTTGACACACTAACTGCTACTTCCACATGATCTAACTACAACAAGACTGAGGGGGAGGCCTCCCTCACACCGCCCCTTGTGGCACTGGCCTTATATTCCACTGGCCCCATGGAATCCTACCTAATTTATAATTTTATAAGCTGGAATGTAAGGGGACTTAGTAGCATGGCAAAAAGGTATAAGATACATTCATATCTAAAGACAAGAGGGATACACATAGCATTAATTCAGGAGACTCATATGATTGCCAAAGAGCGGGATGCACTTAGGAGACGATGGTGTGGCCAAATATACGCCACATCTTATTCTGCATTTGCTTTGGGGGTTCTGATAAGAGTTCGACCAGGAGTACCTTTCCGGGTTACGATGGAGCTGATTGACCCAGAAGGACGATATGTCCTAGTGTCCAGACAAATGGCAGGTCAGGTTATTATCATAGTGGGAATATATTAACCCAATAATGACCAGGATCTTTCCTCACTAAGCCATCAGGGATTATGGCCCCGTTCCTAACTCAAGCCATTATACTGGGAGGACACTACAATTGTGTATCAGACGCTGCCCTTGACAGATCACATCCTCCTCTGAACAAATCTCCAGTAATACAAGCAGCTAAAGCATTCCAAGATTTGCAAAATAACTGGGGCATAGTGGACTCTTGGAGACCAATGCACCCCGGAGAGAGAGATCACTCCTTCTATTCGGGGGAACATGACCTCCAGGTTAGATTAGATACATTCATGACTACTGCTGCTGTCCACAGTACTGCTCAGTCTTCTGAGTATTTGTGCAGGACAATGTCTGACCACAACCCTCTCATGTTAACACTAGCATGGCATAGAGAACGCCCTTGTATCCCAACCTGGCGACTCTAAGTAGAAAATCTAGAATATGTAGTGTTTTGACAGACCATCAGGGAGACCATAAGGGGCTACTTTTCAGAGAACGCAGAATACACCTCCATCTGATCAACAGAATGGGAGGCCTTCAAAACAGTAATCAGATGCAGGTGTATAGCAGAAGTGGTGGGGGTTAGGCGTATCTTGGTCCAGGAAATAGAGAAAAAGGAGAAGATTCTTCATACTTTGGAATGTGGAGGCCAACTGACCCTGCCCTAGCGCCGCAATTGTTAGAAACAAAAGAGAAGGATGGGGCAGCTATAGAGAAGCTGAGATGTTGTGACTATAAATCTTACAAAACACAAGCACATTCCGAAGCTGACAAGGCCGGAACTCTGTAAGCATTTTGGTAAATCCAACCCCGCCCGCAATTCCCTGGTACTGGAACTAGTCGCTGCAAATGGCACACGGCTGTATCGCCAAACTGACATCAATGATAGATTTGCCGAATATTATACTGCCCTATATGTGCAGCCGAGAGTGACCCTCTCTGATGTGCACTTGCAGCTCCTCAACTTGGGAGGCCTTTCAAGCCTCCAAGAGGAAGTTGCAGAGACTCCGGGAGGTCTGATTACCATTGCTGAGATTAGTGCAGCTATTAAAGCTATGGCCAGAGGTAAGGTACCTAGAGCAGGTGGCCTCCCAGTAGAATTCTATGCCATGTATTGTAATGAGTTAGCTCGTAGATTGGCAGAGCTTTATACTGAGGCATTGGAAAGAGGTTATTTACCCCCTACGACAAGAGGGGCCTTAGTGGTACCATTATTGAAACCGGGCAAGCCTGCTACGGAGGTGCAGTCACATCTCCCCTTGGCCATGCTAAATATGGATTACAAATTCCTATGTAGAATCCTAGCTACATGCCTTCTTCCACACATGGCTCACTTGATCCATTCGGATCAAACTGGCTTCATCCCTAACTACAACACAGCCACCAACATATGATGCCTTGTCGCCCCCCTTCACCTGCAGCATCCAGAAACAGACAGTGTAGTGGTAATAGCAATTGGCATAGAGAAGGCACTTGATAGCCTGAGGTGGGATGATTTATATAGTGCTATGGAAAAAATGGGACTGGGGCATGGCTGTTTAAGGTGGACCAAATTACTATATACTGAGCCCACAGGGTACAACAATTTCGGAATCATATATAGTGGGCAGAGGTACGAGACAGGGTTGCCCCCTCCCCCTTATTATTTGCAATAGCAGTTGAACCTTTAGCCCATGCAGCCGAAGTGGGAAATCACTATGAAGGGATAAAGATTAATGAGCAATTGCATAAAATAGCACTACATGGGGATGATATCCTTTTCCTCCGTAATGCCGAATCGGACCAAAGGGGTGCCATTTTGCTGCTCCAATGCTTTGGGGAAGCATCGGGTCTCCACATATGCTGGCAAAAATCTCTAATTTTCCCATTACACTGTCCCACCCCCCCGACCACCACGGGATTTATAGGGTTTAAGGTGGGAGGAGCACACATTCCGGTATCTTGGTGTGCAAATATATCATGACCCAGGTGACCTACAGTTAGGTAATGTGGGCACAGGGTTTAGGAAACTCAGAGGCAGTGTGGCGTTTTGGGGGACTCCCGCTGTCCCTGGCTGAGCCGCATTGCAGTAGCTAAAACGGTGGCCTTACCGAGGCTACTGTATTTCTTCATCACACTACTGGTTTTCCTCCCAAAATCCCTCTTCAGGAAATTGAACACAACTCTAATTGATTATATATGGGGAAAAAGTAGACACAGAGTAGCTCTGAGCAAGTTGAGGGCCCTACAAAAGAGAGGGGATTAGCTGCCCTAGACATGGAACTTTATTAACTGGCGGGTCAACTCCAATGGTTGGCAAAATGGCTTGAGACGTGGCGACGGGCGGATGGGGTGATACCACATGGGGTCCCTCCCTACCTCGACTACTTCGCATCCACAGGGCATCCGCAGTGGCACGTCCTGGCAAATCAGCAGAATTACGAGTCATACGACGCTGCTGGCTGCGTGGTTTGCAGCGCACTCATGTCCCCTGAACCAAATGAGGATGCTGAAAGAGAAGGGGCCACATAAGACATATTTTATCAGAGTAAACCATGACAAAGAAGGAGATGTATATCTGGGGCGGTTCCATTTAACAGAGGCGGGCAGATGTAACATGCTGTGTAAGTTGTAAGTGTTAAAACGTTGTGTTCGTCAGGAGGTTTGCAGACATTTCCTTAAGCACATTATAACACTGTAAGATACATACGACTACTGTATAACATATGTCTGTGGCTCTTTCTGCAATGTGTTTTGAATGAAAAATGCAATAAAATTTTGTTAAAAAAAAATATTTTTTTTTTGTGATGATTCCCTGAAACATGTTTCTATAAAGAACTTGAAATTGAGAATTTCGATTTAGTGTTTGGTCACTGATTTACGTTTTTGTAAAAAGAATCTAAGAGTAGAGTCATTACTTTGATTGTAGGAGTGAAGTTTGGAGAAATCCCAATGCGATCCTTAAATTCTTCTTTGAAAGTGCTAAGGATTAGGCTAATCCCCTGGGATAACAGGTTTCTGAGAAATGGTCTGAAATAGGAAGAACTATCTCCATAAAGTCACTAAGGATACAAAGGTGTGAGATCAGTATCCTAGGTTTCAGGCCTCATACAAAATCAGAGGGGTTTAGAATGGAATGCGTGAAAAAGGAGGGTTTGGAAAGTAGCGTAAGACCACATAAGGTTTTTCTTCTGGTTGAGGTCAGAACTTCTCGGGCACCAGCAGCATAGCCAGTATTACAACCACTTAGCAGGTGCCTGGTGACATTCCTTTTTGTTTTGTTGCTTTGTTTTCGTACACGTTGCTCACACTGCATTGTGCTCACACACTTTGTTTTTTTCCCTTTTTGTTTCATCTCCTGTATTTGCTTCTTACTGCTACAACCCTTAACTTTCCTTCTGGCTCATGCACATTCCCATTTCCTCCTGAATCTCTCTTTCATTGCTCTTCTTACCGTTTACTTGAGTCCCTCCTTCTTCTCTTGTCCATAGCATATAGTTGCTACTCCATCTTTACAACCTGTCTGCCTCTGCTCCGAGCCTGTTTCCTGTAGGACGAGATCTACTTACTGTTCTCCCTTGCATATGTAAACCGTTACCTTGCCTACCTCGTATCTTACACTTCATACGGTTTTTATCAGAGGTGACCTAATTGTCTGGTATTGTTTTATGTGCAGTATTACACAGATTACAGAGTGGTGGTTCTGCGAATATCTGAGGCTCTTGTTGTCGCCATTCTCAACCAGTGCCCACAGTGTCTCCCCCTAACCAGCACCACAGCAGTCAGTGTCCGCCTTCTAGAGGACGCTCCCACTAGATGAACATGGACACCGACTGCTGAGGTCCTGCTCACTCCATTCCCTGTACATTATCTGCCAGTTGTGCTAGACTACCACTGTGCAGCTTCTTCCCTTTTATCCCCAATGTTCAATCCTGATTTGTCAAACAATACTCCAATTTGTTTGTTTAGGTTCCTCCTTCTAAGGACCTATTGGCCTTCTTTATTTATCACTGAATATGCTCTAAATTCTAGTGTCCTGAAGATGTCCCTTTAATTCAACAGAGGTTGAAACACCATTGTGCACGTGCCCTTTTGATATCTTGTATGCACTGTGCGATCACTGTAACAAAGAGCAATTTTTTGGTCTTTATCTGATTTATGAAACAGCATTAAATGCTGCATTGTTGCATTTTAATGTTTGATTGACTAGCTATGACTAGCTATGGTTTTACATATAAGGAGTACAGTCACTTTCAATTGAGTCACCGAGGTACTAATCAAAACATTTTCAGGCATACTACAAGAAACCACTGTGGTCTTATTGGTGCCAATTCCCAGATTCCGGGTGGCTATATGGAGGCTCACATTTCTAATATTCCTCTGTGCGGTGCCGATCATATTAAACCAATGTCCTTAGCTGCATATTCATGAACAATTAACCAAACAATGTCAAGCGATATTTAGAAACCTCCAGAACATTCAAACAACATATATGGGTCTTTTAAAAAGCAAGGAAATCAATACTTAATTAATTGCATTAGTCCTTTTAAAGGAGGAGTTAAAAGACGCCTTACCTGTGGTGACTAACTAACCGGCTAATACTGCTGCCCTCATTGAGTTATCCTCGCAGACTGACTCACAACAAACCAATCGAAGCATGAGAAAAGACTAAGTCAACGAAGAATATCATAGTCGGTTTCCACACTGGAACCGAGGAGGGACAATGGAATGGTATCATGGGAAGGAGAGAATGAAGGCGAAAAGAGGGACTGTGTCTTCATTGTGTTAAAAGCAAACATTTTAGGGAAGAAGTATCCAGCCTCTCAGAAAACCAGAACACCCACCCATGAAGCACAGAGATGAGTCAGGCTTTATCATTTCTAACTCTTCTGTCTACATGAGAGCGCATTTTCATATAAATATTGTCTTCTACCTATAGAGGTCCCATTGAACTGCCTACCTTACTCGATTCTGGGGCTGTAGGTTATTTTATTGATACAAGACTTAAAAAAGAGGCCAACATCCCCACACAGGAAAAAGAATGAACCGAGAAAATACACGTGGAGCAGTTTGCAAAGAACCAGAAACCTCATATTGTCTACTCAATCAGGACATGTGGAATCAATAAAAAATAACAAAAATGCTCTTGCTTTCTCTAATGTGTTAGGAATGTCGTGGCTAGGTAGACATAATTCTACTATTAATTGTAAAACACCTGCTATTCATTTTCTGTCAGAAGTCTACCAAACTCATTGTTGTGCTCCCAAGAACATGCCCCATCCCAGCCTTTAACATGTATAACTGTAAAGAAGGACATTTGCACATCGCTACCAGAAGAGATGTTGGAAAGCAACAAAATTCCAGCACCATATAAGGAATTATCTGACATGTTCATAAAGAGGCGGGGGCTGAAACACTTCTGCCACAACTAGAATGTGATTATGCTACCAAGTTGATACTTGGAGCGCATATTACACATGGCAGAATTCATCTGCTCAGAGGAAAGATGGAATATTAGAACATTGGAATGTTGGGGGCTCCATTGCAGACAACGGAGTGCTCCAGGCTTTTAAAAGCCCGGAGTGTCAACATTTCAATGTTCTAAAGCCTCACAGAGCCTGAGGGGATTTTAATCCCCTCGGGCTTCGTGAGGAATTTGTTTTATTTGATTGAACATTCTGCCCTCTAGTGCAGAATGTTCTAGTAGCCTTAGAACCCGCAGAAGCGGGCTCTACCGGCCATTAAAGGCCCTTTCCCTTGTTAAAGGCCCTCGCCTTCCGCTCAGGCCTTTTATGGCCAGCAGAGCCCGCTAAGGCGGGTTCTATGGCTGTATTAAAATAATATCTCAATGGAAATCTAGAGAAAGGTTTTATATGTCATTGCACATCACCCACAGGGGCACCAGTTGTGTTGAAACAAATTTGAGAATGCAGACATTGCATTAACTACAGAGAATGAAAAGCCATCACCAACAATACTTTCGATTTCCCAAATATCAGGGTGGTTGTACCAGCTTAAAGAGGCTCATGCCTTCTCTAAATTAGATCTTCGCGGGGCCTATAAATCTGGTCCGAATTTGTGAGAGTGATGAGTAGAAAACATGATTCAACACTTGCTATTGCCAGTACCAAAATGTAGTTATGCTATTTAGTTTATGTAATGCCCCTGCTGCTTTCGAACAGTTTGTCAACAAGATATTTTTGTGATCCTTTGAATACTTTTATGAGTGTGTATTTGAAGGACATTCTGAATTACTTGAAAGACTTCAAACAACATTGAGTCCATGTTAAAGAATTCTTGTTCCGATTAACTAAAAATTATTTATTTGCCAATCCTGGAACATTTGTTTGAAGTTCCACAAGTCACCTTTTGGGTTACCAGAAAAGGCATCAGCACGGGTGTGGTCCAATCTGTGTTACAATGGCCCACACCATGACAGTCAGAGTAAGCCAAATATATTTGGGTTTCACTAACCTTTATAGACATGTTAGCCAAGACTTTTCTAGTATCATGATGCTCATAACACAGCTCACACAGAAATGGCAACCATCCTTCGACATCCAAATACCAATTTACCATTCATAGTAGGGACCGATGCTTTGCTTTTTGCTATTAGAGCAGTCTTGTCACGAAGGGAGCCACAGACTGAGGCTGTGGCTTACTATTCTAGGACCTTGTTCTCGTCAGAATGTTGCGTAGGTTCTTATTTTGCTAATGAGGCTACTGGATTCGGGCAGCAGAATCGCATAGACTGTAGGGTACAAGGTACAATTCCACACCATGTAACACCTGTCGGCCTAATCCGGGTTTTCTGGCTAACTAGCAGCGCCTCATCTCCACCCAAGAGCAGAGATGATTGTGGCAACTGGGCGCATGACAATAAAGACTCCTCTGGGGAATCAGGGTCGATCAGATCTCATCCCTTTCTCTAAGTTACATTTGTCTCACTCAGGCAAAGACAACAGAGGCAGAGTATGCATCAATAAGGGTTTATTGAAGTAACTGTATCTTAGTTAAAATAGGATGTATGGAAATAACTAGGATGATAAAACACAACAAGGGTGACAAGAAGAGTGAAACACAAAAATAGTCCCACCATACTCTCACTAGGCGTCTTATATGGCTCTGCTACCTACGCTATGTTTGAGCACTATTTGAATCTTTTTCAAACAGGATGTAAATTGAAGTGTTGACTTAGACAGATTTCTAACCCCATGTATTAGCCATTCGGCAGAAGGTATTTCAGCCACAGTAAAAGGCAACCTTTTTAATTTCTCGATGCTGAGCATGACATAAGCTGCTTCCTTCTTAGCCATTATTTGTTGTTGTCACGTTAAATTAAACATTGCAAAAATATTCCTTGTGCTAATGTGTTGCCAGGGGACGCAACCTGCTTTCAGTGTTTGTAGTGTCCAACCCAACTGCATAATGGACCTTAGCTGACTGTGTCCATGATGTAGAGAAGACATGTCACTCTGTACTACATCTATGGCAGAGGAGACAATGGTATTGAGGGTGTATATCCAGTCGGACAAGGTGTTGAGCTCAATATCTACAACGCCTAATGCTTTCTCTAAATTTTCCTGATCTATTTGCCTTAACTGGGCAGCCGCTTCTTGTTCGGAAAGCTTCCAAATTTCATTATATACTGCATATAAGAAGCGCTTTCTGGGTTGTCTTCTGGGGCCTAACAGGAAATCGTGTAAATCTGTATCGTTAGACAAGAGACTGAGGTGTTCTTTAACAGCACCTAGCGTGGAACCCTTTAACCATTGCTGGCATAATTTTCCCACACTATATGTTGTCACTATACTCGAGTGTCATGAGTACACATAGCGAGGGTCCGGCCTATTTGCTCTAAACCCTGTGGAGTTTACAAATCGTGTATGGCATCCATTGGTGTCTACCGGCCACAATGACTACACGCCTGGATGTGAAAGTGATGTGTTAAATGTTCCATTCTGGACCCATCCATCTAGCTGTTGTTCAGAAACATTTATATACTTTTGCCATTTATAAAATTTTGCAGGAGTAGGGATGCTGGGCGCATTTAATTTCTTCATTTTCGCTAATATAAGCAACTTGTTTGTTGTACTGTTTCATTTAAAAATATAATTTGGACAAGTATCAGGCATACTCTAAATAAAGCTTCCTTTCCCCTTATTTGCCAATTTTTTGTTCCCCACACACTTTCCAAGTCTATCGACTTCAACCAGTACTCATAGCCTTCTATAGCCAATCGGAAAACAAAGGAACCAGAATAAACTAATTTAGTGTCAGTGAATAAAATATTTTGACTTTCCATCACTGGCAATTTGAAATAATACGACGCAGCATTTTTAACATTCATTGTGCCCAGAAAAATATGCAAACTTTTCAGTATATGTTTTGGAACTCCCCCCCCCCAACGGAGGAGTCGGACAATGTTCCCACTGCGTATAATTAAAAATAGTCTTTGGGGTACTTGCTCTGTGAATGAAATGATGTCCATAATATTTATAACAGAACATATCACCATAATCTTCCTTTGATTGATACACATTTTCATTTTCAAATACTGTATAGTACTGTCAGTCAGAAAACACAGCATCAACTGTTTTCACATCCCAATCATCAGAAACTACTCCAGGTACAAATACATCCTTCATAGAAAGTTTGAATACGTATAGAATTTGAATGACTTCCAATGGGCCATATATATCAAACAATACTTTGTGCCAAACAATTCCTATCACAAATTGGTATGGCAGTAATGTTCACTAGGGGCAAGTCTCTGCGGATTTTGTGTGATGAAAAATGTGGTCTCAGTACTTCATCCACCAGTTCAACTGTAGAGCGCTCAGGAAGGTAATGACCGTGTATGAGTAAAAAGAAAACAGTGACAAACCCAATCCAAAGGACAAAGGCATGCATAGTTAGGAAAAACAATATGTAGTTCCATGGAAGAATAAAGTAATTAACTTTAAGCCAGAAAATCAGCTTAAATGCTCTTGACAGTTCTGTTGCAGTAGAGGCAGATGAGTCAGTGGAAGTGTCATTGATGTCGGCAAAATATCCAGAAGCAGTGTATGCAAAAACTGGAGTCATGTGTGGGGGTGGAGAACTTGCTGAAGACTCCCTCTGTGATTCATAGTAGACTATGCCATCCATTTGTGTAGAATTTGAATAAAACCGATGAAAACTATTGATATCGTTTGTGTAGTGGAAGTTAGGGAAACCAATGAAAGCTCATTTTCCACCCTCCCCAGGCTTGGAGAGTTGTCAGCGTTTCTGCTGAAAACCTGTAGAAGAACATCCTGGTCTGTAGTGACAGGGATTCGAGTACTACCCAGGAGTCCTCTAGGTCTGCTGTGTAGGATTGGCCACATGGTGTAACTTGACATCGTCGATGGAGACAAAGCGGTTGGCAGAATAACTGTTCTTGTACCATGTACTCCCAGTACTGGAACTTGTGTACGATAAGAAGTACCAAACTTCTTTTTCACAGCAATCTTTTCCCCAACTTTTGGAATCCAGCTGGTTGGTGTTACTGGTACATCCCTTATCCCCAAGAAGGCAGCATTTGCAGATGCGTTGTCATCAGAGAACTGTTGTAAGTCCTGCAAGACAGTGACACATTAATTTATGTCAAAAGGTGTATCTGCCGCCTCCATGCCAGGACCATCAAGGTCTGGAACATGCATTTGTGTTCCAAACAGGCACTCGTATGAAGTAGCCCCCCCAGGGACCTTCTAGGCAGATTGTTAAGTGCTCCCTGGACTTCATATAGGTGTGTAAGCCAACTACGACCCGTACCAAATACTCTGGCTGTTAAGGATTGCTTTAAATCTCGGTTTCATCGCCCCACAATGCTATTTCCCTTGGGATGAAATGAAGACAAGTAATGGAGTTGGACCCCCAACGACGCCATGGTGTACCTGAATGTCCTTGAGGCAAAAACAGGGCCCTGGTCTGAATGGAAAGCATATGTGTCGATAAAGACTTGCAAATCTTTAATAACAGTTAGAGCGTCAGCCGAGCGTTGTGGCCAAACCCATACAAATCTGGAGCATGAATCAACAGTGACTAAGATGTACTTGTAGGCACTATGAGGTGTCAGGGGACCACAATGGTCCAAATACACACATTGTAATGGTTTGTTGGATATAAGGAGGGGTGTCTGCAGTGGGCATTTGATGGTGGATCCTTTTATTTGCTGGCAGATGTCACAACAAAAGACATACTGCTAGGTCTGTTTATAGAGACTTGGCCACCAGTAGCATGCTTGTAGCATTGCATAGGCAGAGGCAACCCCTTTATGCGCTGCTTTGATCAATTTGTATGATTTCTCACCTCTGTATTAC
Organism: Pleurodeles waltl; assembly: GCF_031143425.1. Classification (NCBI taxonomy): domain Eukaryota; kingdom Metazoa; phylum Chordata; class Amphibia; order Caudata; family Salamandridae; genus Pleurodeles; species Pleurodeles waltl. Next base: position 525,393,835 of record NC_090436.1, read on the forward strand.
TACTAGGGCTGTAAAGAGGCATGATATGCGGTAGGGGTATTTAGTAGGATATGCTTTTGGTAATGGCGTGTCATCGGACGAAGCTTTCACAGCTGCCAGTGTTTCATCATCAAATTTTGTTCCAGAACGAGATACTGCCTCAACAGAAGCCGTAGCTACTGCTGACTTGGCTGCTTCATCAGCCAAGGTGTTGCCTGCAACATATATTCCAACACGCTGATGTCCTACTGTGTGTACAACATGGACGATGGGTAGCGTTTCTTTCAGATCTGCTACTTTCCCCCACAGAAGTCTGTGTTTAATAGTGTGTCCTTTTAAATCTGTGAACTCATTCTGGCGCCAATAATGCAGATATTCATTGAAGGATTGGACACAGTAGTACGAATCCCAGACAATCAGCGTCATCTGCTCAGGATCTGTATGTTCCAGTGCCATCACCAGTGCCTTGAGCTCTGCAAGGTGTGCAGTACAGTCCCCAAGGGTCTGCCTATAAGTATGTAGTGCATGAAACTTGCCATCCTTCATGTATCCACTCACGACTGCACAAGCAGCGGAATACTGATATTTAGTGCCTATAGCTGGTTGGGCTGAACCATCAGTGTAGAAAATTGTCTGATATTGTTCAATAGGTAATGTATTTGCTTGAACTGGATATTCAAGTTCATATTGCAAAACTCTTGGGCTTGTAATTTTGAGTCAAAAATATAATCAACATCAGTGGCCGTCAGAGACGTTGCCCATTGTATCTAATGTGGATGTAATGCTTTAGCGTTCAGAACGTCATCATTAGGAACCCTAGGTTTGGTAACAGCCTCAAGAACTGGAATAGCGGACATGACAATGCTACATTTCTCCTGGGCCAGAGGTCTCTCTTTAATGACTGCCATCTGAACAGCAGTGAGAATTTTCTCAGTGGGAGCAAAGCATTGTTCAGCTGTAGAACACAAGTGTGATTTGCATGCAATCGGGATGGTCTGACCCTCATTAAATGACACCTAGGTGAAACCAATGGGACCAGCAATTACTCTGATGACTAAGAATTTTTTGTTGTCCCGTGTGTGTAGGTATTTTGCTTCAAGCATGTCTTTTTGTAATGCTCTGAGAATGCGTGTGTGTTTGACTGTCCAGTATTTGCTGGTGAAGTCAGCACGTATTAAGACATACAATGGTTTAATGTGTTGTGCATAATCTGAAATTTATGTTCTGCCAAAATGTAAAAAGCCCAATAAGGACTGGAGCTTTTTTATTGTAGTTGGTGCTTGCAATTGTGTGCTTTTTTCAAAAATTGGGGTGTAAGGATTTTGCCTTCATCCGACAATTCCTATCCCAAGAAAAGGACACTAAGGAAGGCTATTTTTGTTTTTTTTATATTGAATTTGTAGCCAACTTCGGCAAATTCTACAACAATGCAGGCTACCCATCTTATATGTTGCATTAGGTCATCGTCTGTAAGGAAGATGTCATCCACATAGGACAACGCCTCAGGATCAATGCTGTGTAAAATCGATGTAACACAAGCTGAGAATAGTCCCGAATGTTCTTGTAACCTTGTGGGAGTCTGCTGATTTTTTTCTGAGAGCCTAAAGCACTGGAATTTGTTAAGTCCCTACTTTCAGAGCTATGTTTTGGCAGACAAACCCGTTGGATATATCCAGAGTCGTTTTGTATTTTTTGTGCACTATATTGTTCATGAGTGCTGTGCTATGTGAATTGTACATGTGTGACTATTTAGATGTCTATAGTCTAAAACTATTCTATATGAATGGTCGGGTTTAGCGACAGGAAACAATGGATTGTTTATTGATGAAACACAGGGTTTGGATACCCCCTCGGGTGAGGTTGAGATTTTATTGGTATTACGTGATAGAGGGAATCTTTATCCCACCCTATGTGATTGCCACTGCCCAATCAATGGCTTGTATTTCAATGAGCTTTCTGGGAACAAAGGGCCAGAAGGAGTTTTCAATAACCTCTTTTCCATAAGGGAGATCACAGACATATTCTGGTGGACAATCTTTTTCGGCCAATAGAATATCATAAATGGTAACAATGAAGTCCCAAAAGATAGCGTTGATTGTGCGTCCAATGTCCTCCTCTAACTGTATAGTTACTTTATACACCCTGTCAAGGTGTGAGGACACGCATGGCTGCCATCTCAACTTGTAAGAAGTCATTCCTTGCTTTCACCTCCAGATGCTCCCGACAAACTATTGTGACCTCTGCTGCAGTGTCTAGCAGTGCCAGTGCCCACTTCCTAATCTTGAGTGGCATGTTGGATCGCAACTCCTGCTACCTTTTCTTTTTAAACTGTGCTTTTTGTTGAGGAAGTTTCTGAAAACCAGTCCCCATTCCAACATTTTTCTGTGAAGCTGTAAGTGCATGCTGTGTTTCCCTGCCATACTGTGAATAAGAATATACCTAGGCAAATGAATGCTTGCCTAACCTTCTTCAACTTGCATTTATGCTTTGACTGTCAGTGGAGTGATTTATCCTTCGATCCCAACAATATACTTCCATCCCTTTCAGGTTGCCTTTCCCACATACTTATTTCCAAGGGCATTCACAATGTCTCTTTCCACACTGTCCTTTCCGAAGTGTCATGACCCAGGGATGCTACATTACATGCTCTTACCCTGTCACATGGATATGTGTATTTACCATTACGTCATGTTCAGAATGTAGATGTGCTAATTGTTGGCGTGATGGGCTATGGTAGTTGCTTTTGTGTTCCATATTCTGAACTTCACATAAAATTCATAGCCAGTCATTTCTGACATAGTATTACGTTACACAAAGCAACAACTGGAGCCAGCATGCTTTACATTTTGATACAACGTGTATTCACATACTAGGGTGCTCCTACACTCCACTTCTTCAGTGACACCCTTAGTCCTCGAGACATCCAGGATGATGAGCAAGTTCTCCTCCCCGGGCTTGAGGTACAGTTGTGGGTGGGTCTGCATGCTGATGGATGAGTTTCTCCAATGACATTCAGTGATGTCACACAGCCTCCACCTGCACAGAAACAATCCTGTCTGCAACACAGGCATCCTTGCACTATGGTGCAAGGGTGCTTGCATCTGTGCCAGGCATCCCATTGTGCGCTCATGTAGGGGGAAAGGACAGAAATGCGCTGTATTTTGTAGATATGGCTCATTTCTGCTCTTTCCCTGTGGTGCAGGGCAGCACCACAGGGCTTGTAAATAAGCCCCTCAATATCAGGATTGAGGTTAAGGGCAATGGATCCTGCCTAGTCTATCTCCATTGTCCTATACACAAAATGAACACCTTTTTACTTGTAACTGTTGCTTGGGCCAGTATCTATGTGCTGGACTATTCAGATGTGAGATGAAGCTAATGTAAGGTCATATTTGTTAGTTTACACACATGTGAAACTATTTTGGGCACAAAATGGGATTTTGAGCATCACTTGCACACGTATGTTAAATAGCAGGTGTGGTGAAAATTGCATGTGGTAAATTCTGCATGCAATTGTTATCGCATGAAATGTTTATTGCACATGTGCTAAATACCATCTCATCTGGAGTGCAGAAAATCACATAATGCGTTTTTCTCCAGTGAGCTGGCAATTATCAATGCATGTTGGGAGTGGTATACTGCAAATGTCTCCTAATCTGTAGGGCTCTGCAAAATTATAATTAGGTTTGCATCAAGTTACACCTTTGGGACATTGGCCAAGCCTACATGGGTAGTGAAAAATGTGCTAAGCCACCATCACTGGTGAGGTTTTCTACTTAAAATAAACAAAATACATCATTTACTCAGTGTTCCGAATTCCGAGCTGACCTAGAAATCCCAATGAGGGTTAATTTGAAGCTTCAAGCCCATTCAGGGCTCCATGAGACTGGATACATTCTCTTGAATGTATCTCTCTTTTACTCTGAGTGCCTGATTTATAAGAAAGGGTAATGAGCTGGAGGGCCTTAGGTGAGGATCCCTGGGATCTGGGCTCCATGTGCCGGATCACTGTGTCACCAAGTGCCCGGGACGAGATTCTGCAGGCCTGGGGAGGGCTCCCTTACATGTGCAGGTGAAAAAGCTCTGACTGGGAGCTGGGTCATAGCTACCAAAGGCCCCTGGGTTGAAGCCCCCATCCTGGGCTCCATTAACTGGCCTGGTATGTTGCAAAGTGCCCACAACAGGGTCCCTGAGGCACCAGGAGGGCTACCTTGCTTAGCCGTGTTAAAAATCTCCAACCGGGTCCTGGATCACAGCCCCAGTTGGACCTTTGGGTGGAAGCCCCCTCGACCCCCCCCCATCCTCAGCTGTTTCTCCAGGCTGCCTTGTCGCAAAGTGCCTAGGACAAGGTCCTGCAAGCATGGGGAGGGTTCCACTGCTTGTCTGAGTTAAGAAGCTCTGATCAGTCCCCAGGTCAGAGAAGTAGTTGGCCGCAGGGGTGAAGTGGATACCACTGCCTTGGCTCACTCCTCCAGTCCGAGGTGTCACTTAGAACCCAGGACAGGATGCCTTAGGACCTGGAATGGCTAACCTGCTTGGCCAAGTTTAGAAGGTCAGACCAGGATCCAGGTCAGACTTCCGGCTGACATGGAGATGGAAGCTCCCATGCTCTGGGCTCCATTCTCCAGCCTGATGTGTTGCAAAGTGCCCAGGATGGGATTCTTCAAGCACAGAAGAGCTTCCCTGCCTAGCTGAATTAAAAAGCTCTGACCAGGCCCTGGGTCACAGCTCTAGCTGGATGGGAGGCCCCAGACTTGGGCCCCCATCTCCAGTCTGCAGTGTGACTTAGAGCCCAGGACAGAGTGCCTCAGGGCTGAGGAGGGCTCCCTTGCATGGCTGGGTTTAGCTCCGCTTGACCTGGGGGTGTATCTTGGGCTCCTGTACCTGGTCTGCTGTGTTAACAAGTGCCTGGGACGGGCTCCGGTAGGCATTCCTAGGGATCCTCTCCTTGGCTGAGTTAAGCAGCTCTGACTGGGTCTCAGTCAGAGCTCCAGCTGGTCTGGAAGTGGACGCTTCCATCCTGGTGCTCCATTTTCTAGCCCACTGTGTCTCAAAGTGCATTATACATGTTCCTGCTGGCCCCAGGATAGCTCCATTGCTTGGATGGATTAATAAGCTCTGACTGGGCCCCGGGTCAAAGCTCTGGCTGTCCCAGAGGTGAAAGCAACTGTCCCTGTGCTTCATTCTCCTGCACATTCTCCTGCGCCACTTAGAACCCAGGATGGGGCACCACAGGCCCAGGGAAGACTCCCCTGCTTGGCCAGGTTTAGAAACTCTGGGTCAGAACTTCGGTTAGCCTGGGAGTGGAAACCTCTGCCCTGGACTCCCTTTCCCCACCCACTGTGTCACTAAGGCTCAGATCTATACTTTTTGATGCAAAACTGTGCAAACGCAGTTTTGCGTCAAAAAGTATAGCGCCGGCTTGTGCCATTCCAGGACTCCAGCCGGGCACCTAATCTATGGAATGGCGCAATCCGGCCAGGGTGGGCTAACGTCATGGAAAATTACGTTAGCCGGGTGGGGGTGGCGTTATGAGAGAATGGTGTTTTGCACCAAAAAATGACACTAGGCTGGTTAGAGTCCAAAAAGATGACTCTAACCAGCCCAGCATCATATTTTGATGCAAAACCATCCATACCACATGACTCATGTCTTAGAAAGGCAGGAGAAATGCCCACCATCCCAATGGCCAGCACAGGGGACAAGGGTCCCCTGGGCATGGCCATTGCACCCAGTGCTATGTAGGAGGGCCCACAATGGCACTTAAAAAAAAAATACCTCTATTTACCTGGGATGGGGTCCCCCATCCTGTGGTGTCCCTTTGGTGGGGGTGTTCCCGGGGCTCGGGGGGGGGCAACTGTGGGCTCTTTCCATGGTGTTTGACCATGGAAATGGGTCCACAGTTCCCCTAACGCCTGCCCAGACCCAGGTGTTAAATAATGACGGTAAGCAGGCTTAGAGCCATTATTTAGGCTTGCCTCCCTCCCGTACACCAGCTAGGGCCTTAGAGTCATTTTTTGGATGGGAATGCCCACCCTGCATCTCATTGACGCAAGGTGGGTTCACTCATCCCAAAAATTATTTTAACTCCAATATTTTTACATTAGACTTGTCTAGCATCAAAATACGAATATCGAGTTAAGTTTGCACTGAATTAGCGTAAAAATAAATTATGCTAATACAGGGCAAACATGGTGTTAATCTAGGCCTTAGTGTCTGGAAGAGAGGTCATGATGGCACCAGGAGGGCTCCCTTGCTTTGTTGGGTCAAGAAGCTCTGACTGGGCCCCATGGTCATTGCACTGGATGATCCGGGGATAAAAATGTCTATCCCTGGGCTCCATTCTTGGCCCACAGTGTATTATAGTGAAGAGGGTGAGGTCCTACTAGCTCCAGAAGACTCTCCTTTGCCAGGTGTAAAACTTCTGACCGGACCCCGGATCAGAGTTCTGGTTGGCCCTGTGGTGGTATCCTCCGGTCTAAGGCTTCCTCCTCTGGGTATCCTGTGTTTTAAAGTGCCCTGGATAGGGTACCACAGGACTGCGGATAGCTCCCCCACCTTACTGGGTTTAGAAAGTCTGTCCAGGCCCTGGGTAGGGCTCTGGTTAGCCTGGGGTAGAAGCCTTTGTCCTGGGGTCCCTTCTCCATCCCACCATGTCGCAAAGTGCCCAAAACAGGGATTGATAGACACCCATAGGGCTCCTCTGTTGGCTCTGTTAAGAAGCTCTTACTCTGCACCGGGTCAGAGCTGGAGCTGGCCTGTGGGTGGAAGTCTCCGTAACTGGCCTTCATTCTCTCACCCGCCGTGTCTCAAAGTGCACAGGACTTGCTGATGCTTGGAGGGCGCCCCTGCTTGGCTGTGTTAAGGAGCTCCAATTGGGCACCAGGTCAGAGCTGCAGCTGGTCGGAAGGTGAAAACCTCCATTTCTAGGCTTCATAATCTGGCCCTTAGTGTCATTTAGAGAACAGGGCAAGGTCCCACAGACCTGGTGAGGGCTTAACTACTTGTCTGGGTTAAGAAACTCTGACTGTGCTCCTGGGTCAGAGCTCTGGATGGCCAGGGGGTGCAGGCCTCCACACCTGGCCCGTAGTGTCTCAAAGAGTGCAGGACATGGTTCTGCTGGCTGCAAGAGGCTCTCCTGCTTTTTTGGGTGCTAAAACATTGACAGGGCCATGGGTAAGAGCTCTGGCTTGCCCTGGGGAGGAAGCACCTAGCCTGACGCTCCCTTCTCCAGCCCAACTGTGTGGTAATGTGACCAGGATGGGGCTCCTGCAGGCCCAGGGAGGGCTCCCCTGCTTGGCTAGATTTAAAATCTCTGACGGGTCCCAAGTCAGAGCTCCGGTTGGCTGGGTGGTGAAGCCCCTGTCCTGAGCTCACTTCCTGGCCAGCCATGTCGCTTAGAGCCCAGGACGGGGCCCCCCAAGGCAAGGAAAGGACTCCCCTGCTTGGCTGGGTGAATAAGCTCTGACTGGGCCCCAGGTCATAGGACCGACTGGCACTAGGGTGGAAGCCCCTGCCCCGAGGATTCTTTCTCCAGCCTGCCTCTGTGCCAATGTGTCCAGGACAGAGTCACGCAGGGCAGGGGAGTGCTCCCCTGCTTGGATAGGTTTAGAAGTTCCCACCGGGCCCCAGGTCAGAGCTTCGGTTGGCCTGGGGGTTGAGCTACATTTCAAGGGCTCCCTTCCCTACCCTGCCCTATTGCAAAGTGCCTGGGACAAACTCTCATAAAGCTATCCTGCTTCGCTGTGTTAAGAGGCTCCTAATTGGCACCAGGTCACAGCTCCAGCTGACCTGGGGTGGAAGTCTTCATCCCTGGCCTCGTTTCTCTGGCCTGTCATGTCTCAGAGTGGATAGGATGGGGTGCCTGCCAGCCCACGGATGGCTCCCCAGCTTGGCTGGGTTAAGAAGCTCTGACCGAGCCCTGGGTCAGCACTTTGAATGACCCAGAGGTGAAAGCTTCCTTCTCCGGCATACCGTGTCGCTTAGAGCACAGGATGAGGTCCTGGAGGCCCATGAAGGGCTTCCCTGCTTAGCTGCTTTTAACAGCTCTGAGGGCCATAGATCAGAGCTCCTGATCACCTGGACGTGGAAGCCCTTGTCCTGGTCTATCTTCCCTGGCACACGTGTCCCAAAGTGCCTGGGAGGGAGTCCTGCCGCTTCCAGGAGACTCTCCTGCTTGGCCAGGTGAAAAAGCTTTCACCGACCATGGGTCAGAGCTCTGGTCTGCCCTGGGGAGGAAGCCCCTGGTTCTGGCCTCCCTTCTCTGGCCCATTGTGTCACTTAGACTCCAGGACCTGTCCTGCAGGCCTGGCGAGGGCTCCCGTGCTTGGCTGGGTGAAAAAGTTCTGACCAGGCCCTGGGTCAGATCTTCGGCTGGCCCCAGGGTGGAACCCCCGTGCCCTGGATTTCACTTCTCAGGTCTGCATGTGTGGCAAAGTGCTCAGGGTGTGTTTTTTAGGCCACTGCAGGCTCCTGCAGTGGTAAACAGGTGTGTCCGGGCTCCAGGTTAGAGATCCGTTAGGCCCTCCATCCACAGCCTGAGGCCCAGTTCATGCTCTATGAACCCAGCAGAGGAAGCTTTTTGCCCCTCCAAGGAATAAGGGGAATCTGATTTATAAGACATGGTGGGACAGGTTAGCCACCCTTCAAGACCAGCCATTCAGTTGCTGTTAGCCCCGTCATCTTGCTGCACATGCTATAGGAATGCACGGTGCATGCAGATGGCCGGGCTGCCCATAAAGTCCCAGTGAGGGTATATTGGCTTCTTCAAACTCAGCTAGGACTCCAGAAGGTCGGACATATTTACTGGAATATTTCTCTCAAACACTTTGTGCGCGTGTACTACAAGAGAGACAGGTGGCCCCTTTCTCCAGATTAGTAGGGGCAGAATACTAGAGACCCATTTGTCATCTGGTTGTACTTCTTAGGTGCAGGGAGGCCCTGGCCTGGCCTGCCCTAGGGGTCCAGGTCTGTGGCTACTTTTCAGTTTCAAGAGATGGGCCTTTCCTCGGAGCCTGTCTTCCCAGAAAGCAGGAAGAAATGTGAAGCTAACATCCCTGTGCAGGGCAGCCTGCTCTCGAATAGTCTAGCCAGCACTGTACTCTGATTTATTCGACATACTGGGTCTGTTTAGAGATGGACTGCTTGGCCAGCCTCAGCTGTTGTTTCAAGCAAAGAGCTTCCACACCACCTGACTTTAGGATCTGCTTTTCTTGAGGCCACCCAGGAGAGTATGAAAGCCAAGCAGAGGATGGAGTCACATGCCACCTGCTGGTCCAGGCACCATGCTGTTGCCCTACTTCATCCAGCGCATTTGCACAGCAGCTCTGCGGGACTGTTCTGTGGGGGTGTCCTTTCTGTCCATGCCGACACTTGTGTTTCTCACTCAGGATACAGCTTGGCCCACCTCTCCCTCTCATTGTTAAGGCTGGATCCCCTGGTACTCATTTGACTGCCCGGTCCACGAAGCCCCGTACAAGCAAGCAGGGGCTCCTGCAGCAGGCTCCCGGGCTGTGTGAAGGTCAATCCGGGACCGACAGATGGCTCCTCCTCCTCCCATACATGGTTGTAATGTATTCACTTCACTATGATGTCTCATGACATGGGCATATTTACAATTTTTGATGACTTCCTCATGTAACAGTTGCCACAGATTTAATCACGTGACCCACCAAGTGTGAGATATGTTGATAGTGAAAATTAATAGCAAAAGAGATCACATATCTTGAAGACAGTTACGCATTTCATGAATGAATGGGTAGGAAAAGCTGAGAGATAGACAAACAAAACATTCATCAAATCCATAAGCACATATCATCTGCTGGGAAGGGAGATGGCAGTTCAGTTACCAAATTCAAACAGTCTTTCTCTTTAGCAGCCCAAGAGTCCCAAGTTAGCTAGTCATTGGCTAGACTGGAAAATACAAAATGGGGAGGACCCACATATTTAAAAAATATATATATTTGAATAAAGGAAAATGGCACTGCATACAAATGGATTGTAGATCTGAATTCTTCTGACAGTGACTGTCTTGGGTGCATGGCTGAACCACAGAGCCTGGGCGCCATGGAGGTTCCTTACAGAAGAGAAGGCCTGAGAATGCAAAAAGATAATGACAATTGGAGAGTCAAGTTTAGCATAGTGCTCGATGAGTCAGACTGTGGGGCATAGGCTGGCACAGTGGCATACCATTAACTAAGCGCCTATCTCATATTGATCCCAGACAACTAGCTCCATGTACTGATCACCCACACAATACAAAAATGGAACTGTACCCATCATGTGACATGTCCAGACCATGACCACTTAATTAGAGTTTGCCACTTGAGCCACTATTCAGCATTATGCTCTCTCTAGTTCACAGGGGTAGTCATCTTTTAGTCCTCGTTTCCCTCAGAATTAGAAAGGTGTCGTTCTTATGGCATTTGTCAAAGATACTTGCAGATTTTATTTTATCCAAAAAGAGACACCTATTGAAGAAGAAAATAAATGAAAAGAAATTGAGTTGTAGTCTAGTCTAGGTAAACTGAGTGGTCTCAGAAGAACTTAGAGATGATGGACACAAATAAAAAAAAAATCAAGTAACAATCCCAGTGATACATGGAATAACTGATGATCCACAGCGATCACCCAAACGTTATTTATCAATTTTAGTTTACTTGTAAAGAACTCCCAGCTATTACATTAACAATCATTATTTGATATTCATTTATGTGAAATGAAACTGTTCCAATTGTGAAGTTAACTTTCCTATGTGTCTCTTTCTCATGGAAGCAATATACAATACATATAAACAGTGGACTCTTTTGAATCTTTCCTGGCAGCCCAGCATGGGACAGATACCAAGAATATGGATGGGAGTTGAACACTGATAACATTTGCTCAGTTCAAAGCCTACTGTTGAACTGTAGGTTGAATTAGTCTTTGTCACCTCTCAATGCTCAGTCAGTCCTCGTGACAAACTGTCTATGTTCTCTTTGATTGACTATCTGAACCCTGACCAATTTTAATTTATTTACAATAGCTGGTGTAAGTCAGTTAAGCTGACGTTTTATCTGTAAAAAAAAAAAAACTGAGAAATTCAGAGGTTATAGTTAAACTTATGTTAACAAACTCATTGCCTAAAGTTACTTTCCGGCACGAGTTATAGTTTCTTCAGATAAGTATAACTATAACTGCTGAATTACTCTGGTTTTGTACAGGTAAAACGTTAACCTAACTATAACATCCCTGTAACCTTTTTTCAGTTAATTGCTATTGGTTTGTTAACACGCATGTTAATATAACCACAGCTCCGAATGGCCTTCGGCTGTGCATGGCAGGGATTGGCTGCAGGGCCCTGCTGCCAACCTTCCTGCATGCACCCAAACCCAATCTGCACACAACCGGGGGGTTGGATGCAGTGGATGTATGTTTTAAATTTTTCACTGGATCCACGAATCCTTCACAAATTTACACAAGGGGCTGCGCTGAGCTCCGCGGTGGATCTGCGGATCGAAATAAAACAAATTGGGCAATTCTTTGCCCGTGAGGGGTCCTCCGGGACACCTTCATCTGTCCTTTGGGGTCGGGATACCTGTTTCCTGACCCCTTATATGTATTTACACTATATTTTTACCTCTCCTGGGCTCAAGCGAGAAACAAACTGGTGGCCGCAACTTCCCTTTCAGGTTGTGGCCAGCTAATCAGGGCCTTGCTTTTCCCCTGGATCTGGGAATCCTCATCGGTGGATCGGCGAAGGATCCGTATCCATAGATAGCTATATTTTTTAACCTTAAATAACTAAAAAACTATTGAACAGATTTACACCAAAAATCACACTTTCTGGACCAAGATCTAGCTTCCTGACAAATATGGTGTAAATGTGCTCAGAAGTTTGGGCTGTAGCTGTGTTAAAAAATTCAAAAAATCCCATAGGCATAGAATAGGGAAAAAGTGTTTTGAGACATCCCCTTTTTTCTTGGCCTCCGCTTGACGAATCACGCTGAAATTTTCAACAGAGCAGCTGAACTGACTGCCGTATTGGTTTTAAATATTTTGTGAAGATTCGTCAAACAACACCAACGTGTTTGTCAAAACAAAAAAAGCTCCATCTACGGAAAAAGTTGGTCCTAACTCTAGCTACCTACTGGCTATTGCCAGTAGGTTATATATATAGTAACATTATAGTTAGGTGACTATGTCAGTGACAACATTAAAGTTTTAAACTTAAAAAAACACAGAAATTCACTATTACTTGCACCCCTGTCATGCACTGCTTATGCGTGCTGCCCCCTCCAGAAGCTTGTTAAGTCCCTGAGGACCCCATTCTCTGGGGCCAATATTTAAATTAAAGCATGCTTCCCACACTGAGCCTTTCTCAGCTGGGGGACCCAATCCCTGAGGCCCAAAAAATTGCTGAAAGGGGAGGGGGAGCATAGTAGGGGGAGCATGGCTCCCCTCCCTGAGCCTGTTAAGGCTGCGGGATCCCCATCCCCTGGGGCCCGGTTGAGTAACTGTATCTGGGGAGAGCACAGGAAGGGAAGGCATGTGCTTCTACCTGGTGGGAGCTTTAAAAAATACTACCGCTGGGTGGTAGGAGACTTCCCTGCCTGCTTGCGGCTGGGAAACTCAAATTGCTCCCACCCAGAGGAATAAGCAAAAGCAGCTGCTTTCTCTGGGTGGGAGCAAGGCCAGCTTCCAATGCATCTGGGATGGGTGCATGCAGAAAGCTGACGAGGCTCTGGGGGCCCTGGTGCTCCCCACACAGCCCGGGTGGGCAATCACGTAAGGCCTCTGGTGGAATTGAGTCCCTGGCCCTACTATTGGCTTGCAGAGGGGTGCCACACGCCCCCTCTACTTAAAAAAGAAAAGTCCTAGGAAGATGGGGTCCCCAGGGCCCTAAAGGCTGTGCAACCCCTCCCCAATATAAAAATAAATAAAAAATAAAGGCTGACACCCATGATGGGTGCTGGCAAGGGAGGCGATGGGGCTGAGGGGGCTCTGGAGCTCACCCCCTCAGCCCCCACCAACAAAAAAAACGGATCTGAGTGTCCTAAGTGGGCCCCGGGACACACAATTTTTTTTTTTTTAAACAATAAATAAATATTAAACGAGCAGCAGATCGTTGCAAAGGGATGCAAAGTGGCGCAATGTATGCATTGCGCCACTTTTTAAATATAGCACAGCGTTTTGCCCATTTAACGCCACATTAGTGTAAAACAAATTATGCTAATGAGTCGTTAGAATGGCACCAGGCCCTCTTAAATCTGGGCCACTGTTTTTGTTCTTTGGGACTTCAGCTTATCTTTTGGGACTGTTGAAAGTGATCTAGACTTACTCACACTTTTATGAGCCCGTAGGAAGTCCTCAGAAGGGGACGAAACATGTGTTGGCTGACAATTTTCATTGTAAAGAACATCATGCAACTGGCTTTCGAAGGAAATACACCAAACTATAAGGATTTGGGACAATGAGTGTTTTGTGAAAAACAGTTTATGGACTTTTTGTAACCATCTTTTGTGGTAAATAATTACATGACCAGTACTTGATATTGTACATATGTTGTTTTTGGTCTCTTTTGTTAACGGATGGTGAATAAATTGGCATTGGTTCTGGACGGTCACATTGGGAGTAGGAAGCTATTGGTATTACTGTTTGACATCATTTAGTGCTCCACTATACACATTTCTTTAATAAACCTGTGCCCGGTCTCTTGATCTGGTGAATTTTCATATTGGCAACAAGTGTGCAAATAGCATTTGAGCATAGCCACAATATCGTTTTGATATATGTCGATGTAGGGATGTGTGACATAGAAACTTTGGGGTATATTTATACTTCATTTGCGCTGAAATTGTGTCATTTTTTTACGGAAATTTGGCGCAAAACTAACTCCATATTTGTATTTCGACGTTAGACACGTCTAACATCAAAATATTGGAGTTTGCACCATTTTCTAGATGCGTGAACCTACCTTGCGTCAATGAGGTGCAAGGTAGGCGTTCTCTTCTAAAAAATGGTGCTAACCCCATAGCCCCATATTTATCCCCTGTGCTAAAATGATGCACGGGTGGGAAGAGGAGCTAAATAATGGTGCAAGACTTGCTTTGCACCATTATTTAATGCCTGGGTCAGACCATACATTTGGGGACCTGTGGACCCATTTCCATGGATAAACACCATGGAATGGGTGCACAAATGCCCTCCTCAAGCCCCAGGAACATCCCCTCCCACACCAGAGGGACACCGGAGAATGGGGGACCCCATCCCAGGTAAGTAGGGTAAGTATAGGTAAGTATTTTATTTTTTTAAATTAAAGTGCCATTGAGGGCTCAACTTGGGGCCCCCTGTGTGGTATAGGGTGCAATGGCCATGCCCCGGGGACCCTGTGCTGGCCATTGGGGTGGTGGGCATAACTCCTGTCTTTTCTAAGAGTGGAGTCATGTAATATGGATGGTTTTGCGTCAGAAAATGACACTAGGCTGGTTAAAGGCATTGTTTTTGCCTCTAACCAGCCTAACGTCATTTTTTGGTGCAAAACCACCTTCTCCCCTACTGCCACCCCCACCAGGCAAATGTCTTTATTTTTTGTTTACAGTAGCCCACCCTTTGCACCGACTTGCGCCATTCCATAAATATGGTGCCCGACTGGCACTCAGGAATGGCGCAAGCTGGTGCAAAACGTTTTGATGCAAAACTGCATTAGTGCATGTTGGGCTCCTGGCATGGTCAGATCACTTCCTTATTCCACTAAATCTAAACACCTCCACTGTTAGGGGATCTGTCCAGCCCCTATTGCAGTCTGCCAGGCAATGGCATAAATTGAACCCAATGGATTGGACCAGGACTTTGGATAGTCATAAATCCATCTTTCCAAACATAAATGTGATAGGATCTAATCACTTTAATGACTGGATATCCAATTCATTAGACTCCCTACTTCCCCATAGGACTACCACTAGGGTGAATCGCAGAGCAGGTGCCAAATGGTTCACTCCCCATTTACTCCATCTTAAGAGAACCTGCAGAGGCTTAGAGAGAAAGTGGAGAAAAACATACCACCCTACAGCAAGAGTGGAATATAGGAGGACGATCAGATCTTTCCATGCCGAAATAAAAGTTGCACAAGGGATATTTTATTCCTGTAGAATTGAACAAGCCTCTGGCTCTCCGAAAAAGGTGTTTCAAGTATGTAAAGAAATTTTACACTATCCCACTAATGGTGACATCACTGAAGCCTCGGTAGAGCGCAGTAATCAGCTGGCCAGGTTTTTTCAGCAGAATATTAGTGATATTTATCTGAACCTGGCTAAGAGTGAGGCCAAGGTGGAGGTCCAGGCTACTCAAGCCTCTAATAATACGACCTCTCTACTCAATTTTTCTCCTCTTTCGCAGGCACAGGTTGCCTCCCTGCTATCATCCTTAAAGTCAGGCTCTCCATTGGATCCTGCCCCTCTGCCCGTATTGGCCTTGGGGTCCTCTGTTATTGTTCCAGGCCTGACAGAACTATTGAATTCCTCATTGAACAAAGGCCTTGTCCCCTCCCAGTGGAAGCATGGGATAGTTAAGTCCTTGCTAAAAAAAACTAACCTGGACCCTTCTGAGTTCAAAAACTACCGTCCTATCTCCCTACTCCCTGTCATTTCAAAGATACTGGATAAAGCGGTTAACTCACAGTTATCCAGATTTCTAGAAGACAATAATAACCTTCACACTTCTCAGACAGGGTTCAGGCCTTCCCATAGCACCGAAACAGCTCTTATAGCTGTTACGGAAGAGGCGAGAAAACGGATGGACCAAGGTTACACAACTGCAGTGATACTTCTGGACCTAAGAGCTGCCTTCGATACAGTAGATCACAATGTTCTGATTAGCAGGATACATAAATCGGGCATTAAGGGTACAGCACTTAGCTGGCTCTCCTCCTTCCTGGAGGACAGAACTTTTCAGGTCCTAGATCGGTCCCATATCTCAGACAAGTTCCATTGGAACTGCGGGGTGCCACAAGGGTCATCGCTCAGCCCTACGCTGTTTAATATTTATATGGCCCCCTTGGCAGATCTGGTGGAATCCTTTGGTCTGTTGATTGTATCCTATGCAGATGATACACAGTTAGTAATGTCTTCACAAACACTGAATTGGAGAGACATTCTCTAGCCTCCTGCCTACATGCAGTCTCCGGCTGATGAAGAATAGCATACTCCAACTCAATGGAGATAAAACTGAACTAATGATTCTGGGCCAATATCCTAGCCCCGGTACTAATCTTCTCCCTTCCAGTGTCATTGAAGAGCTGCCGCCCGCCAAGGTATACATAAAAAGTTTGGGAGTCTGGTTGTATCCCCTACTTACTCTTGATCATCAGGTGAAGAAACTCTCAGCCACTTGCTATGGTTTGCTGAGATTATTAAGGAAGGTCCTGAGACTACTTCCTCCACTGGCCAAAAGGCTTATCGTTCAAGCAATTATCCTGTCCCGCCTAGATTATGGCAATGGCCTATTCCTTGGTTCACCTAAATATGTGACAAGGAAATTGCAGGTAGTCCAGAACACGGCAGCGCGCCTCCTATTAGATATCCCTAGACATGCCTCAGCAAAACCGGCCCTTACATCACTGCACTGGCTCCCAGTGGAGCAACGTATGAAATTCAAATCTTTGTGTGTGATCCACAGATCACTACATAATAGAGGTCCTCCTCTACTAAGGACCCTGGCAATGTTTTACAAGCCTACGAGAGACCTTAGGTCAGCAACCTCTGCTCTTGCAACTATCCCTAAATTCAAAAAGACCCGATGGGGTGGCTCCACGATGACTTACTTACTCTAGTTTACAGTGGTTTGAACCCTGTCCGAGTAGAGACCCTCACTGTAGTCAGTATAAGGGAGCCACATAGCTAAGATAACCCCTGCTCACCCCCTTGGTAGCTTGGCACGAGCAGTCAGGCTTATCTCAGAGACAAGGTGTAAAGTATTTGTACACACACACACACACACAGTAACACAGTGAAAACATAACAGAAGTGCTCAACACCAGTTCAGAAACATAGGGGGTCATTATGAACACGGTGGGAATCCCACCGTGTTCATGCTGGCGGTCTTATCACAGACCGCCAGCCCCCTTGAGACCCTGCCAGCTGAATAATAAACATTCTGCTGGGCCGGTACATTGCCGACGGTGCCACATGGAGCCATCGTCAATGCCGATGTGTGGCGGGTGCAGCAGCACCCATTACGCAGATCTCTGCCCATAAATCGGGCAGTGGCCTGCGCGAAGGGGCACTGCATGGGGGCCCCGGAGCACCCCTTCCACCAGCCTTTTCCTGGCAATGAACCTGCCAGGGAATGGCTGGCAGAACAAGGGTTCTTTATCCGCAGGGCAGCGCTGCCCTGTCGGATGAAGAATTCTGCCATCGTCTGGCTGCGGTAGCCTGGCGGTGGTGGAAGGTCGCCTGTGGCGGTCCCCACTGCCTTCATTATGCGGCGTCTTGACCGCCAAGTTCATAATGAGGGCCATAGTCAATATTTATCTGAATAAAACAAGACCAAAATGACAAAAATCCAACATACACAAGCAAAGATACAAATTTTCAAAGATTAAATCTTAGTACAGTGCTTAAAAACACAATAGTTCCAACTGGGGCTATTATGATGTCTTGAAGCGAACGGACACCAGGCACAGTGTAGGAAAGTACTGTCTATTTGGCATGGTTACCCCCTTTTTTTGCCTGTTTTCAGTATGCTTTGACTGTGTTCACAGGGATCCTGCTAACCAGGACCCCAGGGACTTTGCTCTCTCCTTTTAAACTTGGTTGCTTGGACCACAAACACCCCACGTTTGGAATATTGGTGCCCCCTTATAAGTCCCTAGTATAGGGTACCCAGGGCATGGGGCTCCAGGGGTCCCCCAGGGGCTGCAGCATGTATTATGACACCCATGGGGAGCCCATGCAAAGTGTATCTGCAGGCCTGCCATTGCAGCCTGTGTGAAAGGATGCATTCACCCTTTTCACTAGCGGTCACTACAGCAGGTCACTATAAATCACCCTTATGGTAGGCCCTCCTAGCCCAGAGAGCATGAGCAGAGGTGCCCACACGAACTTCAGCTCCATTTTCCTGGACTTTGTGAGTTTGGGATGCCATTTTACGTGTGTACTGGACATGGGTCACTACCTATGTCCAGCTACATAATGGTAACAACGAACCTGGGCATGTTTGTTATCAAACATGTCAGAATCATACCCCAATACTGTTGCCAGTATTGGTTGTATAATTCCATGCCCTCTAAGGGCTCCTTAGAGGTCCCCCAGCATTGCTCCTACCATCTTTCTGGGGTTTTACGGCCAGTCCAAGCTGCTGCCACACCTCAGATGTGTTTCTGCCCTCCTGCTGCTTGAACAGCTCAAGCCCAGGAAGGCAGAACAAAGGATTTCCTTTGAGAGAGGGAGGCAACACCCTCTCCCTTTGGACATAGGTGTTACATGGCTTTTTGAGGGGTAGACTCCCTTAGTCACTGGTATGTTTTGAAGGGCACATTTGGTGCCCTCCTTGCATAAACCAGTCTGCACCGGTTCAGGGATCTCCAGTCCCTGCTCTGGCGTGAAACTGGACAATGGAAAGGGGAGTTATCACTCCTCTGTCCATCACCAACCCAGGGGTGATGCCCAGAGCTCCTCCAGATGGTCCCTTGATTCTGCCATCTTAAATCCAAGGTGGGCAACGGCCTCTGGGAGCACCAGGTAGGTGAAGTCACAGCCCCCTCCTGATAGGTGGTCACCTGACTAGGTGACTAATCCCTCTTCCAAGGCTATTTAGGGTCTCCCTCTGGTTGGGTCCTCAGATTCGACATGCAAGACTCCAGCAGGAATCCTCTGCAATGTCTACTTCAACTTCTGGCCACTGGAACTGCAAATGGACTTCACAGGAACCTACAATCTGCAGCTACAGTGATGACTCTACTCTGCAACATTGTTTCTTCGGCTCCTTCCTGTAACTGCAACATTTCCTCAGCTGTGCATCCTCTGAAGGCGGAAAGTCTTCAGTCTGCACAAGTGGCTGCATGGATCTCCTCTTATCCTGAACTCTGTGGATCCAGCATCACGGGTGGTGGTCAGGAGTGGTCCCCTTGGTCCTCTCTGCCAGCTTTCCAACTTTGAAAGTAAGCCCTTGCCTTCCCATGCAGGACAGTACCCCTGTGCACTGCGTCTGTTGCAGCTACCAAGGCTTTTTGGCATCTCCTCCAAGGGATCTTCAAGCTCCCTGTAGCCCCAGCCCCCAGCACACTTCCCTGTGACGCACAGCCCTCTGTGTGCTTCTTCTGCGATGTGGGACCTCTCCTCAGGTGTGCTGTGTGGGCCTCTCTGCAAATCCTGGGCTTCTTGTCTGTGGGTATTCTGTGGGTGCTGCCTCATCTTCTTTGGACTCTGCAGTGCTGAGGGTGACCTGGGACTTACCTCCATCCCCACGGGTTGAGTCCCTCTAGACCTTGCTGGTCCCCGACAGCTCAACCTTTCCACCAACCACGACATTTGCTTTTGCCAAAGCTTGCTTGTGGTTTTTCCACACCACAGGCTGACTATAATCCTTTATCCGGCGTGTGATGTCAACTGCATCACCCAGGAACTCTTCATCTGCTCCAGACCTGCTTTGTGGACCGTCTTCGTCTCACTGTTGACCAACTCCTGAATCCACAGACGGGTGGGTAGTGGCTCCTGGCAACACCGGACACTCCAACTGGAACTGGACTTGGTCACCTTCTTTTCCAGGTCTTCCTCTTCTAGGATCCACCTTCGGTTTCTTGCAGTCTTGTCTGGATCTTGCAATATACTCCTCTGAAGTCCTGTGAGTTGGTTTGGGTAGAACCAGTAACTTACCTCTTTCCTCTTGGTTACTGGGGGGCACCCTATTACTTTCCTTTTGGGTTTCCTAGTACCACCAGCTCCCCTCTACTGATTCCACTTCCTTGGGTGGGGGCCTGACTTTTGCATTCCACTTTCTTAGTATATGGTTTGGTCTTCCCCTATGCCTTCAGTATTGCCTATTGCTTTTCACTGTTTTCTATTGTTTTTTATGCCTATTCCTGATTGTTACTGTACATACATAGGTGGTCATTACAACCCTGGCAGACGGTGTTAAAGCGGCGGTAAGACCGCCAACAGGCCGGCGGTAAAAATTTAGCAATTATGACCGTGGCAGGAACCGCCAACAAAGACAGCCACTTTAACACTCCGACCGCCACGGCGGTACAAACAAACAGCGGGGCGGTCACCGCCAACAGACAGGCGGAAGACAATGTACCGCCACAGTATCATAACCTACCAATCCGCCACCTTTTCCGGGGCGGATTCACCGCAGATAAAAACACAGCGGAAACAGCCATTTCAAAGGGAAAACGCTCACCTCTACACACTCCACGAGGAAGGAGGGCACCATGGAGCCAGAACTTCATATTCTTCCAGCGCTAGTCTTCCTGCTCTTCTACGAGGAGCATCAACGCCGGCGGCGAAGACCACGGTGAGTACTGCACCTACGACATAGGGGAGGGGGGAGGCAAAAACACGGGGACACACACACTTAACACCCCAACACCCACCCCGACCCTCACCCACTACAACACACACACCAATGCTTATCTATACATTACAGTAACACCCCCAAACCCCCCGGAAGAATGCAAAGACAAAAGGAAATGAGTGGAACCATTGTAATATATCAAAATACAGTAAGCAAATATATACATATGTATATACTAAATAAACAAAATATAGTCCACGATTAGTAGTGCAGGTATTGCACCATTCATAGTCCGTGGACCACTGGGCCCAAAATGCATGGGCGAGGACCACAAAAGATACCCGATCCAAACGGAGAGAACACTGCAGGGGCATCAGATAGAAATACAACAGGCACCTCAGGGGCAAGGGAAGAGGGGGCACCTCAGCCGGATGAGTGCACCACGCCAAATCCACGAGGGGGCTCCATGCCCATTGATGTATCCTGGGGAGTGCAAAGCCACAGTCTCTCAAGTCTCTACAGTGGGTGGGTTGCCCACTGTACCATCCTGGGGAGTGCAAAGCCACAGTCTCTCAAGTCTCTACAGTGGGTGGTTTGCCCACTGTACCATCCTGGGGAGTGCAAAGCCACAGTCTCTCAAGTCTCTACAGTGGGTGGGTTGCCCACTGTTCCATCCTGGGGAGTGCAAAGCCACAGTCTCTCAAGTCTCTACAGTGGGTGGGTTGCCCACTGTGCAATCCTGGGGAGTGCAAAGCCACAGTCTCTCAAGTCTCTACAGTGGGTGGGTTGCCCACTGTTCCATCCTGGGGAGTGCAAAGCCACAGTCTCTCAAGTCTCTACAGTGGGTGGGTTGCCCACTGTTCAATCCTGGGGAGTGCAAAGCCACAGTCTCTCAAGTGGATGCAGGCACTGGTTCTGGAGGGGGACTGGTGCCCAGAGTGCTTCATCCTGTGCAGGACAGACGGAGTGGATGCAGGTCTCCACTGGTTCTGGAGGGGGACTGGTGCCCAGAGTGCTTCATCCTGTGCAGGACAGACGGAGTGGATGCAGGTCTCCACTGGTTCTGGAGGGGGACTGGTGCCCAGAGGGCTTCATCCTGCCAAGGACAGACGGAGTGGATGCAGGTCTCCACTGGTTCTGGAGGGGGACTGGTGCCCAGAGCGCTTCATCCTGCCAAGGACAGACGGAGTGGATGCAGGTCTCCACTGGTTCTGGAGGGGGACTGGTGCCCAGAGCGCTTCATCCTGCCAAGGACAGACGGAGTGGATGCAGGTCTCCACTGGTTCTGGAGGGGGACTGGTGCCCAGAGCGCTTCATGCTGCCAAGGACAGACGGAGTGGATGCAGGTCTCCACTGGTTCTGGAGGGGGACTGGTGCCCAGAGTGCTTCATCCTGCCAAGGACAGACAGAGTGGATGCAGGTCTCCACTGGTTCTGGAGGGGGATTGATGCCCAGAGTGCAGCACTCACCCCGTGACGGTCCCAGTTGCGTCACTGCCCCTGCCGCAAATGGGCTAGCGGTGCTTTCCATGACAGTCTTTGCCCTGTTCAGCGGTCCTCGGCCTGTTCAGCGGTGCTTTCCATGGCGGTTCTTGCCCTGTTCAGCGGTTGCTTCCATGGCGTTCTTTGCCCTGTTCAGCGGTCATTGCCATGGCGGTCTTTGCCCTGTTCAGCGATCCTTGGCCTGTTCAGCGGTGCTTGAGTTGCCAGTGTCTGACCTGTTCAGCGGTTGCTTCCATGGCGGTCTTTGCCCTGTTCAGCGGTCCTTGCCATGGCGGTCTTTGCCCTGTTCAGCGGTCCTTGGCCTGTTCAGCGGTGCTTGAGTTGCCAGTGTCTGACCTGTTCAGCGGTCCTTGCCAAGGCGGTCATTCATTGCCCAGCAGGGCTGTGGCTGGCGGTCCTTCATGGGTCAGCTGGGCTGTGGCTTGCGGGGCCCTCCTGGCCAGCTGGGCTGTGGCTGGCGGTGGCCTCCTGGGCAGTGACTCTGGCGGTGGCCTCCTGGGCAGTGACTCTGGCGGTGGCCTCCTGGGCAGTGACGATGGGGCTGGCGGTGGCCTCCTGGGCAGTGACGATGGGGCTGGCGGTGGCCCCCTGGGCAGTGACTCTGGCAGTGGCCTCCTGGGCAGTGACGATGGGGCTGGCGGTGGCCTCCTGGGCAGTGACGATGGGGCTGGCGGAGGCCTCCTGGGCAGCAGGGATGATGGCGGTCTTCTCCGCCGTGCTGCTCCTCCCAGACTTTGGAGATTTCTTCTGCTCCTTCCCCACCTTGGGAGGAGTCACAGCTGAGTCAACACTCCCCCCGGGACCCCTGTGAGCGGCTTGGCTGGCTGGAGTCTTACCCCTCTCCGGCCGGGCACTGTCCAACTTCTGGTGCTTCACAGGGGGGGACTGGCTGTGCTGTGGCTCCGTGCCACACTGGCTGGCCTGGTGGCCGGTGCACTCCACATACCTGTAACAACAGGCACCACTGGTCCCGGAGATTTTTTGGCTGAGGTGCTAGTACGGGACCTATGAGTTGGACGGGGGGGTGGTGGTGGGAAATAGGTTAAGGGTGGACAGGAAAAGTTTTGGGGAGACACTGGAGGGGGTTTGAGGGTGGAGGAAGAGGTGGTGGTTGTAGGAGGTGTACGTTTGGTGACTTTGGGTGAAGGTGCATGAGCTGGAGGCTGTCGTGAGGTGGATGGCTGTTGGGTGGGTGTGTGCCTGCGTTTGTGTATCTTCGGAGGGGGCGTCACAGACACACTGGGAGAGGACACAGGGGACGTGTAAATGGTAGTGGGGTGGTGAGTGCACATGAGTGGGGTGTGGTGGTGGGTGTGCTGGTGCGGGACGTAGTGGCTGTAGTGGTAGTGCATGCAGGTGTGAGTGTAGACGAGACTGGGAGGGAGGAGGGAGACGAGGAGGAGGGGGACACAGTGGAGGCAGTGAATGTTGGTGTGTCTGTATGTGTGTGATGCTTGCCTGAGTGCCTGTGGGATGTGTGGGGCTTATGTTTGCCTGAGCTTCCCTTGTGTGTTGAGGTGTGTGCAGGCTGGTCTGATGGTGTGCTTGGGATAGGCAGAGGTACAGGGGATTGGGTCTGGGTGGCGGAAGTTGGAGGGGGGAGGCTAGACACAGGGACAATGGCTGCCATCAGTGCTGAGGCCAGAGTCTGAACGGTTCGATGAAGGGCAGCCTGACCAGAATGAATGCCCTCCAGGAATGCATGTGTGTGTTGCAACTCCCCTTCTACACCCTGGATGGCATTCAAAATGGTAGACTGCCCAACAGTGAGGGACCTGAGGAGGTCAATGGCCTCCTCACTGAGGGCAGCAGAGGTGACTGGGGCAGGGGCTGAGGTGCCTGGGGCGAAGGTGATGCCCACCCTCCTGGGTGAGCGGGCACGGGGCGAAGGCTGAGGAGCTGCTGGGAGGGCGGTGCTCGTAGGGGGGGTGGCGGCTGTACCTGTAGAAGTGGGGGGCACAGATGTTGCCGCCACCACAATGGAGCTCCCATCGGAGTATGAGTCCGTGTCGCTGGTTGCAGATCCTGTGACCGCCGTGGTGCTCCCCTCGCCCTCCGTCCCACTGGTGTATTCTGAGTCCGTAGTGTGGCCCTCCATGGCCATGTGGGATGCAGCTCCCTCGTGCTCCGGTGCCCCTGTACCTCCGCCTGATGATGCAAATGCACACAAGTACAGGGAGACCACAAAAATGGGGGGGGCGACAGAAGAAAGACAGGTTGAGTGCATGGCTGACCGTTGGCGGACAATACAGACACTGCAGCCCCCTACACTACGTCGCGCTGTTGGGCTCTACAGATGCAATTCCTGGGAAATGGCCTACAAGGCTATGGATGACATCTGCACACACTGATGACACAGGGGCATGAATACCTGTACTTGGCACTCTACAGAGGTGGGGTGGGGTGCTACATGGCCTGCCTTACGGAGGGGCCTTGCCTACGGAACTCGCCCTGGCCTAGGGAAACCCACAGCCCTCCTCCCCCACCCAGACACCTTCACTGTGCGCAAAGTCCGCTGAATGAGAGCGTACTCACCCCCTTGTGTCTGCTGTGATGCCCTCAAGCGCCCATCCAACTCAGGGTAGGCCACCGCCAGGATCCTGAACATCAGGGGGGTCATGATTCGACGGGTACCCCTCCCACATTGGGAGGTCATCCCCAGCTGAGCCTCCGCCGTCTTCTTGCTCCAGCGGCGAATGTCCTCCCATCTTTTCCGGCAGTGGGTGCTCCGTCTGTGGTGGACCCCCAGGGTCCGGACGTCCTTGGCGATGGTACGCCAAATATCCTTCTTCTGGTGGGCGCTGACCTACATGACATGTACAGGGGAAGAAGAGAAGTCATTACCAACTGCACCGTCAAAGTGAGTGGCCCACATCCCTACCTTTGCCATGTGGCACATGCATTCACAGTCCTTCATGCACGCAGAACTCTGCCCCTTCCTTCTTACAACCAGCCCTCTCCACACAGGCATAGCCCATACAACATGCTCCCTGTGTACTTACCTGTTGGTCTGGAGGACCGTAGAGTAGCGTGTACTGGGGGAGGACCCCGTCGACGAGCTTCTCCAACTCCTCTGCAGTGAAGTCAGGGGCCCTTTCCCCAAACGCACGAGCCATTGTCTCTTCCAGACCAAGGTCACAGCATCACTTGCAGTGTAGGTCCTCTCCTGTCGAAGATCAGGTATCGAGTGAATCAACAGATAGAAAATGGCGGTCACGTCCGCGGTGGTGCGTACCACCACCGCCGGCGTACATCGTCATTGGCTCCTGGGACCCATAGGGTCCAATGTTAACCAATGCAGCATTGCGCCGCGGTCTTCGACTGCCTACCGCGACGGTGTACAACACCAGCGCAGTTACCTCACATCCCATTGTCCCAGTTTAGAGGTCAGGCAGCAGCCATTTCAGGGGCCCACAAGGCCTAATTACCAACTGCGTCACACATACCTAGGCCTTGTCTCACAACACAAATACAGGCCACATTTTGTGTATGAATGGTGTTCTGTGTAGACTGTGGGTACATACCTCTGAGTTGTTTGACTCTGTGGTCGCTGTTGTCCTTCATAGGCACCGTCCGCTGGGCCATGTGAGGAGATGGCGGCATCCTCCGGTGTACCGACCGCTGGTGGACCTGTCGACAATGGAGGAAAGAAGTTTGATCATCACCTACAGGTTTGACCGTGCCACAATCCAGGAACTGTGTACCCAGTTGGAGCCAACCTGATGTCAGCAATCCGCGATCCCACAGGAATCCCCCCTCAAGTGCAGGTGCTATCAGTGCTCCATTTCCTTGCAAGTGGGTCATTTCAAACAGTGGACGTGGCATCAGGGATGTCCCAGCCTATGTTTTCCAACGTGTTGTCCAGAGTGTTGTCTGCCCTGCTGAAACACATGCGGAGCTATATCGTTTTCCCTTCAGGTGGAGGACTTGCCTGCAGTGAAAAGTGACTTCTATGCCATGGGACATATCCCCAACATCATAGGTGCCATTGATGGGACCCATGTAGCTTTGGTCCTCCCCCACAGGAGTGAACAGGTGTACAGGAACCGGAAGAGTTATCATTCCATGAATGTATAGATCGTATGTTTGGCAGACCAGTACATCTCCCAGGTAAATGCTATGTTCCCTGGCTCTGTGCATGACGCCTACATCCTGCGGAATAGCAGCATCCCTTATGTGATGGGTCAACTCCAGAGGCACCGGGTGTGGCTATTAGGGGACACTGGTTACCCCAACCTGTCATGGCTACTGACCCCAGTGAGGAATCCCAGGACCAGGGCAGAGGAACGCTACAATGAGGCCCATTGGCGGACTAGGAGGGTGATTGAACGCACCTTCGGCCTCCTGAAGGCCAGGTTCAGGAGCCTCCATATGACAGGTGGATCCCTATTCTACTCACCAAAGAAGGTGTGCCAGATCATCGTGGCCTGCTGTATGCTTCACAACTTGGCTTTGCGACGACAGGTGCCTTTTCTGCAGGAGGATGGTCCAGATGGTGGTGTTGTGGCAGCTGTGGAGCCTGTGGACAGTGATGAGGAGGAAGCAGAGGAAGAAGGCATTGACAACAGGGACTCAATCATCCAGCAATATTTCCAGTGACACACAGGTGAGAAAACATTCCTGCCTACTACAAGTACTTTAACACTTCTACCTCTATCCTGTCTGTCGATTTCACCCAGTGTATGGTCACTGAGTTGTCATTTTCCCTTACGGTTTCACAGGTGTGGTTTCCAACATGTGTCATCTGCTTAGATTCCTCATGGACTTGAGCTGTGTGACATAGGTATGTTGACATGACATTTGAAAAAGGATTTTGTCACTGTAATTGCTAATACACAATTTCGAAATCACAGACTGACTCCAGATTGTTTTGTGCTTCAAGGGTGTTTATTGAAGTGCTCAATATTGGAGGGGTTTGTAAAATGGTGAGGGGGGATGGTGGAGGAATGTCCATGGCAGAGTTTGGTCTATTAGTCTCACAGGTGCATTGCCCATATAGGCATAGGAAGTGGAGCTGGGGCAGTTCCAATATAGACAGGGTTACAAAGTGGGACAGTAGGATGATAATCAGGGTGGTCTCATTTCTTGGCGGGGGTCTTGGCATCGTGCTCTGTCTTGGCCCTAGATCTCAGGGACCGCTTGCTGGGTGGTTCTCCGTCTGCAAGGGGTGGGGTGCTGGTCCTGTGGCGGTGCCTCCTGTCCACTAGCGCCGGCGGAGGTGGTGGGCAGTTCATCGTCCATGCTAGTGTCAGGGGCCCCTTGGAGTGCCACAGTGCCCCTCCTGGTGTTAATTATTTCCTTCAGCACCCCTACGATGGTGACCAGGGCGGAGCTGATACATCGTCTCCTGGGAGTGGTGGTATGCTCCCATGATGGAGGAGAGGGCCTCGTGGAGAGTGGGTTCCCTTGGCCTGTCCGCCCCCTGTCGCGCGGCAGCCCTCCCAGTTCCCCTGTGTTCCTGGGCCTCCGTCCCCTGGACCGTGTGCCCACTGCCCCCATGTCCCTGTTGTTGTTGGGGTGGTGGGCTATCCTGGGTTCCCTGTAGTGGTGGACACACAGTTGATTGACGTGTCCTGGGGACAGAGGTATGGGCCCGCTGGGTGGGTGCTGTGCTGGTGTTACCAGAGGGTGGAAGGTCTGTGGTGGGCTGTGGCTGTGTGAGGGGAACCGACTGTCCCGAAGCCCACGATGGTCCGGGCTGGTCATCTGGATCCAGTAGGACAGAGCTGCTGTCATCACTGTGGGCCTCTTCTGTGGGTGGGGTGGAGATGTCTGGACCCTCCTGTCTGGTGACGTTGGGTAGGGGTCCTGCAGGGGTGTAAAAACATGATTATTGCATCTATGTGTGTCATGGTGTGCAATGGGTGGGTGACCGTGTACCCCAGGGCTAGCATTCCTGTGTGGGGGCTTGTGTGATAATGGTTGAGGGGGGTGTTATGGGTATGTGCAGTGGGCATGCTTTAGTGATGGGTGTCCATGCTTTGTTGTGTCATGCAGGGCTTGGTGTTTAGATATATGGTTTGTGTTATTGGTACATTTGTGAGGAGTTGGAGTGATAGGGGAGTGGGTGAGGGTCTGTGATAGCATGCAGGTAGGGTGGGGGATATGGTAGTTAAAGCTTTGACTTACCAGAGTCCATTTCTCCACCGACTCCTGCGAGGCCCTCAGGATGCAGAATCGCCAAGACCTGCTCCTCCCATGTTGTTAGTTGTGGGGGAGGAGGCGGGGGTCCGCCGCCAGTCCGCTGTACTGCCAGGTGGTGTCTAGAGACCACGGAACGCACCTTCCCCCGTAGGTCGTTCCACCTCTTCCTGATGTCGTCCCGATTTCTTGGGTGCTGTCCCACTGCGTTGACCCTGTCGACTATTCTTCGCCATAGCTCCATCTTCCTTGCAATTGAGGTGTGCTGCACCTGTGATCGGAATAGCTGTGGCTCTACCCGGACGATTTACTCCACCATGACCCTGAGCTCCTCCTCAGAGAACCTGGGGTGTCTTTGCCGTGCCATGGGGTGGTGTGGGTGATGTGTGGGGTGGTGTGTGTGGTGATATGTGTGGTGATATGTAGTGGTGTGTGGTGCTTTGTGCGTGGAAGTTGTGTGGGTGATGGTGTTGAGTGCCTGTGGCTGCTAGTTTGTGGATGGTGGTGTCTCTCTCTGGCCTTCTTTCGGATTTTTTGGTAGTAGGGGTTTGTGGGTGATGTGGGTGTGTGTTTTATATTGTATTGGGTGTGTGGGAGTGGTGTGTGTATGTGTATCAGGTGTGTGTATTTTGAATTGTCCAATGTGGCGGTGTTTTGTAGAAGTGTGTGTTTTTTTTAGCGCGGCGGTGTGTACCGCCAATAGAATACCGCGGTTGAAAGACCGCCGCGTGGATTCGTGTGTCGTGATAGTGTGGGCGTATTAATGTTGCCGTGACGGTGGAGGTTTTGTTTTCGCCAGTTTATCACTGACCTTTGGTGTGGCGGACTTGTGTGGGTGTCTGAATTTTGTCGGATTTCGAGATGTGGGTCATAATAGCTGTGGCGGAATTCCGCGGCCACGGCGGTGTGTTAGCGGTCTTCTGCACGGCGGTAAGTGGCTTTTACCGCCAATGTTGTAATGACCCCCATAGTGTGTTTACTAACTTCCTATTGGAGTTGCTTATCTAGTATTTTAGTATTAGTGTCACTAAAATAAAATACCTTTATTTTTGTAACACTGTGCGGTTCTTTCATGTGTGTAAGTGTTGTGTGACTACAGTGGTATTGCATAAGCTTTGCATGTCTCCTAGATAAGTCTTGGCTGCTCATACACAGTTACCTCTAAAGAGCCTGGCTTCTAGACACTGCCTACACTTCACTAAGGGGATACCTGGACCTGGTTGGTATAAGGTGATAATACCATAGGTATTCACTACACACCCGGCCAGCTTCCTACACACAGTACCTTGGAAAATGAGGGAACAAAGACATTGCACGGAGTCGGGGAGGTGAGGCGTGGCTGGAGCCGGTGCAGCATTGGTTCCTTACTGCTACCAGGAAGGTGAGGTGTTGGTTCCTTACTGCTAGGCAGGGGAGGTAAGGGGTCGGTTCCTTACGGTTGCAGGGGTGGTGATGCGGCGTCAGTGACGAAGCGCTGTTTCCTTACAACAAGGCAGGGTAGATGAATCCAGCAGGTCAGGATGTGAGGCGTTGACTTTGCAGTGTCACAGAAGAGTCACAGACGTTGGTGACATGGCACCCGGGACTCATGCTGTGTCAGAGCTTCGTAGGCGCTGTGGTGGCGTTGGGTCTATGGTTTTGGTTGTAGTCATTGAACTCAGATGGGAATACGGCTCTAGTGCAGACAGTGGAGCAGAGCCAAATAGAGGTGCCAGTTCCAAAGATGCACTGAAGTCGATGTGCTTGTTTCTTTTTGTTTGCACCAGAACTCACCACCAAGAGCTCTGAAATTGGATTTGCTACCGCTTGGCAAGTCAGGACTCTCAGCAAGAAAGCCCAGGTGCTGGCAGATGAAATCTTTGGTGTCCCTGAGACTTCTTAACAGGAGACAAGCTCAGTCCAAGCCCTTGGAGAACCTTTGGAAGCATGATTTAGAAAGCAAAGTCCAGTCCTTTCACTCCCAGGACAGAAGCAGTAAGCAGCAGGCCAGCATAGCAAAGCAACAGGCAGAGTGTCAGTCCCTCCTACAGCATCCAGCACTTCTTCCTGACAGAATGTCCTCAGTCCAGAAGGGTTCTAACTTTGTGGGATCAGAGGTCCACTACTTATACCCAAATCTGCCTTTGAAGTAGGCAAACTTCAAAGAAAAGTCTTTGTAGGGCACAAGACCCTGACATTCCTGACCTGGCCCCAAACACACTGCAGGGGGTTATAAACTACTTGTGTAAGGACAGGCATAGCCTGATTCAGGTGCAAACGCCAGCTCCTCCCACCACTCTTGCTCAGGAAGACCCATCAGGCTATGCTGTCGAGTAGGTTCTCATTATGCTAATGAGGATACTGGATTTGGGAGACAGGATCACATGGATTGTGGCTACTAAGTAGAATTCCACACGACATGACTCCTGTCGGCCTAATCCAGGTTCTCCGGCGAACTAGCAGCGCCTCACCTCTGGCTGAGATGATTGTGGCAACTGGGCATATGACAAGAAGACTCCTCAGGGGAATCGTGGTCGATCAGCTCCCATCCCTTTTTCTCAGTTACCAAAGAGTCTCATGCAGGCAAAGACAAAAGAGGCAGTCTATAGTTCAATAAGGATTTATTGAAGTAACTGCATCTTAGATAAAAGGGCATGTAGCGCAATAAATAAGATGATAAAACACAATAAAAGCAAACAGGTGTCTAAGAGTAAAACACAAAAATAGTCCTACCATTTTGTCACTAGGAGTGACGTATATGTTTCTCCTACCCAAACTATGTCTGAGTACAGCGTAATAAGCCTAATCTGCTCTTCGGGTTTTCACCCCTGGAGGTACATCATCCCCTTATACCTGGAGGAAGAAGCATGTGGTCTAGGGAGACACCGTCCCCATGTGGATCAGGGTCTGGTCGTCTAGGCAGGTAGCTGCAGCGAAGCGGTCAGCAATCAGCATGCAGATGTGGTCATCGGGCTGGAATCTCCCTCTAACGTGCCTGGGACAAAGGGGTATTTTTATAACAAAACAGTTGACATTCTAAGAAATGGTCCCCACGTATGACTGTGTGTTTTCTGTGAATGCTGGAGACACAGCATACCATGTTTGTCGGCAACCCTATCTGACTGTAGCCTTGGAGAAAGCAAAGAGTGAAATACAGAACGCAATGCTTTCCTGGGCAAAAGTACAATGAGATAAGAAAATAAAAACAGCACAACAAATATTGCTAGAAATATAAAGTAATGCTGAATAAAATGTAACAGGGTTAAAGTGCACAGCAGCAGGCCTAGTTAGCTTAAAACAATGTGTCTAAAAAGTGGCGAAAATAGTTATACAACAATGCAGGGCGCACCTCAGCTCCCGTTCTGTTACTGTCTAGGGTAAATTCAGAAACAGCCCAACTGTCATCCTGACCCAGACGTATATTCCACAGACAGGCAGAGGCACAGAATGGTTAAGCAAGAAAATGCCCACTTTCTAAAAGTGACATTATTTAAAAACCAACTTCACCAAAAGATGTATTTTTAGAGACCCAAAACTACATAGGCTCTGCTCCCAATGGGAAATTACACTTGAAAGATATTTCAAGGCAATGCCCAGGTTACCCTATCAGAGAGATAGTCCTTGCAATAGTGAAAACTGAATCTATCAGGACATGTAAAACACAGCAGTACATGTTCTACCTTTTAAATACACTGCACTGTGCCCCTGGGGCTGCCTTGGGCCTACCTTAGTGGTGGCTTACGTAAAGTAAAATGGAAGGTTTGGGCCTGGCAAGTGGATGCACTTGCCAGGTCGAAATGGCATTTTAAAACTGCACACACAGACACTACAGTGGCAAGTCTGAGATATGTTAACAGGTCTACTCATGGGTAGCACATTCAGTGCAGCAGGCCCACTAGTAGCAGTTCATTTACAGGTCCTGGGCATACTTGGTGCACTATACTAGGGACTTAACAGTAAATCAGATATGCCAATCATGGATAAACCAATCACCAATACAATTTAGACACAGAGCACTTGCACTTTAGCGCTGGTCAGCAGTGCTAAAGTGCCCAGAGTCCTAAAGCCAGGAAAAATGAAATTTAGCACAGGATCAAAACAGGAGGTCAGAAGCAAAAAGTGTAGGGATAACCCTGCAAAAAGGGCCGTTTCCAACAGTTCTCTTTGACCAAACAGAGGGTACTCCACAGGGTTCTCAGAGAACTACTGCACGACAAAGGCTCTGTCTGTTTGACAGCCAGCTTCCCCGTGGTGAGAGGAAAACACCTGGAGTCTGATCTTGAAGAACTGCCTGTCTTGTCGTGAGAACCCAAGGAGTTCTCCCTGAGTCAGAGCATAGGAGCAAGACAACCCTGCAGGGGGAGCTGACCTTTAGAAGGGTCCAGGAGCAGTTAACACTGGTGCAGGGAGTCCTTTACCAAAGACTCAGGCTGTGACTATCATGATGGAAGTTGCCGACCAATTCCAGAGATTCTCAGTAGATCTGCTGTGCTTCACCAGCTTGCCTGAGCAGACTCCTATGTCACCCCTGCCACCACCACTGTGTCACTTATGGAAATATGCCCGAAGATGGCCTGACTGAAGCACAGATCGAAAGTTTTCCCTTGGCACCTGCTGTATGCTTGCGAACCCAGACAGTGTGACCATGGCTGCGGACTCAGTGCTGTGTGGACCTGACCGGCCCGAAAGTGAGAAGCTAGCCTAGCACTCACCTCCAAGGGTGCAGAAGGGACTACACTACTGCTCTAGAGAACATGGCAGTCCCATTGAGGCACTACATGGCAATCAAGATGTTGAAAATCCTAGTGCCCCATCAGACTGCTACCATTGTGCCCCAAACTGTGACCGAGGTACTCTGTGGTAGCAAATAGACCCACATCTGGAGCAGAGGGTTGCCTACACCTAAGGAAGCCCCAGAGCAAACTACAGCCTACTTGTTGGATGATTTGGGCCCACTGAGATGGCAAGGCCCATCTGTACAGAAAGAACGCTGGGGCCTGAAGAGGGCTATCGCCCAAAGATGCTGCTGACCACCCGTGTAAGGACATTCCTCTTTCTGCATGAACACAAAGTTTTAGACTGATGCTGCAGGTTTTTCAACCTCCAGAATGCACTGACCCTTTACAAACAGGCCTCAGGGCAAGTGATCTGACCCTTAAAAAGTTTGTCTGATTGGCTCACCCACAATTGGCATAGGTTAACTTAGTTAGAAGTCCCTAGTTTATGGTACTGTGGTACCCATGGCCTATATGTTAATGTGTCCCTTGTTGACTGCAGCCTTATTGTGCCACAACAAGTGTGCTATTGCAAGGCAAAACTGCCAGTCTGCCATTGCTGGCTGGCAGAGCCAATTTTGAACTGCTAACTCAACTTCGCCATTTAGAATAATGACAAAATCCAGACCTTCCTTCTTAATATATATAAGTCACCCCTAAGACAGACATATCGAGCCCTAAGACGGGGTGCTGTATATTAAAAGGTGGGACATGTGTTTCTATATGTCCTAACAGTAAAAACCCTAAATTGTCATGTTTGCTGTAGAAAGGTTTGTAGCCCTACTGGGGAGCAGTGTTACATGCTGACAATTCAGCTTTGCTAACTTCTGAATGAAACTACTAACTTCAAGGTATTAAACTTCAAGGTATTAAAAACATTGTCACATTTGAGGACCAAGTTAAGTTTAATGTAACTTTTTGTCCAAATTTTGCAGTACCCTATACATAGCTTGCCAAGAGACAGCCTTCTGCCTTCCTGTGAGGAGGTGTGAACAACGCTCAGGAATTAAAAAATAGAGGCCTGCAGTTGTAAGAGATATTATCTCTCCCTGGCAGGAAGGCCACACAGTGTGCAAGCCCAAAAGGCGAACTTCAAAGGGGAAGCTGCCTTTGAAGGGCAAATGGTGGACAGACACAAGAGGGGCTGCTCATTTATCCTGGCAGATAGGTTGACGTCATGGACAGAGAGGGGGAAACAGTTGCCAAACCAGTTTTTCCATTGGCATGTAGCCCTTGGGTAGCCACGCTTCTAGAGTGGGCTACTTAGCTCCACACTCCGAGAGAGGGTTTCTGTCATCTTGGGAGTGGGCACAATATTGCATTCTGGGACAGCTAGATGCCACATTTGACAGGAAGTTATCATCAAGTGGGATGGGACCTGGTAGCCCATTGGCTAACAGCCACTGCATCCCTCAAGGGCAGGTTCTGGGCATAACTGTGGCACGTAGACCTCAGATCACATCTGCATTGGAGAGACGACTGAAGGAGGATGGCTCTGGTGTTCCCTGGACCAGGCAAAAAGAGGTTGCACCAAAGAATGTACTGCACTTGCTTATCCTTGGGCTAGCAAAGAGACAATTTTGGTGCCTTACTTGCAAAAAAATTAATCCCTGAGCCCCTGACAGAACAAGTGACTCCAAGAGTCAGTTGGCTGACTTCCTGTGACAGCAACAGGGGCACAAAAGTTGAAGAAGCCTGCCTTGGCGAATTAGTAGCCAAGATTGCGTGACTGCCGAAGTGTAGCCTGGGAGACGAAGTCTCAATGCTCAAAAGTTGTACCCAAGTATTTTGGGCTCGGGAGAGTTGTTTAAGTGCAGCCTGGTTCCCCAAGGTGGACATTAGCCTCAGTTAAAAGGAACCACTGGTTCCTCTGTAACCAGAGACAAGTAGACCAGTGGCAACTATCTTTCGGCTGGACTTTAACTGGACTTTGAGGGACATTGACTTCTGTGGCCAAAGTCGGGTGGCCCCAGGAAGACCCCCATCATCAGGTCAGCCTTTTCAGCATCCTGTATCCCTTGCATCAGGACCACTCTATTGATGTTTATAGCGTTTCACTCATAGAGCCTGAATATGGACTGGAAGGTAACTGTTCTCCAAAGCCTCATTAGCCCGTGACTTGCTCCCTGCTAGAGTTAGTTGGCCAGAGCGGGTGAGTAAATGTACACAACTTTACAAAAGATTTCCAAGTAACTGCCAATTGTGGTAGTTGCCAATGCTTGGTTGTGATTTGAATGAAAAGCAATGATTTATTATTGATGTCTAAAAATTATTTTAACTAAAAGCTATTTTTATAAATTGGTGTTGGATTTTCTTAGTGCCATGCTTATTTCTTTTTCAACTGTTTTGGTACTTCTAAATGCTTTGCACTTGTTCCTTTGACAAAGCCGGACTTCATGAAGCCACAGCTACCCTGGGTTGAGCTAAGGTTTGGCAAACAAGCTTAAATGGACTGAAGAGGAGTTTCAGAGCTTATTACACAATGATGTTGTACAACCACACCATATAATAAACCACTTTCTTCACATTGGTGGCAGTGGTGGAATCCAAAACTTGTGTTTAGTAGAACCTTAATAAGTTTTACACTACCATAAATCCACCATGTTGATACCTATAAGGACGTCCTGTAATTTCCAACCAAGTTGCCAAGTTATGGAGTCTTCTAAGCACTGTTTCTGAGAGTTTGCAATTTTTTTAAAAGATTTGAAAAAGTTTAGATAAAGTTTGTGAAAAGTTGCCAAAAGTTTTTGCAATGCCTCTGGAAGTCGCAGAAAGGGATAGGAAACATGGAGATCGATTTGACCACCATGTCTGCCCTCAGGATAAATAACCTGGGAGTAGTGGGCAAGGACAGGAAGATCAGCTTAGGTCTCTCAGCAAAGAGAGGCCTCAGGCCCTGGGAAGGGGTCCACAGATCTAAAACACTTTTGGAAAGTGATTTCACCCCAGACATTGGGGAAGAGAATAATGACAAGAGGGGCATTAGTGATGAGGATGAAGGAGACGGGGGCATCCTGGCCCCCAGGCCTCCAACTTCCAACTGAGGCTTCCCTCGATATCTGGCAGTGAGAGGGGCACAATGTCAGAGAGAGGGCCAAGATAACTTGAAACCTAACTAAGCCTCCTGGAGTTGGAGACTGCAGTAGCACTGAGGTAACTGAAGGGGGTGCCTATGATTTTAGATTTCCCAAAAGAATTGTGTCTAGATATGTCACGGGGGATGACATAGATAAGTGGCTAGCATCTTGTAAAATATCTCTAAAGATGAGAAAGGTGGATTCCCAGCACTGGGGATCCTTATTGTAGGAACTGGTCCCAGTGGTGGGGAAAGATCTGCTCCTGACACAAGAGGATGAGGTAGCAGAATTTTACAATCATAAGAAGGCAGCACTTATACAACTATTTGGTTTAACCTCTGTGGAGTACAGACAAAAGTTTAGAAACCCACATATGGGGGCAACGCAGTTACTGAATGGCTGAATTAAAGGTAACAGGGTGGATACTATGAAGAGCTCTAGAATTTGATGGTCAAAAAGCATATCCTTACAAATTGTTCCTCTGAGAAGTTAACCAGCATCTGGTAGATTCCAAGTTGTCTAGCCCATACAGAGTTGGGTAAGTTGACTGATGCCAAGATCCCAAGGAGGTGATACTAAGAAAGGGAGACAGGCCCATCTTGGGGAATGAAGTGGGCCAAGATAAAAAGAAAGAGAACCTAAAAAACCCCAAAAGAATGCCCATAATGGAGAGACATGTGTCCGGTCCAACCACAAAGGAAGGGGGTACCTGGAAAAGACTATGGCGGTCATTCCTACCTTGGCGGGCGGCGGTCGCCGCCCGCCTGGCGGGAACCGCCAGAAGACCGGTTATTCTGTCTTTCCCGCTGGGCTGGCGGGCGACCGCCAAAAGGCCGCCCGCCCGCCCAGCGGGAAAGCACCAGCAACGAGGAAGCCGGCTCCGAATGGAGCCGGCGGAGTTGCTGGTGTGCGATGGGTGCAGTTGCATCCGTCACGATTTTCAGTGTCTGCCAAGCAGACACTGAAAATCAATGTGGGGCCCTGTTAGTGGGCCCCTGCAGTGCCCATGCCAGTGGCATGGGCACTGCAGGGGCCCCCAGGGGCCCCACGACACCCATTTCCACCAGCCAGGTTCTGGCGGTGAAAACCGCCAGAACCAGGCTGGCGGGAAGGGGGTCGGAATCCCCATGGCGGCGCTGCTTGCAGCGCCGCCGTGGAGGATTCACAGGGGCAGCGGGAAGCCGGCGGGAAACCGCCGGCTTCCCTTTTCTGACCGCGGCTTTACCGCCGCGGTCAGAATAGCCCCAGAAGCACCGCCAGCCTGTTTGCGGTGCTTCCTCCGTCCCCTACCCTGGCGGTCTCGGACCGCCAGGGTAGGAATGACCCCCTATGAGCCTTGAAATGCAGGTGTAGGTTATGACTGTCAGCAGCAAGGACACAAGAGGGAGGGGCTCTGTGTGCAACATGGATTCACCCCCTGGTGACCATCCCAAGGGCATTGCCAGTGTAGGATGAGTGTGGAAGTTGTCCCTGGGAGTTCCAGAGGATACACTGAGGTCTCCCTAGTTTCAGTAGGTGGGAAGGAAATTGAACCCTTAGTTCACTGGCCTCCAAATGTAAAAAGTGCAGGCAGTAACCAAGAATTAATAGGGTTAAAGTGAAGGCTCTGAGGCATGGGGTTGGTGATGGTTAAGCTGGTTTCTCCACACCACATAATTCTCATTTTGTTGAACCGGGAAAGTCAAGTCTGACAATGATATAAAGTCACATTCCATGGATATAGTGGACTTTGAGTGAGGAGGGGTTACTAGCCTAAAGAAGGTAGCTGTGTCCCCTGCCATCCTAGTGGAGTGCCGACTGGGAAATGACATGGAAAGCTTTGCCTGGGCAGGTGTAGAAGGGATGGACCATATAGCACAGCTGGGTCTCTCCGAGTGTGTGTGTGTGTGTCAACAAGAGCACATGCAGCCTAAAGTAAAGGAACCATTTAGCCTGTAAGAATTGTCAATGTCCATGAGGACAAGAGAAACAGAAGAAAATCCCCAGCTTATCAGAGTCCATGGGCTCAGAAGGATCCCAGTACTGAGGGGAAGGGTATAGTGCCTGAAAAGGAGGATGTTCTCTGGATGTTGCCAGAGCTGACAGAGCTCCATGGAGCAGGAGGGCCATCCAGAGAGGACTGGAGACAGGGGCAGAAGATTGGGTCTACTCTTGAAGGCCTGAGGTAATTGGCTAAAATACAAGCACTGGGAGGAAAGAGTCCTGTAGAGTGATGCAAGGGACCCCCACACCTGGGCCAACCAGCAGAGTGGGCATCCCACAACAGCACAGAGAATGTCTTCTTATCCTGGCCCATGACACCCCCTAGCTTAACATCTGGCCAAGACCAAAGCCTGACAAACTTTGGCCAACCATTTCTACTGGCCTTAGGTGTCAGAAAAAGTGAAGAAGTTCTATTGCTCCTGAGTCATCTTTCAAGCCAATGTCCCCCAATACCACTTCTTGTGGTGAGGGCTCCTTTTGAGATGGTGGGGATTGACACTGTTGGTCCCCTAGACCCACCAAATACATGTGGAAATAGGTTTATCCTGGTGATAGTTGACCATGCCATCGGGTATCCAGAATTATTTCCACTCAGGACAGTCACTGCTCCTACAGTAGCTAGGACCCTCCTTTGTACCTTTACCAGGGTAGGTTTCCCTAAAGAAGATAGAGGCGCCAACGTTAGTCTTCCTATATAAAAGCAACGTAGGATGTTTGGGTGTTACCTGTAATCTCACCACACCCTAACATCCCCAAGGAAATGATATAGTTGAAAGGTTCAACTAGACCATGAAAGGCATGATAATAGGTTTAACAGAAAATCTCAGAAGGAGATGGGATGTTCTCCTACCATGCCTTCTGTTTGCCTACAAGGAGGTACCCTGGAAAGAATTGGGTTTAAGCCCCTTTGATCACCTCTTTGGGCAATCTATTTGAGGTGCACTGAGTTCAGTGAGAGAAGGATGCGAGAGGCCCATCAAAGAACCTAAACAAGACATAGGTGGTCATTACAACCCTGGCGGACGGTGTTAAAGCGGCGGTAAGACCGCGAACAGGCCGGCGGTAACATTTTTGCAATTACGACTGTGGCGGAAACCGCCAACAAAGACAGCCACTTTACCTGCGATAATCTTCCTGCTCCTCTACCAGGAGCACGAACGCCAGCGGCGGTCTCCACAGTGAGTACTGCACCTACGACACAGGGGAGGGAAAAAACAGGGACATACACATGCAACACGCAACACCCCCACCCACTACAACATACACACTAATGCATATTAATACATCACAGTTACACACTCCAACCCCCCAGGAAGAATGCAAAGACAATAGAAAATTAGTGTAACCATTGTAATATATTAAAATCAAGTAGGCAAAAATATATATATACACCATTTACAAAATATATACCAAGCATAGTAGTCCAGGTAGTGCTCCAATTAAGTCCGTGGAACACTGGGCCCACACGGTATGGGTGAGGCCCACACAAGATACCCGACCATGACGGAGAGAACACTGCAGGGGCATCAGACAGCAACTAAACAGGTACCTCAGGGGGAGGGAGAGGGGGGGCACCTCAGCCGGTTGAGTGCACAACGCCAAATCCACGAGGGGGCCACAGGCCCACTGTTACATCCTGGGGAGTGCAAAGCCACAGTCTCTCAAGTTTCTACAGTGGGTGGTTTGCCCACTGCTTTATCCTGGGGAGTGCAAAGCCACAGTCTCTCAAGTCTCTACAGTGGGTGGGTTGCCCACTGTTCAATCCTGGGGAGTGCAAAGCCACAGTCTCTCAATTCTCTACAGTGGGTGGTTTGCCCACTGTTCCATCCTGGGGAGTGCAAAGCCACAGTCTCTCAAGTGGATAACAGTCTCTACTGGTTCTGGAGGGGGCATGGTGCCCAGAGTGCTTCATCCTGCTAAGGACAGAGGTAGTGGATGGATCTCTCCACTGGTTCTGGAGGGGGCATGGTGCCCAGAGTGCTTCATTCTGCCCTTGACGGACTCAGTAGCGTTAGTGCCCTTGGCGCTCATGGGCCAGCGGTGCTTGAGATGGTGGTGCTCTGTTCAGTGGTGCTTGAGACGGCGGTGCCCTGTTCAGCGGTGCTTGAGGCGGCGGTGCCCTGTTCAGCGGTGCTTGAGGCGGCGGTGCCCTGTTCAGCGGTGCTTGAGGCGGCGGTGCCTTGTTCAGCGGTGCTTGAGACGGTGGTGCACTGTTCAGCGGTGCTTGAGACGACGGTCTCCATTGCAGGGACTCAGCTGCTGGCGGTCCTTCATAGCCCAGTGGGGCTTGTGCTGGCGGTCCTTCATGGCCCAGCGGGGCTTTTGCTGGCGGTCCTTCATGGCCCAGCGGGGCTTTTGCTGGCGATCCTTCATGGCCCAGCAGGGCTTTTGCTGGCGGTCCTTCATGGCCCAGCGGGGCTTTTGCTGGCGGTCCTTCATGGCCCAGCTGGGCTTGTGCTGGCGGTCCTTCATGGCCCAGCGGGGCTTTTGCTGGCGGTCCTTCATGGCCCAGCGGGGCTTTTGCTGGCGGTCCTTCATGGCCCAGCGGGACTTGTGCTGGCGGTCCTTCATGGCCCAGCGGGGCTTTTGCTGGCGGTCCTTCATGGCCCAGCGGGGCTTGTGCTGGCGGTGGCCTCCTGGGCAGCGGGGATGATGGCGGTTTTCTCCGCCGTGCTGCTCTTCCCAGACTTGCCAGGTTTCTTGTGGCCCTTCCCCACCCTGGAAGGTGTCACAGCTGACTCCACACTCCCACCGGGACCCCTGGGAGCGGCTTTGGTGGTTGGAGTCTTCCCCCTCTCCCGCCGGGCACTGGCCAACTTCTGATGCTTCACAGGTGGGGGACTGTCTGTGCTGTGGCTCCGTGCCACACTGGCTGCCCTGGTGGCCGGTGCACTCCAGATTCCGGTGACTACAGGCACCACTGGTCCCGGAGATGTTGTGGCTGAGGTGCTAGTTCGGGACCTATGAGACGGACGGGGTGAGGGAGGTGTGGGGGAGGTATGGGAAAGAGGTCAAGGTTGGACAGGAAAAGTTTTTGGGGAACACTGGGACGGGTAGCTGGAGGGGGTTTGGGAGTGGAGGAAGAGGTTGTGGTTGTAGGAGGTGTTCGTTTGCTGACTTTGGGTGAAGGTGCATGTGCTGGAGGCTGTCGTGAGGTGGATGGCTGTTGGGTGGGTGTGTGCCTGCGTTTGTGTATCTTCGGAGGGGGCGTCACAGACACACTGGGAGAGGACACAGGGGACGTGTGAATGGTAGTGGGGGTGGTGACTGCACGTGAGCGGGGTGTGGTGGTGGGTGTGCTGGAGAGGGACATAGTGGCTGTAGAGGTAGTGCATGCAGGTGTGAGTGTAGATGAGATAGGGAGGGAGGAGGGAGACGAGGAGGAGGGGGACACAGTGGAGGCAGTGGATGTTGGTGTGTCTGCTTGCGTGAGTGCCTGTGGGATGTGTGGTGCTTATGTTTGCCTGAGCTTCCCTTGTGTGTTGACGTGTGTGCATGCTGGTCTGTAGGTGTGCTTGGGATAGGCTGAGGTACAGGGGATTGGGTCGGGGTGGAGGAAGTTGGAGGGGGGGAGGCTAGACACAGGGACAATGGCTGCCATCAGTGCTGAGGCCAGAGTCTGAAAAGCTCGCTGAAGGGCCGCCTGACCAGAAAGAATGCCCTCCAGGAATGCATTTGTTTGTTGCAACTGCCATTCTACACCCTGGGTGGCATTCAAAATGGTAGACTGCCTAACAGTGAGGGACCTGAGGTGGTCAATGGCCTCCTCACTGAGGGCAGCAGGGGTGACTGGGGCAGGGCCTCATGTGCCTGGGGCGAAGGTAATGCCCACCCTCCCCGGTGAGCGGGCACGGGGCGAAGGCTGAGGGGCTGCTGGGAGGGCGGTGCTGGAAGTGGGGGTGGCGGCTGTACCTGTAGATGAGGGGGGCACAGATGTTGCCGCCACCACAAGGGAGCTTCCCATCAGAGGACGAGTCCGTGTCACTGGTCTCAGCTCCTGTCCCTGCCGTGGAGCTCCCCTCACCCTCCGTCCCACTGGTGAACTCAGAGTCCGTAGTGTGGCCCTCCATTGCCATGTGGGATGCAGCTCCCTCCTGCTCCGGTGGCACTGCTCCTCCGCCTGGTGATGCTAATGCACACAAGAACAGGGA
This sequence comes from Pleurodeles waltl, assembly GCF_031143425.1. NCBI lineage: Eukaryota > Metazoa > Chordata > Amphibia > Caudata > Salamandridae > Pleurodeles > Pleurodeles waltl. Next base: position 525,435,912 of record NC_090436.1, read on the forward strand.
GACCATAAAAAGGGGGGGAACAACAGAAGAAAGACATGTTGAGTGCATGCATTACCGCTACCGTTGGCGGACACGACAGACACAGAAGCCCCCTGCACTACTCTGCGTTCTTGTGCTCCACTGTTCAATTCCTGGGAAATGGCCTACAAGGCTATGGACGACATCTGCACACAGAGATGACACAGGGGCATGACTAGGTGTAGTTGTCACTCTACAGAGGTGGGGTGGGGTGCCAACATGGCCTGCCTTACGGAGAGACCTTGCCTACGGAACTCGCCCTGGCCTAGGGAAACCCACAGCCCACCTCCCCCACCCAGACCCCTCCACTGCGCGCAAAGTCAGCAGAATGCGAGTGTACTCACCCCACGCCACCGCCAGGATCCTGTACATCAGGGGGGTCATGGTGAGACGGGCACCCCTCCCATGTTGGGAGGCCGTCCCCAGCTGAGCCTCCGCCGTCTTCTTGCTCCAGCGGCGAATGTCCTCCCATCTTTTCCGGCAGTGGGTGCTCCGTCTGTGGTAGACCCCCAGGGTCCGGACGTCCTTGGCGATGGCACGCCAAATATCTTTTTTCTGGTGGGCGCTGACCTACATGATTTGTACAGGGGGAAGAGAAAGTTATTACCAACTGCACCGTCAAAGTGATTGGCCCCCATCCCTACCCTTGGCATGTGGCACATGCACTCACCTTCGTTTCATGCACGCCGCACTCTCCCCCCTTCCCTCTTACATCCACCCCTCTCCACACAGGCATAGCCCATACATCATGCTCCCAGTGTACTTACCTGTTTGTCTGGAGGACCGTAGAGTAGCGTGTACTGGGGGAGGACCCCATCCACAAGTTTCTCCAACTCCTCCGATGTGAAGACAGAGGCCCTTTCCCCAGACACTCGAGCCATTCTCTCTTCCAGACCGAGGTCACAGCAGCACTTGCAGTGTAGGTCCTCTCCTGTCGAAGATCAGGTATCGAGTGATTGAACAGATAGAAAATGGCGGTCACGTCCGCGGCGGTGCGTACCGTCACCGCCGACGTACATCGTTATTGGCTCCTGGGACCCATAGGGTCCAATGTTAACCAATGCAGCATTGCGCCGCGGTCTTCGACCGCCTACCGCGATGGTGTACAACGCCAGCGCAGTTACCTCATATCCCCTTGTCCCACATTCCAGGTCAGGCAGCTGCCATTTCAGGGGCCCACATGGCTTCATTTTCAACTGCGTCACACATACCTAGGCCTAGACTCAACACACATACAGGCCACTTTTTGAGTATGAATGGTGTTCTGTGTAAGCTGTGGGTACATACCTCTGAGTTGTTTGACTCTGTGCTCGCTGTTGTCCTTCATAGGCACCGTCCGCTGGGACATGTGAGGAGATGGCGGCATCCTCCGGTGTACCGACCGTTGGTGGACCTGTCGACAATGGAGGAAAGACACGTGATAATCACATACAGGCTTGACCGTGCCACAATCCAGGAACTGTGTACCCAGCTGGAGCCAGATCTGATGTCAGCTATCCGCCATCCCACAGGAATCCCCCTCAAGTGCAGGTGCTGTCAGTGCTCCATTTCCTTGCAAGTGGGTCATTTCAAGCAACAGTGGCCATAGCATCAGGGATGTCCCAGCCTATGTTTTCCAACGTGTTGTCCAGAGTGTTGTCTGCCCTGCTGAAACACATGCAGAGCTACATCGTTTTCCCTTAGGTGGAGGATTTGCCTACAATGAAAGGTGATTTCTATGCCCTGGGACATATCCCCAACATCATAGGTGCCATTGATGGGACACATGTGGCTTTGGTCACCCCCCCCCACAGGAGTGAACAGGTGTACAGAAACCGGAAGAGTTATCATTCGATGAATGTACAGATGGTATGTTTGGCAGACCAGTACATCTCCCATGTGAATGCCATGTTCCCTGGCTCAGTGCATGACGCTTACATCCTGTGGAATAGCAGCATCCCTTATGTGATGGGTCAACTCCAGAGGCACCGTGTGTGGCTATTAGGTGAGCAACTGGAAGCTAGTCAGTGGGAATGGTTGTCTGGGTCTGGGGATATAACTCCAGGTTAGTGTGTGTCTAACAGTTGTCCCTCGCCATTTGCAGGTGACTCTGGTTACCCCAACCTGTCATGTCTACTGACCCCGGTGAGGAATCCCAGGACAAGGGCAGAGGAACACTACAATGAGGCACATGGGTGAATTAGGAGGGTGATAGAACGCACCTTCGGCCTCCTGAAGGCGAGGTTCAGGTGCCTCCATATGACAGGTGGATCCCTATTCTACTCACCAAAGAAGGTGTGCCAGATCATTGTGGCCTGCTGTATGCTTCACAACTTGCCTTTGTGACGACAGGTGCCCTTTCTGCAGGAGGTTGGTCCAGATGGCGGTGTTGTTGCAGCTGTGGAGCCTGTGAACAGTGAAGACGAGGAAGCAGAGGAAGAAGACATGGACAACAGGGACTCAGTGATCCAGCAATATTTCCAGTGAAACACAGGTAAGAATACAAACCTACCTACTACATGTACTTATACACTACTACCTCTCTACTGTCTGTCTTTTTTACCAAGTGTATGATCACTGAGTTGTCACTTTCCCTTACGATTTCACAGATCTGGGTCCCACAGTGTGACATCTGCTTTGATTCCTCATGGACTAGAGCTGTGTGACATAGTTATGTTGACATTACAAATGACAGAGCTTTTTGCCACAGTTATTGCTAATACAGTATTCCGAAATCACAGACAGACTCCAGATTGTTTTGTGCTTTAAGGGTGTTTATTTTAGTGCAAAAAATTGGAGGGGGTAGCAAAATGGTGAGGGGTGATGGCAGAGGAATGTCCATGGCAGAGTCCAGTCTATTAGTCTCACAGATGCATTGCCCAAATGGGCATAGGAAGTGGAGCTGGGGCAGTTTAAGGATGAACAGGGTGACAAAGTGGGACAGTAGGATGACAATCAGGGTGGTCTAATTTCTTGGCGGGGGTCTTGGCATCGTTCTCTGTCTTGTTACTGGATCTCTGGGACTGTTTGTGAGGTGGTTCTCCCTCTGCAGGGGGTGGGGTGCTGGTGTGGTGGTCCTGTGGTGGTGCCTCCTGTCCACTAGCGCCGGCGGAGCTGGTGGGCAGTTCATCATCCAGGCTAGTGTCAGGGGCCCCTTGTAGTGCCACAGTGTCCCTCCTGGTGTTGAGTAATATCTTCAGCACCCCTACGATGGTGCCCAGGGTGGAATTGATGGTTCTGAGTTCCTCCCTGAAGCCCATATACTGTTCCTCCTGCAGGCGCTGGGTCTCCTGAAACTTGGCCAGTACCGTTGCATCGTCTCCTGGGAGTGGTGGTAGGCTCCCATGATGGAGGAGAGGGCCTCGTGGAGAGTGGGTTCCCTGGGCCTGTCCGCCTCCTGTCGCACAGCAGCCTTCCTAGTTCCCCTGTGTTCCTGGGTGTCCGTCCCCTGGACCGTGTGCCCACTACCACTGCCCCCAGGTCCCTGTTGTTGTTGGGGTGGTGGGTTAGCCTGGGTTCCCTGTAGCGGTAGACACACTGCTGATTGACGTGTCCTGGGGATGGAGGTATTGTCCTGCTGGGTGGGTGCTGTGCTGGTGTTTCCAGAAGGGGGAAGCTCTGTAGTGACCTGTGACTGGGTGTGGGGAACCGACTGTCCCAAGGTCCCCGATGGACTGGGCTGGTCATCTAGATCCAGTTGGACAGAGGTGCTGTCATCACTGTGGGCCTCTTCTGTTGGTGGTGTGGACATGTGTGGACCCTTCTGTCCGGTGACGTTGGTTAGGGGTCCTACAGGGGTATAAAGGCATGATTATTGCATCTGTGTGTCAAGGTGTGCAATGTGTGGGTGACCGTGTACCCCAGTGCTAGCATTCCTGTGTGGGACCTTGTGTGATGATGGTTTAGGGGGGTGTATGGGTATGTGCAGTGGGCATGCTTTAGTGATGGGTGTCCATGCTTTGGTGTTGCATGCAGGGCTTGGTGTTGGGATGTGTGGTTTGTGATAGTGGGACATTTGTGAGGAGTAGGAGTGATGGGGGTGAGGGCGAGGGTGGGGGTAGGTGATAGCATGCAGGTGGGTGGGGGATGAAGTAGTTAAAGGTTTGACTTACCAGAGTCCATTCCTCCACCTACTCCTGCGAGGCCCTCAGGATGCAGAATCGCCAAGATCTGCTCCTCCCATGTTGTTAATTGTGGGGGAGGAGGTGGGGGTCTGCCGCCAGTCCGCTGAACCGCCAGGTGGTGTCTGGAGACCATGGAACGCACCTTCCCCCGTAGGTCGTTCCACCTCTTCCTGATGTCCTCCCGATTTCTTGGGAGCTGTCCCACTGCGTTGACCCTGTCCACTATTCTTCGCCATAGCTCCATCTTCCTTGCAATGGAGGTGTGCTACACCTGTGATCCGAATAGCTGTGGTTCTACCCAGACGATTTCCTCCACCATGACCCTGGGTTCCTCCTCCGAGAACCTGGGGTGTCTTTGCTGTGCCATGGGGTGGTGTAGGTGATGTGTGGGGTGGTGTGTGGGTTGATAAGTGTGCTGATATGTAGTGGGGTGTTGTGTGAGGTGCGTGGAAGTTATGTGGGTGATGGTGTTGTGTGCCTGTGGATGCTAGTGTTGTTGATGGTGGTGTCTCTCTCTGGCTTTTGTTCGTGATTTGTTGTCGTAAGGGTTTGTGGGAGATGTGGGTGTGTGTTTTATATTGTATTGGGTGTGTGGGAGTGGTGTGTGTATGTGTATCAGGTGTGTGTATTTGGAATTGTCCAATGTGGTTGTGTTTTGTAAGAGTGTGTGTATTTTGAGTGCGGCGGTGTGTACCGCCAATGGAATACCACGGTTAAAAGACCGCTGCGTGGATTCGTGTGTCGTGATAGTGTGGGCGTATTTCTGTTGGCGTGACGGTGGAGGTTTTGTTTTCGCCAGTTTATCACTGACCTTTGGTGCGGCGGACTTGTGTGAGTATCTGAATTTTGGCGGATTCCGAACTGTGGGTCATAATAGCTGTGGCGGAATTCCACGGCCGCGGCGGTGTGGTGGCGGTCTTCTGCACGGCGGTAAGCGGCTTTTACCGTCAATGTCATAATGAGGGCCATAGTGGTTTATGTACTAGGCCTGCGCTTCGGGATGGCAGAATACATGAAAAAGGCAAAACAAATTTGGAGGGCAGCCAGAATCTTCTCAAGCACTGGTATGACCAGATGTCCTCTTTGGTACATTACCAACCAGGACAGTTGGTGTAGGTATTACAGCCTGTAGCTTCTAAAGCCCTCCAGGACAAGCAGACTGCATCCTTTCCAATTTTGGAAAAGACGGGGGAAGTCACCTATCTGATGGATGTAAGTACCCAAGAAACCCTCACAGGGTTATGAATGTTAAAAGGCTAAAACTACACCATGACAGAGCAAACATGACTAAGCTCATTGTGAGAGACTGAGGGGAAGAAGAGGAAAGTGAACCTTTGCTTGACTTACTTTCAAGCAATGCCAAAGATGACTCAGTGGATGGAGCAGCCCTCTCCTCAACTTTACAGACCAACAGTAAAAGGGCTGTTACAACTTGTTCAAACAGTTTGCTGGTCTGTTAACTTGGTGTGTCTATAATGTTGACACAGGTGACAGCGTGTCAATCAAAAGTAAGATTTACAGGTTGTGGCATCAGGTCAAAGCTAGCATCAAAGCTGAGATTGCCAAGTTGCTAGAGCTTAGATTGAGCCCTCTAACAGTTTATGGGCCAGGCCAGCAGTGTTGGTGCTGAAGCCAAACCCTAAAGGAGGTAAACCCGAGATGAGGTTTTGTGTGGCTATCAAAGACTAAATGCAGTCACTAAGGGCCTCAATACGAGTTTGGCGGTTCGTGCACTGCCATGACAGCAGTGGCGGTGAGACCGCCATCGGCTTGGCGGTCGGACCACTGTATTATGAGTCATGCAGGCCTATGGAGCACAGATCGCCTTGGTTACACCAGCACCGCAAGGCAGCACAGACCGCTGCTGTCATGAGGCAGCACAAACAAGCCAGCAGCACCTGTGTTTCTGCTTGACACATTTTGAGGTTGCACACCGGCAATGGACCTTGGCAGTCCAACCACCATGTCTCAGCAGGTGGAAATGGACAGTATAATGGAAACAACTCACCTGCAGGCAGCCTTACACATCCTGTGCTGCCATTACACACGTCCTACCGCAGCTGCTGATCATCAATGGAGCACAAAATCCACGCCGCTGTGGAAGCAACCGACCGTCAGTACACACACCTACCTGTGTCCTTATGCACAACAGCAAATCGTTGCGCTGTCAGCCATATCACATGGGGTCATGCTACGGGCACCAAGTTCACTTGACATTGTGTACACAGCCTGAGTCATTCACAAAGAAGGACACATTCAGAGCCACAAAACGCCCCCTTTGAGCTGGACTCACACTGCACCGCAACACTATACAAAAACACATGTTTAACCATCTCAAGCACAGGGACGTGACGTGTACACAACATTGTGTCACATAGCACCAACAACACAGCAACATCACATCTACAAATACAACTGACACCCTGGCATTGCACACATGCAATGGACTGCCGTCAGATTTAATACACATATGTATGGATGTGTCATGGAACACAAACACAACTCCCATAAAACAGCCCTACAATGGACACACACATCACCCACATTGCAAAATAATTGAAGGACAATGGGATGCACAATAGACAGAGAGACAAATATACAAAGCTCACAATGCAAACAATACCTGCACAATAGGGATGGGGGCATCAGGAACACTCCGAGAAGGATGCGTCACTCGGACACATTTCACTTTGCACATGCCCCTAAAACAACATTTGCACAGGAACTGTCCCTTCAGGTATCTCAGGGACAAACAGTAGTAGAGCCACGTGACATGCCTATCTGCACAATGTGGAAGTGCAAGTCAAGAAAGCACATACAAATGCAACTGCATGAGTCAGACATCTAGATGAAGTAGCTGCTAGGTACACATAGCAAAATGGACACATGGTCAGTCAAATGCAAAGAGACAGCACAATTGAACACCCTCCGTGTCTGCACAAACAAAACTCGAGCTCCCACACACGAGACTAATGTACAATCCATAACAGGGGGACAAATCTAACACCATACATGCTCACGTTGGTCAACACAAGATGAAATAATTACCATACCAAACAGAACACAATGCAATGACACTACAATTGCATTTACACCCACATATCCATACAGTCAACACCTACCTTTGTCTTGGGTGACATTAGCACTGCCTACAAAGTCAGATATTGCAAACAACAGCACATGGATCAGCAAGCAGGCTGAAACACACACAATAGTAGGCATACAGCACAAGTTACTCTGGAACAACATAAAGCTAGAAAAGAAATCACAGGACAAATGTGTACCCCAAGAAAACAACTATTTGGATTTATTTTAAAGGAAATGTGAAATGTACAAGGCCCTTGAACAGTCCATCAGTTTTTAAGGTGCACAGTACTGTGCCAACACTTGACTCATTTTACTGCCAGGGAGCCTCCACAGGAAGGGGCATCAAGTGGGTGGGCAGGCACCTCAGGGATCATCCTTGGGTGGGTGAGGGTCAGATTGGAATGGGTGAGTTTGGGTTTGGGAGGGGTGGACTCTTTCTTACGATGGGTGCACTTCTTCTTGGTGGAGGAATATAGGTGTTTGCAGGGGGTAAGGTGTAACAGGGGTGGACTTGGAGGTTGAAGGGATGGGTTAGGAGGTGGGTCAGGGCCTCTTGGGTTTGGGAGGGGGTAGAGGGAACAGGGAAAAGGGCATGGTCAAATAAAAAAAAGTCCTTAGGAACACAGGGATGATCATCAGAAGTGGTTGCCTTCTGTGTCGGTGTGGATGTCTTGGGTGTGAGAGGTATGCTTGTGTTTGGATGGTGTCTGTTGCATGTTTGAGTGTGGGTGTTTGCATGTCTTGGGGGCTGGGAGGTGGAGGTGCTGGGTGATGTGGGAGTGTTGGATGTGTGTGTCTCTGTTGGAATGGTGTCTCTTGGGTATGCTTGTAATGGTGTATGTGAGTGTGTATGTTGAGGTTGTGTCTGCGGGTATGGTGGATGTGATGAATGTCTGTGTGTGTGTTGGTGTGGTGTCTGTGGGTGTGTCACTGCTTGTTGTTGTGGTGCCTGTGGGTATGCTGGATGTGATGTGGGGGCTGATAGGGGTATTTGGGGAAGTTGTGGCTGAAAGTGTGTGGGTGTCTGTTGAGTGCTTGTGTGCCAGTGTGTTTTGTGGTGTTTGTGTTTATGTGTGCTGCTTTTGTGAATTGAGATGGGTGGGTGCATATCTGTCTGTGAGCTTGGGGTAGGTAGGGGAATGGGAGATTTGGATTGGGAAGAGTAAGGTGGAGGGGGGACATGAAAAGGTCTCTGTAGGGCAGACATAGCACTATGAATGCCTTCCAGGGAAGCATAGGTCTGCTAAAGTTGGCTGGCCAATCCCTGGATGGCATTCACAATTGCAGTCTGACCCACAGAGATGCTCCTCAGGAGGTCAATAGCCTCCTCACTCAGGGCAGCAGGGGTAACATGGGCTCAGGTGGAGGTGCCTGCTGCAAAGGAGATGCCTACCTTCTTGGGTGAGCGGGCAACCCCCAACTGGGTGGGGAGCAATGAGGAGGGTGGCAATAGAACTGGGGGTGACAGGTAAAGGCGGTACAGGAATACATGCTGATGGGTCCACCACCACTAGAGAGTGGCCACTGGAGATAGAATCAGATGATGATGAAGAAGATCCCATCTCCTCCGTGGCACTTTCCTCATCCTCCATGCACTGGGTCCCTCTGTGTCAGTGGTGTCTTGACCCGAGGTCCTGTGGCCAGATGCTTCCCCACTCAGCTGTGGCCTGTCTCTTTCACTTCCCTGGGCTGATGCTGCAAAAACAAAGAGAAATAAGGTCATCACATGTCCATGATCACAGTTGAACAACAGCTGTGATTAGCAAACATTACCATGATGTCAAGTGGGCCTTTTCTCAAATAAGGATAAGTACATTCTTTATTGTACTTTCTAATGTCTTTCTGAAGCTTGTCTGTCTTTTTTAATATATTTATTCTAATCCACATCTGATCAGTCTTTTTCTTCCTGGGGCCAGAGACCTTAAAGGAGCAGAGTATGCTCTGTCAGATATGTGATGGCCATCTTCGTCAGGGGGAGCTGTCAGAACCTAACACATTCACTTGGCAATGTGAGAGCCAGGAATGTGCTCTATACTCACAGTGTTGTGGCTGCTGAGCTGTCCTCAATCGCCCATCAAGGTTTGGGTAGGCTACTGCCAGAATGCGGGCCACTGGGGGGGGTCATGGTCCGACGTGTGCCCCACCCATATTGGGAGACATCCCCAGCTGGACTTCTGCGATCTTCCGGGCCCAGCATCTCAGGTCCTCCAACCTCTTCCACAGTGGGCGCTCCGCCTGCTGTAGACCCCCAGGGTCCGCACCTTCCGGGCGATGGCTCTCCATATCTCCTTCTTCTGATGGGCGTTAACCTGCATAGATGCAAAAGACAAATCAGGAGATTACAATCAGAGGTTCTTACCCCAATGGTTGAGAATGTCAGAAACACCAAGCTAGAACTTTTCAATTTGTTAACACTCCACAAGTGTGAGCCACACAAGCTAATAAGTACAGGAACATGACTACGGACATACATATTTCCATCTGCAGACTAACCCACTACCTTGCTCATTGCTCACAATGACTAAGAAAGCTTACTGATATCAGGTAGTCCATGCTCCTGCAACATGAACTGTGATGTGAGCCATAATGAAACACTACACACATAGGTGGCTTCTGAAGGGTAAACTCCTTAGGCCTGAATGGACCAACACATTCACACTCTGAGATTGAATCACTGCATACTGTACCACAGGCAACTTCTATAGTACAGACTTCACCATTGTTACACTTGTGTGACAATGGAGGGGCTGGCATGGTGGGTGCCAAAAGTGTCTTCCTTGTCTATGTGTGGACATGTGGCGCAACAAATGCAGACTCATGCCACTTCAAGGGGAGGGTTCTGTGGTAAGTATCTGTACCACTGAACACTCCTTTTGATATATGTGTCCACCCTACAGAGATGGCATCCAACATACAAAGGTATGAATTGTATAATTACTGCTAGGTGACCAAGCTACTGACTCACATATCATAGCCTCCCAGGAATCAACGCACTGTCTGCACTGTGGGACTGTCATTTGTGCAATAAGCCAGTACAGGAAAAATATGACCTATGTGAATGTGAAAACACAGCTGTGGAAGTAAGGGACCTATCATAAGTCAAAGACACACATTGACAATGATACCAAATGTGCAGTTGGACTAGTTTGGGTATTTACCCCAGTACCCATTCCTAATCTAGGTAATGGACTGAGGCATTCAGGTCACGTTTTGCCACTAGAGTATAATTTTGTCCACATGCCAGGATCTACTGGTGTACAGGGAGTGGGCACAGTGACACAGTTGCATAGCCTCAGTAACTCTCCCACAGCCTAGACTAGGTCCCATACTGGGAGATACATTTGACAGGCCCTGGTCTCTGCAGGCTGAGCATACAGAACCTACACGACACTCCATTTCCATCACTTGCATGCATGACAGTACATCATGTGGACATCAGAAATTTGGCATGTGGTGCGAGTCAGAATATGGATACCAGACAACAGTTTGATAAGGCAAGATGAGGGGTGAAAGACATGTGGAACTATACACATTGCTTACAAGTTTCTCAAATGACTCATATAAGATTCATACATAGCTCATGCTGTCATGCACATACATGTTGTCCAACATTTACAACAATCATGAAAAAAGAGATGTCATTGAATGACAGCAAAGTCTTCTTACCTAGTTATGTGCATCCAACACACGGGGATCTAGGACCCAAATAATCACACAATACAATGTGACTGAACTTAATATTTGGTACTGCCCACCAATACCTACACATTGTACATTCCATTGATGTCACACAGACTGCAATAACAGGTACACAAGAAGTCTAACTGGCACACAGGGGCACATTGAGCCTGTGAGGAGGGAAAGGATGGTGAAGTACAGAGAAAATTGTGCTTATGAGGTACCGACCTGCTCCTCTGGTGAACCATATAGTTGTTCATACAGGGGTAGGACCTCATTTACAAGCCTCTCCAGCTCCTTTGGAGAGAAGCCAGGGGCCCTATAACTTGCTGGATGTGGCATGATTGCTTCCGGAGGCAGTACACAGCAGCTCAGGTCGTGGAAGTGTTTCTGGCAGCAGTGTCAGGAGTTAAGTGAGTGAATCTGCATAACATGACGATCACATCCACCACGTACACGGTCATCACCGCTGGCAGACACAGCCATTCGGCCGCATCCGCCACTGGCAACGTTAGCCTATGGATATTTCTGCTGTGGTTGCAACCGCCTACCGCCATGATGTCTTCTGCGGGCGGTCGCAGGCAGTTCCTAGAGTAGGTCAGGCATCTGCCATTTTGGCGGCCTGAAATGCTGTATTGGGCTTTCTAAACTGCATCACACCTACAGTACCTGTTTTTTTTGCATCACAAACATCCTTATCATATCTTATCATGTGGGTTCTACTCAACCATCATTGTAGTATGTTGCAGGGCACAGGTGGCATTTTACAGCGGTGCATGCTCCACCAGCACTGACGGTCATTTTGGCCATCAGAAAATACAGCCACAGTTCGAGAGGCAATTGTGTTGCACACCTATGAATTTAGTTCAAATCCATGTTTGGACACATTTTGAAAACCATGAAGGTCACATGTGACCCTTGTGTATTTTGCTGCTCTGATGTGCACTGGGTGTCATGTCTATTCAGCCAGAAACGATTTGTCACATGATATCATTGGCATGCATCATGTATGTTGCTGTGGACACACTGACTAATGTCACAACTAATGTCTTGTCACACATAGGTACCCTGGATGAGGAAGGATGCGACAACCTCCTGTCTATCATCCACTCCTAGACCTTCAGACCATGGAAGAATGCCATATCATCATTATGTACTGGTGTCTGAATAGGGAAAAGATAGTGGACTTATGCCGTCAGTTTGAGCCAGCTATTAGTTATCCAACTATGGCACCCATTATACAAGTCATGTCAGTATTGCACTTTCTAGCCACACGGTCCTTCCAACTTACAGTGGCCATATCTGCTGGTATGTCCCAACCTATGTTCAGTATGGTGTAGAAGGATTTCCTCTCAGCAATGGTGAAACACATTGACAGCTATATCAGGCTCCCCTGATATGAGGATTTAGCCCATCTGAAAGCTGACTTCTATGGTTTTGGCCACCTGCCACATGTGGCGGGGGCCCATTGATGCCACACATGTTGGATTGGTGCCACAGCAGGCTACTGAACAAGTCTATCGCAACAGAAAGAACTTCTATTCCATCAACGTGCACGTTATCTGTTTGGCAGATCTCTACATCTCACATGTCTGTGCCCATTATCCGGGTTCAGCCCATGATTCCTTCAATATGCTGAACAGCACCATACCCCGGCTAATGTTACAACTGAACCCATAGAGAGCCTGTATTGTTGGTAAGTCATGTCAGTTCTGTATGAGTGTGAGCAATGTCAGGTGCTACAATCATGAAGTGAGTGACTCATTGTTGCACTTTTGTTACATTTCTTAACAGGAGACTCAGCAAACCGTCCTTGGTTATTGGCGCTGCTGAGGAATCCAACTACGTCAGGAAATGTCCGCTTCAATGAGGCCCATGGAAGAACATGGAGGCCAGTGGAGCGGTCTTTTGGACTCGTGAAGGCCAGATTTTGCTGTCTTGGCCAGACTGGTAGAGCCCTCCTCCACACACCCGGAAATGTGTGCCAGATCACTGTGACATGCTGCATACTCCACAACATCGCCCTGTGGAGGAATATCCCTTACATCCCAGAGGAGGGGGAGCCTGCAGTGCCACTGGGTGAGACTCCTGAAATGCCAAGTGCGGATGACAGTGGTGAAGGAGAAGGAGCTGACTTGCATGAAGATCTCAGCAACAGCTATGTTTCATGAGTGTAAGTATATCATGTGATGTCTTGACTGTGACTGTACAATAAACTGTAGTTGTAAGAATGTGTGGAGTTGAATGTTTTCGAAAACAGCTAAGGAGCTGAGACTCTGCAATAATCAGCTAGAGGCTGCTTGATAAGATAGCTTTTAACACATCCCCACCTTGATGATATTGCTTTGTTTGTGTCAGTTTCCTTGCAATGTACTTTGTTTTCCAGTTGCTTGCTATGTGCCTTATGTCATAGGTACGGTTTCAAGCCTATATTCCTTGTTTTGTTTTTTGTACAGGTACCTTTGCCATGGCATCTTCATGTGGGCATTTCAGAGTTGTGACCGTGGCAGGTATATGATGCTGTTCTGACATACAAAGTGGACATGGATTGTTCCAGGTAATGTAGGTTACAGAGTTGGGATGTAGGAGGCCTGTGCCAAGAGAGTTTGCACAATGTTTGGGTAGAGGTACAGAAGTGCATACTGCATTTGTTTTGTGTCTTGTGGTGGGCCTGATGCATCATTTGTGTCATCATGTGTTTATAAGATATGTAATCCTCGCTTTTGATGGTCATTTTTCCATCACATTGGCTAAACACTCTTTTTTTCTCTTACCTGTGTGTACCTGAAGACGTGTTTCATCATTGTCGACCACAGTGCCTGTTGAACAACACTGACATATATTTGTGTCATACCACCAGGTGCATGGTAATTTAATTATGATGGGCCTGTGTTCAGGGACTGTTGTACTGCCATCTGTCTGTACCTTGGATAATGTGATGTTGGATTACTTTGGTATTGTATGTGAGAAGGCTCAAGCTGGTGCCATCAACCACTTTAATCTTTGCCTACTCTACAGTACAATGTCTAGCAAATCCCTTCCTTCTGTGGTCTGGGGCCTGTACCTTGAAATATGTGCTTTGACTCAGTATGTACAATGTCTGGCAACTCCCTTCCTTCTGTGGTCTGGGGTCTGTACCTTGAAATATGTACTATGACTCAGTATGAGTCACACATTCTTGTGTCTAAAAGTCCTGATATATTTTGACATCCCATGTGCTGTACACTGCAATTTCATTTTTGGTTTGACCAGACAGTTATACTAATGTGTTTGTGTGTAATGGTTGTAATCCTGAGCTGGGCACTGTGTACCTGTAACATATCCCTCCTTGCACAAGTAGCTTTTGTCTTCACCATATGGTTCACGTGGCCTCACATCTCAACATAGCAAAAAGTTGAAAATTAAGCAAGGAGACAATGAGTTTGTGATAGATGAATGTATTACAATGCTAATGCAGAAAATTAATTTGGGACATATAGAAAACCAAAATGTAAAGTGAAGGTGTCAGTCATGGGTAAATAAAATCATTGGTGTAGTTGCCACACCATTGGGAGTCCAAAGTCCAGAGTACTCTTCCCATTGGAACTGGTAGGTTGTCAAAGATCAGTCAACAGAGATAGGGGAATATTTAGGAGCCCCTACTGCCACCGAAGTGTAACTTTTCGTGATGATCTGGTGGAGCTATGCCCTGATCCGTATTTACAAGGTGGCATTAAACCACTTTTTGTGGCTTACCACCACTTTGTAAATACAGCCCCTTCACAAGCAGCCCTTTGTATGGAAGGGGCGTGCAATGGGTGTTGCTGTGGGCATGCCACAGCAACACCCATTGCATTTTGACGCTGCCTCAGATTTACGAGTTTTAGTAAACCTGAGGCAGCACCAAAATCTAACTCCACTCCAGGGGTGGCGTTAGCACGGTGCAACGAGGAGGAAGACTTTATTCCTCCTCGTTTTTTGCTTTTTCTATGTGTGCTTCATTCTGAACCACGCATAGAAAGAGCAAAATGCCAGACATGACTGTTTATGTGCGGGAAGGTGTCCCTTCCTGCACATAAACAATCATTTCAAAATGACACTTATGCACTTCTATGTCTGCAGCACACACAGAAGTGCCAAATCGCCATTAGTGATTGTTTATGAGCAGGTAGGGACACCTTCCCACACATAAACAATCAAACCCCTCAACACAGACATCCTTGCACGATGGTGCGAGGTTGCCTGCGTTGGCACTAGGCAGCTCAATTTAGCACCAGCACAGGGGACAACACAGAGGTGCGCCGGATGCGATTAAATACGGTGGATCCCTGCGTTGTGAAAATAACAGAGTGCGGTGCTGCCAATCTTGGCACAGCATGCAATTCGTCATTTTCTGTTAAATATGGGCCTTAATGTGTGGGACACAAAGGAGGTCCTTAAGGAAGTGGGTTATTACTGGCAGTGGTGGGTGTCTTGGAATCCGCACCTTCAGGATTCTTCGCTGGATGTCCCGCTTCTGTAGTGGGGGGGGGGGGGGATCTGCTGCTACAGAGGCAGGGGGGTCTGGGGCTGGTCCTTCCTCTGGGAGGGCCTCCCTTCCAGTGGCTGGCACCAATGTAGATGTGCCTGGTGTTGATGAGCCACAGGAACGGGTAGACTGATGTTGAAAGGCTCTGCTTCAGGTGGTGTGAATGTCCCTCAGCACCCCTGTTAGGGAGGCCATGTAGGTATTGTGGGCCTCCATCTGTTCTCGTATATCTCTGTGCATGTCCCTCTGTAGCTGCTTGATTTCAAAGAGTTCGGTCAAGACCTGGCCCATCACGCCTTGGGACTCCTGATAGACCCCAAGACATGGCTGACTGTGTCTTGGCCAAATGCAGCTTCAATGGCCTCACCCAGCTGGTGCATGGCATTCCTCCCAGGCACTGTGCCCCCAAAGGGCTGTGCCCTTGTCTCAGGGTGTCCTCTCCAACCTGGTCCCTCATTGTCAGAAGTGTTGTGCTACAACCCTGGATCCAGGACTGTGGGGACGAGATGGTAGACACTGTGCTAGGTACACAGTTTGGGGGTGAATGGTTGCCTGTGATGTTCAGGCAACCTGGCTGGTAGGGGTTGATGTGGACACAGTGAGACGCACTGTTGGTGTCTGACCAGTTTGCCAAATGGTCCAGAACCGCCCTTTATGCCCAGGAGTGTCTTCTTAACTGATGGCTTTATCCAGGGGGTAGTGGCAGTCTCTTCTGTGGCCTCTGTGTGCCCAGTGGCAGTTTGACCTGTTGATGTGAAATGCACGTTACTGGTTGTATTGTGGCATCTACCTCCAATAGTTTAGTGTTACAGTAAGCACAGACCTTGTACAAAGTTAAGTTGCAGTTAATCTTATTGTGGCAAGTACCCATGGTATTGGTTGTATTGGCATGACATTTGGGTGGCATTTCAATTCCATTTATTTCAAGCAGCTGCTGAAGTGTGCAGATCATTGGCACTTGGGATGATGGTCTGAGAATGCCATTGTTCCACCAGAGCAGGCAAAACACTGGCTAGGCAAGATATGGCTTTGGCCATTTTGAGGCCTAGTTGACTGTGATGCAGGCAGACCCAGGACTTTGTTGTATATGTGACTAGAGTCATCATGTGGTCAGTGCAGTGTGAATGTGTCTACTGCCAAAACCATTCTGGTTAGGGATCATTGTTCTGCACACCGGGTAAGGTGTCATTTCTGTTCTCAAACATTTCATCTTGGGCTAGCAAGTCAAGATGGAGCTATGTTGATGGATATGTCTGTGATATAGGGCATGATCTGTGCTTGATCACTCCCAGGTGAGTATACTTCATTTGAGAGTTGACAAACAGATGTTTTGCAGCATGTGACCACTAGTCTGGTGTTTGGAGTTGGAGAAACAGTGCCTCCTGAGAGTTGCAGTCATGTCACTATCTATACTACACACACTTGCCAAATGTTATCCTCCCAAATGAGTATACGTCATTTGAAAGTTACCAAACAGGTGTATGTATGCAAATGACCACTAGGCTGGTGGTTGGAGTTACAGAAACAGGGCCTACTAGAGTTGTAGTCAGGCCACTTCCTCTACTTCCCACCACTTGTCAAATGGTATACTCCCAGGTGAGTAAACTTCATTTGAGAGTTCACATATAGATGTATTTGGGCAAGTGGACACTGGGCTGGTGGTTGGAGTTAAAGAAACAGTGCCTATTGGGCTTTGCATTCAGGTATCTCCCTCTACTTCCCACCACTATACAACTAGTATCCTCCCAGGTGAGTAATCTTCATTTGAGGGTTCACTAACAGATAGATTTAGAGAAGTGAACCCTGGTCTGGTGTTTGGAGTTACAGACACACAGCGTCCTTTCCTTAGCAGTCATGTCAGTCCCTGTACCACGCACACTATACAAATGTTATCCTTCCAGATGAGTACACTTCAATTGAGAGTTGCCAAACAGGGGTCTTTAGGCAAGTGACACTGGTCTGGTGTTTGGAGTTAGCGAACAGTGCCTCCTGGGAGTTGCAGCCAAGTAACTCTCTCTCTACTACACACACTTGACCAATGGTATCCCCCCAGGTGAACACACTTCAACTGAAAGTTGCCAAACAGGGGCCTTTGGACAAGTGAACACTGGCCTTGTGTTTGGAGTTAGAGAAACAGTGCCTCCTGGGAGGTACAATCATGTCACTCCCTCTATTTCTCACACTTGACCAATGGTATCCCCCCACAATTACACTTCAATTGAGAGTTTAGGAACAGGGGTATTGGACAAGTGAACACTGGTCTGGTGTTTGAATTTAGAAAAAGAGTGTCTCCTTGGAGTTGCAGTCAGGTAACTCTCTGTACTACACACACTATACAAATGTTGTGTATTACATATCTGTATGCAGACTGCATTTAGGTTTGAGCATACATTTACATTTTGGGATATACCATGGATCCTGGAATGTGTATTTTGTTATTTTGAGATTTCCTGGCTCCATTTGGACATATGGCATGTGATGGACCTTGGTAACTGTGATGTTGGGTCCAACAATACAGATTGACAGTGTTTACACTCAGATAGTCTGGGTATTGAATGTTGGTGAGGTACATGAACACGAAAGTGTGTAGAGGTGAGCTGTGAACATGCAGGACATGGCATTTTGGTAACATTTTTTGTGTTGTGATTTACCAGACTGCATTTCCACAGGTATTCCTGTTAAGCCTACAGGATGGCCAAGACTTCTCCTACCAGGGAAAGAGATGTATTGGGGCACTGGGAAGGCCACCACAAGTCTTCTTGGCCTGCAGCTGGTGCCTGGAGACCAGAGAACAGACCTTTCCCCTGAAGTCATTCCACCTCTTCCTGATGTCCTCCTTTGTACACAGGGTGGTGCCTACAGCATTGACTCTGTCGACTATCTGGTCCCACATTTTGGGTTTCCTATTGAGAGGGCTGTGCTGATCTTGTGCTCCAAACAATGGTGGCTCTAGTCTTATTATTTCATCCACTGTTGGACTTTTTCCCTTTTGCAGGGTTATCTCCAATCTTTTTGCCTCCTTCCTCCTATTATTCCTGACCTGTTGTTGGCTTTAGGACTCTGGGCACTTTACCACTGCTAACCAGTGCTAAAGTGCATATGCTCTCTGTGTAAATTGTATTGTTGATTGGCTTATCCATGATTGGCATATTTAATTTACTAGTAAGTCACTAATAAAGTGCACTAGAGGTGCCCTGGTTGTTCCACCCACATAGGTAGCCCTGTAGACATGGCTCAGACCTGCACCTTTGTGTGCAATTTTAAACTGACAATGCGACTTGGCAAGTGTACCCACTTGCCAGGCCTAAACCCTCCCTTTTTATACATGTAAGGCACCCCTAAGGTAGGCCCTAGGTAGCCCCATGGGCAGGGTGCAGTGTATGTTTAAGGTAGGACATATATTAAAGTGCCTAGTGTGACAGTAAAATACTGCCAAATTCGGTTTTCACTGTGCAAGGTCTATCTCTCTCATAGGTTAACATGGGGGCAGCCTTTAAATATTATTAAAGTGCATATTCCCTTTGGGAGCAGATAGAAATGTGAAGTTTATGATCTTTGAGCTCACAATTTAAAAATACATCTTTTAGTAAAGTTTGTTTTTAGATTGTGCGTTTGAAAATTCCACAAGTAGGCATTTTCTTGCTTAAACCATTCTGTGACTCTGCCTGTTTGTGGATTCCCTGTCTAGGTCAGTTTGACAGTTGGGCTGTTTGCACCTCTCTCTAGACAGTTACACACAGGGTGCTGGGGTGCAGCCTGCATATCCTGATGAGCCATCTGTGCTGGGAGGGAGGGGGAGTGATCACTTACACCTGAAAGGGCTGTGCTTGCCCTCCCACAATGCAGTCTCCAAACCCCTGGTGTGTGTCTGGGACCTGGCCTGGGCAAGGCAGGATCTTGAAAATAGGCCTACTTCAAAGGGTATAAGGGTATAAGAAGAGCACCCAAAACCCCTGAAAATTAGATCACTTCTGGAATCAAAAGGAACCTCTGCCAAGGAGAAGAGCTGAAGAGCTGAGGAGAAGTGCTGCACTTGCCTGTAACCGTGCTTTGTTGGGCTATCCTGCAGTTGCTGCTTCTGCCTGTGAAAGGGGACAAAGACTGGACTTTGTTGTGCATTCCTGCTTCAGAAGAATCTCCAAGGGCTTGAACTGAGCTTGCCTCCTGTTGTTGAAGTCTCAGGACCATCAAATACTTCCCCTGCTAGCACCTGGACTCTTTGCTGAGACTCCTGCCCTGCCAAGTTGTGCCCTATCCAGTTCCTGGGTCCTTGAAAGGTGAAGTTAGCAGACAAGGACTGAAAATCCACGCACAGACCGCCGTGCGGGGAAATTTTAGATGCATCTTCCGTGACGCGGCTAATAAACAACACGCGCCAGTTTTGCGGCTGAAAACAACGCTCCACCTGCATCACGCTGGAGGTTCGACACAACGCGGCTGGAGAAACGACGCGCAACACCCGCTAACGGAGGCTGATAGCGACACAAATGTCACGCAGCGCCGTTTCTTGATACCATGCAACTGGATTTTCCATGCAGTGTCCCTGGGCGACAAAGTCAACCCGACTCTGTGCAGATCCAAGGTGCCCAGTCCGGAAATCAACGCATTGCTCTCTTGTGGGAGAAAAATAACGCATCTTCCACCCAACAGGAGAAGGAAACGACGCACGGCTTCACTCGCAAGTAAGGAATCGATGCATTGCTGACTTTTCTGACGCACGCTTGCCCGTGCAGCTTTATTTTGACACTACCCAGGTACTTTTGTGCGCTAACAGCGTTCTCACTGTTTTCTAAAGGATTTCAGATTTCTTTTTAAATTCATTTCTTGACTTGTGTATGTTTGATTTCTGTCGTTTTGGTTTTATTTTGTTTAGATAAATATTATCTATTTTTCTAAACCTGTGTTGTTTCATTTTGTAGTGTTTCCACTGAGTTACTTTACATTGCTTCTGAAGTTAAGCCTGCCTGCTCGTGCCAAGCTACCAAGGGGGTGAGCGGGGGTTAACTGAGGGTGATTCTCCTTTACCCTTACTAGAGTGAGGGTCCTTGCTTGGACAGGGGGTAACCTGACTGCCAACCAAAGACCCCATTTCTGACACCCACCATGACTCTTAGCTCATCTTCTGAAAAACAGGGATTTTTTTAAATGTGACATGGTGGGGAAAAAAACTATGGGTCATAGTGACTCACTAAACAGGGGCAATTTAAAAAGGTGTGAATGGACAAAAGTGTGTGCAGGGTAAACAAAAAGGATGCCTAATCTATGAAGTGTTTTGGAAAAAATCTTGTTCTGGCTTCTGTGTTTTGCGTTGTAAATGCAAAGGATTGTGGTCTGTGAAGGGGTGTGTTTTATAGTGTCCTTTGCAGGTGTGTCCAATGTGGCAATTTATTGTGTGTCAGTTGTGTTGTTTTCGAATCCCTCCAATGTGCAGTTGTCTATTACTTTGCTGACCGCAAACTGCTGTGGTTTGGATCACCATTGTCTGACCACCATAGGGGACCATCACAGCTACTGTGTGCTTGTAATTAGCTTGGTGGTGCTGTCGTCACTGGAGGTCTGACCGACTATATCTAGGCCGCAGCACCGCTGGCGGTCTGCCTTTCGTTGCTTGGCAGTCCTGCCTGTATAACTCGTCATACGGCGGTCGGAAAGATCACCAACATGTCCGTCTTTTTGGGATCGCTAACATGGCAGTCTGGCGGTCCAACCACCAAACTCGTAATGAGGCCCTAAGACTGATCCTTGCCCCATACCTAGAGCTGATGAACTCATTGACAAGTTGACAGCTGCCAAGTACCTAAGCACATTTGATCTGACTTGTGGTTACTGGTAGATAGTCCTCACACAAGGGGCTGAGGAGAGGTTGGCTTTTTCAACTCCTGAAGGCCACTTTTGGTTTAAGGTGATGCCCTTTGGATTGAAATATGCACCTGTGCCTTCCAAAGATTGGTGAGCAGAGTTCTTTCAAGTTTGGAAAGTTGCAGTGCAGCATATCCAGATGTTATTTCTGTATTTAATTCCACTTTGCAGGAGCACCTGAAAGAGACAGGCCTGACTATAAAGGCAAGTAAGTGTCATAAAAGGCAAAATTCAGTAGTGGCACCTGGAAACATGCGGAGGTCTGACCCCCCGAAGAAACTCTTCAACGACTCTAGCAAACTCAAACATTACTGCCCTGTCTCACTGCTCCTGTTTCCTGCCAAAGCCCTTGAGAAGGCCATCAACCAACAGCTCAAAGAACACCTGGAAAAATACACCCCACTCAACACCTCCCAATCCCGCTTCCAAGCCAACCACAGCATGGCGATTGTCCTGTTCGCTGCCACCGATTACATGAGATCCCACCTTGACTGTAGAGAAACAGCAGCCTTGATCCTACTTGACCTCTCTGCAGCATTCAACACCGTATCCAATTACGCCCTCATCAACAGACTCAACAGCATTGGCATCTAGGGAAACGCTCACAAGTGGATCTCCTTATTCCTCATGGGAGGAACGCAGAAAATCTGCCAGCCACTATTCACATCAGAATCCAACAGCTTCATCTGTGGCATATCACAAGAATTGTTCCTCCACCTCACACTGCCTAACACCTGAATGAGACCCCTCGCAGACATCGTAAGAACCCACAAACTCAATATCATATCCTATGCTGACGACACACAACTCATTCTCTTGCTCATGAACGACCCCGCCACCACCAAAACAAACTTTCATAATGCCATGACCTGTGTTGCTGACTGAATGAAGACCAGCTGCCTTAAACTCAACATGGACACAGAAAATGGAAGCGCTGATCTTCAGGAAGAACACCTATCCATGGGACGATAGCTGGTATCCCTCTGAGCTCAGACAGACGCCCAAAGACCATGCCCACAACCTCAGCATCATCCTCGACAACAAACTCGCCATGAAGCGTCAAATCCACGCAGTCACCTCCTTCTGCTTCCACACTCTCCGCATACTTTTAAAAATCTTCTGATGGATCCCCGTCAGCACCAATAAGACAGTCACCCATGCCCTCGTCACAAGTAGACTGGACTAGGGCAATGCACTCTATTCCGGTATCACAACTCAACTCCTCAAAAGACTCCATATCCTACAGAACGCAGAAGCCAGACTCATTCTCAACCTCCCCAAATGGACTCACATCACTCCCACCTCAAGAATCTCCACTGGCTCCCCATCCACAGGAGACGCCTGTTCAAACTGCTGACTCACACATACAAAGCCCTACACGACCAACAACTGGCATACATCAACCACCTATTTAACTTCCACTGACCTGCCAGGAACCTGCGCTCCACCTCCCTGGCCCTTCGCTTACACCGCATCCATCACAGCTGCACTGGGGGATGTTCCTTCTCCTACATCAGCAGTAAGACCTGGAACAACTTGCCCCTCTGCCTACAGACAGCACCCTTACTGGCAGACTTCAGAAGGAGACTGAAGACCTGGCTGTTCGACCAAGACTAGCAGCGCCTGGATACCCTCAGGGGTGATAGTGGCGAGCTTTATAAAAACTGATTGATTAATTGAGTGTACTTGGGTCACCAAAATGGTTTGAAGTCATGTACAACCTCTCCAGTCCATTTTAGACTGGGAAGCTCTTAAGACACAGACCTAGGTCAGAACCTTTCTTGGCCTGACTAGGTACTATAGGAGGCTTAATTAAGGGGTATGGTCTCACTGCTGCACCTCTGACAGAACTCACTTCCATGAAACAGCGCAGAGAAGCTATCTGGACTGAGTAGTGTCAAAAAGCCTTAATATTCAAAGGGAAGCTCTGTGTTTAGCACCTGTCCTAAAGGAACCTGATTTCAGTAGAGTGTATTGTCCAGACAGAGGCTTCTGAACATTTGTTTGAGAGGTTTTGGCACAGGCAAATGATGAGGGCCAGGATCAACCAGTTACCTTTATTAGCAGGCCCCACAGAGCAGCATCGGATTGCAATTGAGAGGGAAGCCGTGGCTCTGGTTTGGTCCCTGAAAAAGCTGAAACGCTAATTGTTTGGGACTCCCTTTAGAGTTCAAACTAACCACAGACCTCTCAGGTGGCTGGTCTGATGCAGATGAGTGGAGAGATCCCTAATTTTCTGAGGTGTTCCATTTCCTACAGGGCATGGACTTTGCAGCTGAACACAGACCTGGAACTGACCATGCCAATGCAGATGGCCTTTCTATGTTCTTCCATTTAGATGATGATAACTAACAGGGTCTAAGTTACTTGCTTATACTCTTTAATCTGGAAAGCGGCCATGTAAGGAAATGTCTCTTTTTGCATGATCACCCCCAAAGGTTTGGACTGATACAACTGTTTTTTCAACTCTGAGAGTGCACTGAACCCTGTCAAACAGCCAGTGCTCTAAATGAACTCAGGCCCTGCAGCTCCTCCAGTAATCTCTGCCGGCCTGTGGTCCCCCGAATGGGGTATGACAATAATCTACCTGAATAAAAAACACTTGTGTCACTTGTGGACTATAATAATGGGTGATGGGACCAGTGTGACTTGGGAGGATTGTACGCAGAAACAAGACACAATCTGTGTGTAAAGGTCTGCCTTACTTAATATTTTAAACCTACACACTAAAATAACTAATAAATACATTCAGAAAATGTCTTATTAAAATAATTAGAGTACTTTGATAATCTGTGATGCCCATGTTTGAAAGTTAATCTATAAAGCTTTTATTTTTAGTCTTCTAATTTACAAACAAAATTTTGATTTTAGAAAACAGAATTGACAGTGTACAAAAACGAAGTTAATGTTTACCTCCCCAAGATTATTTTTTGTGACAATGTTGTTGTACATCCATCCAAATAAAAAGAATAAATAAAACTGACATTACAGTAGAGTCTGGATTCTGTACAAATCTAACACATGTATATATTTGTCTATTTTTCATGTATATTTTTTAATGTACACATGTACATATTTGTCTATTTTTCATTTACATTTTTTAATGTATACATAGGTTTACAAAAAAATGAAAATAAAACATTTTGTATATGTTTGCGTACAAATTATTTCATTCATTTAAAAAACGGAGACAATAAAAAATGTTTTTCAATAAAAAACATGTTATTTAAATAAAATATTTGTTTTATTTTTATATATGCAAAGAACGACAGATTTAAAAAATGTGCAACTACAAAAATTAAATGGAAGCATAATTTTGGCTGTATAAAAAATAATCTAAACATTCTAAAGAAATGTAACACAGTACATAAAAACAAACCTCCCTATAGATAATGCTTTTGTGTGAGTAAAGAATTGACAATGTCAATAAATTATGGACTATTTTGAAAGAAAGAAACATGACATTATTGCACAACTTGAACTAAGGTGCTAGCAGAACAACCACACTGATGTCTGTTATTTTACATTGTGTCTTACAATTTTCATGCCCTCCTCAATCATCCTCCGGTGGCTCCTAATGATCTGTGGAGGTTTTAAAAGGACCGGCCACCGGTGTAGATGTTAGACTTGAGGAGACACCAGAGCTTGACGGTGTACCACATGCCAGTTAGGACAGGCATGTCAGCCTGTGAGCCTTCTAAATGCTGCATTTATAACCCTGGCTGGTCTGTTGAGATACGATGACAAAGACAATGTTCTGCTTTAGGACACTCATAATGCAAGGAGGAAATCTATTTCTTCTCAAGTCAATTTAGAAAATTCATGATTGATGAATTTATATTTTTCAAAATGTTCTCAATATTAAGTTGAGATTTTATATCTGATCCTTGGTATTGGTTTTTAATGGCTTGGGCAATGTCACCTAATGACTCCAATGCCATGCAAGAATGAATGAATGAATGAATGTATTTAATAACTTTAGCCAATTTTTTATTTGGGCTCTAACTCTTTGGACTACTTTCAGAGTGTCTGAGAATGTTTGCATCCCCTTCTTCACTTCATCCATAATCTTTTCTCTTCTGTGGTTAAGTCTCTCAAAGGTAACTTCCGAATCATTGCCATCCACAAAAGTACAATGTGGCCTTCTTTGTTAGAAAGAAGAAGCTTGCTTTTGTACGGCACACACTCTAATACTGTCTTCCCATGCAGTGATTGGTTAAGTGTTATCCAAATCATCAGTGAAATTGAAAAGAGTATCTTCATCCATAGAGGATGGGGTTCGCCCTAATGACATCAACATTTCATCATAAGTATTGAATGCACTAGGAACATTGACTGGACCTAAAATTAATAATATGCATTTACAATATCTGATATGAATTTAAAAAAAACAGCAAAGCAACATAATTACAATTCTTGATTACATTATATAATTGTTTAAAATTCAGGGTTGTAACTCTTAAAAAAGGTTTATAGACATTAAAATAATATGTATACAATTACCTAGACATATACATTGATGAGTGAAGGAACTGGATTATAATTTAGGGTGGGTGAATACCCAACTCAAGGAATAATCACAATCCATGTCAGGTTGAACACTCATGGCCAGATTACGACCTTGGTGGAGGGGATTACTCCATCCCAAATGTGACTGCTATTCCGCCTGAGGTACATACAAGATATAAAGACCTGTCTAATATTTTGAGATTGTGAAGCCACATAAATTATTCTGAAGCATGGTAACTAGCTCTGGTTCAGTTTGATATATTCCAAAAACCTCAAGCCTATAAAAGCCATGCAGAGTTGTGAGCAAGTGACTATTGGAAACTGACCCTTTCTGTAGGGTCACCCAAGATTTTTGCCATCTGTTGCTGAACGTGTTTTTGTTGGACATACAACTAAAAAATATTTTGTATCGGAAGAGGGGCTTTATAGTACAAAATACATTGCTAAGACATAATATAATAATTTTCAGACAGCACATAGGCAAAAGTGTGAATATTAAAATACAAATAACTTCAACATTCTTTGTACCAGAATGAATGAGGCATAATATTATGTCACAAAGTCCTGCCTAACATTGCTTGTAATTATGCTTTGCTGTCAAAACAAATTTGTGGGGGCATATGTACACCCATATATAACATCATTATAACATCCTCTTAATACAAAGTAATACAAAGCACTATTTTTGTTGCTCTTTAAAAACTTTCAAGCACATAAACTGCTTTACTACTATAGAAAGAAACCACTTCATTACTTCACAAGACTGTACAAGAAACTTGTGTGTCTTTTTATTACTTTGCAACAGCACAGCCATGAGAAGTGTGTCCCTAAGTGATAAATAAGTTCAAATTTAAGGAAGAAATTAAGTAGGAAAATAAAATGCATCACATTTCAAATGTAATGCTGCTTAGAAAACTATAATAGAACAGACCCCAGGACATCAGAGGAAAAAAAACACAACTTAAACAGCTGAGACCCAGTAAACACAGCATGGCAAATGTCCGAGCAGTGCCTAAACATTTACCAAAACAATTTATTTTACTGTCAGATAAAAAGTACACAAAACTTGAATATTTAACACAATACTTTTGATTGTTGACATACCTTACCATGAGATGTGATGGTGTCATCAGGGATGGTGCTGCGTGTGCCCTCGGGTGTTCCATCCATCGCACAGTCAAAGACTTCTCCCACCTGCACCTGGGTGTCAAATCCCTCTGGATTTTACCCCCCCCCCCCCAGTTGCCAATGTAGCCCTCAAGTTCTTTGCCAGCTTCTCCTTTGTCCAGATCTTGCAGTCGTGCCACCTTTTCTTTCGCTCCTCCACAGTCCTTTGTGTTGGTGGTTCAGCATTGACTTTGTAGACATTTACCCTCCACAAAGTAGCCTTATTAGCCAGTGGAAGTTTCGAGGTGCCTACAAGATATTTTCAACTTAGAAATCAAATTTCATTCTCCTTCTGGGTAAATTTAAGCTTTATTTTTCTGCAGTCTCCCCCCTCCCAGTTTGGTACATTACCTCCTGGCTGGTAGCCTCTGACTGGCTTGCCATCTTGTTGCTCTGGGCAATGCAGTCTGTGTCAGACTTGTATCATTTTTAAATTGCAGTGCAATGAAAGGGAGGCCTTGCATCCTGTTGTGCCACGCATATACACTTTGCGTCAAGCATGATGAGTTGTATCATGCTGTGTTGCGCTTGCACGATGACCAGTAAATATGGTGCAGCCCATGCTAAATTAAAGTTGCACAACACAGTAAAACTTTTACTCATGTAATGCAGCACCGAGTGACTGTTAGTGAATCTGAACTCGAGTATCTATATTTCCCTAAAGTTGAACCATTAAAGATAGTTC
Organism: Pleurodeles waltl; assembly: GCF_031143425.1. NCBI lineage: Eukaryota > Metazoa > Chordata > Amphibia > Caudata > Salamandridae > Pleurodeles > Pleurodeles waltl. Next base: position 525,463,525 of record NC_090436.1, read on the forward strand.
AAATACAACAGCGAATTATTGGCACATACATATACCTCGTTTTCCATACCAAGCGCATGCTGAAATCCCTGAGTGACAGCATCTATTTTGAACCACTTTGTCATCAGTTTTATCACTACCCCAAAGAGCAGGGGTAATAGGGAGAACCCCTTTTGGGTGCCCCTCCCAGTAGGGAAGTAGATCAACAGGTCCCCATTCACCACCACTCTATGCGTGGGTTGTTTGTGCAGAATTGCAGGTATTTCTAGAACACAGTTCCTAAGTGTTTTTTTTTTTATTGCAGTAATCCCACTCCAACGTAAAGCGTGGTCTTTAGATATGCCGGGTGCTCAGTATGAGATAGGGAGAGCTGGTTGTTGCTTTTTATGGAGTTCACTGATGCTGTCCTACGGTGTTTGGCTGGTATGAAGATGATGAGCTGAAGAAAGGGTTAAGTGAAGCTATTTTCTCGTAATCTTGCCTTGGATGGATCTATTGCCATTTCTCCTCAAATTCAGAGCTTTAAATGGGCCGGTACCGTCCGGTACTGAGTACCGGCACTTTTTTATTTTGAGAAGGAGAGTACCTGCTCTTCTCAAGAAAAATGTAATACTTTTAATTGGAGAGTACCGGCACTTCTCAGAAACAATCAGGTGCTCTGATACAGAGTACCTGCACTTCTATGTTTCCATTTCAAGCACTGCTCAACTCGTACCCTCCCTCTAAATCGGCCTCTTGCTACTCAGATGATATGCAATGGATGCACCTTTATGCTACAGTTTTTAAGATGATAACGTGTCAATGGTGTTTGAATGAGCTTGTTTTGGGGCTCGCTGTGTGCCATTTCTGAAACATAAACGTACTCCTACTTTGTAAAACTTGAATCGGATACATACTCGGTTTTCTAACAAGTTGCTCGTTTAGCATTTCGACAGGCTTCTTTCCCGATTTCCCTTTTTAGGTGGTGCATACCGCCAACTCTGGGTGTTAGCCGGAACCCTCATGTTACCTATACACTCGCAAAGCGCACAGAAAGGGCTTCTTTTGGGCAGGCCCCTTCAGAAACCGGCCACCAGAGGAAATTATTTTTAAACGATTCCATTGGCTGGTTTGTTGTCCTCAAAGCCGTGACATTTTGTAGAAATTGACATGGGCTTTGAGTAATCTCTTGTGGTAACCTCTCCACTGTCCTGCTGCTGCCCCTGACTGACTTTGTCCCACTTCACTCCTGAACTCCCAACCCAACCCCTGTTGCTGCTTGCTATCAGGCACCAGAACACTCGGCCTTTTCACATTGCAAATGCCTGTTGAATTGCGTTTCAAGCATTGACAAAGTCAAACCATTCCAAACTGGTATCCGTGCATGCGTAGCAGCACCTTGGCCTAAAAAAAGACCTATTGGCTTTGCCAATGCTTGTTTCTATGCGGATTTCCCAGACAGGAAGAAAAAATCTCTTGTGGCGTATCAGGTAAACAGTCCGTATTAACAACTTCTAAGGCCAAATGACGCGCTTCTTCCCCGGCTGGGACACCTGGGAAAACAGTCCCAGCATCTGCTTTACAGAAGCCCCCACAACGCCTTGCTTCCTGTGATCCCTGGTTACACCCCTGGGTCCGCCCCCGAAACATGATGATAAAAATCTGCCTTTCAGATGTTACGTGTTGCACAGGGAATCCTTTCATGGACACAGGTGCTAGTAACCCGACACAAATGTTTAACCAATACAGCCTTGATTTGGTTAGAATTCCATTTTCAAGTGAAGCGTGGAACTAATTTGTTTAATCAGTCCGCGCTAATCCCAGTGACAGCAGACACTTTAAACCGCGCTGCCAGCCGGGACCCCGCCATCCCACTTCCCGAGGTGTTGTAACACGGCCCAGACAACGCAGAACAAAAGAGGCGACTGGACGCGTAATGAGAGGTCTACGGAGGCGTTTTTGCACCCGATACTTTATTCCTCTAGAATCTGCTCAGTCGCAGTGGTGGCCTGCAGACCCCCCTTTCCCTCAGAGTTGGCATGCGCTGATTTGTTCATAACTCGTCAAAGTACACTTTAGAATAACCAGTAATCCATGTGAACTGGGGATAAAAGGGCACAATTCAATTATGAACTACTTTAATAAAAAACACGTTTTTTGCATTAGAAAGTATACATGGTTCGGTTGGGATTGCAACGCGCTATATATTGTTTGCAGATGTCCTCGGTCATGCATGCCTTAGTCTATTGATTAGCAGAGCTTAAAACCTCTACCGGTGTCTAGGGTACATCTCTCATTACGTTACAGAATCAGCCACGTCTTCTAATGTTTTCGCAAAGCAGAGCTCAAAACGTTCCCAAAAACTTATCAAATGTGTTCTGTACAACGGTAGGCGTCTTTTCAGCGACGCGAGCCTTTGTACAATATTTACAAATGTTCTCCGTGGTGGTGGAGAAGGGAAGAAGCGGATACGACATGAAGAACGGAAACGCTGCTCGGCCGCGCGTCCCTCGGCGCTTTATCTCCGACCCAAAGCAGATGCTGCCCTCCTCGGAGCTGGCTAGCCCGGGTTGTTTTTCTTCTTCTTGCTCGGGCTCTGGCTGGGATCCTGTTTCAGTTCGTGGTATTGCACCTGTTTAAACACAGAAGTTCAGAGAGGGAGAGATTGATCAGGTGGCCAGGGCTGGCAGTGCAGAGAATAGAGATGGATTGAGAGATCTTGTCCTGGGAAAGAGAAAAGCGAACCCTCCGAGCTGTGTGGGATCTGCAGCTGGGGCGACCAAACAAAGGATAGATCAGGGGTAGGAATGAAAAAAGAGGACTGCAGCGGGTAAATTCTGCCAGGAAGCAGCTAGGAGAGGCTTTTCTTTAAACCACAAGATAATGCATCTGAAAACAAACAGCCTTTAACAAAGAGCCGGCTGAATACTTCTTCATGTACTAGGGAATGTTTACATTTTGCCAACACAGTTTTTTGATTCTGAAAATATGAGGGCCCAATTCAGACACATCTTCTACAAACAACCATACAGCCAGTGTCACAAAATGGAAAAAGCTCCCTTTTCACTATACACATTAGAGAGGATCTCGCACAGACATGCCTGCTTTCAAAAAGTTTGTTAACTTTTTATTGACCCTGTTTCTTCCAGTGTTGGGAGCAGAACAGTTGTACTAATTTAGTTTTGTGGGTGTGACCCGTGAAAGAAGTGCCACCTCATGCAATCCTGGGGGACAAGCTACTGGTGTCCTAATGATGAGAAAATCATGGGACCTTTGAGGATGTTACATTCATTGTCCTCCATGAGTTATCAGCATATAAATAGACAATGATGCCAGGTGATTGCTCCATGCTCATTCAGTCGATCCATTACCCTACTCACTGCAAGATCGTAGAATAGAATTCTGTCCTTTACCCTGTAACTTCATATTTGCATGACCACCAAAGGTTTCTCACCCTCAAGTGAAATACTGCAAGTTGCAGCCTTGAATTTTAGTTGTCTCCTTCCAGACCATTCTGTATTTTCTTGATTACATCATTGCTTTCCTTCTCATTCTAGGGCACAGACTCGGTTGTAGATCTTGGCATCATCACAATTAGGTTTAACTTCTGTTCAGCCCTTCTGAAATATTGTACTACTGTTATTTGAGGTACTCCATGCTCTTCCCGGACAGAACTCTGTCTCCAGTCTCTCCTGGATGCCTATAACATGCAGGCCGCAGCTATGGACATTATGGGCCTGATTCTAACTTTGGAGGACGGTGTTAAACCGTCCCAAAAGTGGCGGATATACCACCTACCGTATTACGAGTTCCATAGGATATAATGGACTCGTAATACGGTAGGTGGTATATCCGCCACTTTTGGGACGATTTAACACCGTCCTCCAAAGTTAGAATCAGGCCCTATGTCTGCAAATGTGCGAAGGAGCTTCTAAAATATTAAATAGGGAACGTCTCTCACTCTGTTATGACCATGAGTTGCGTAGACAAAGGAATATATTGGAGTTGTTTGGCATGATTGTCTGTGACCCATGAGAGAGTAATGATTTTAGTACTAACAGAAGAGTAACTGGCACTTCAGGGGTATGTTGGTTCACAACATGTGTTTAGTCTCTACAATGTTTCAGTTCTTCCACATTGTTTGCTAAAGCAGAGTTAGGTGTCTCAGGGCCACTCCCAATTTAGGGCCTTGATGCTGTAGGGGGATAAGTGGGCTGCTTGTCATGCTGGAGGGCTCATTTCTTCCAGACCTGAATGCAGACCACCGGGTGTGACACTGTAAGGAGTCACGTTCGTTTTAGATGGATTTATAACTCTGTGAGCTTTAGCACTGCTAAACAGTAGTAAAACACCTGTGCTTCCTCCCGAAAGATGCGCTGTGCGACTGCAGCTCTCTGACTGGCCTATTTAACTTCCTTATAAGTCCATGTCAGAGGGTACCTCAAATGCAACTATGGCATGGAAGATTAAATGACATATGTGGGGCTGCCGTGTTTACCTACACCACCTACATATATGTTGAAAGTATATGTATGCCAGGAGCACCATTGTGCTCCGCTGAGTTACCTTTTAAAAGCACATGCTACACATGGCAAAAAATAGTGCCTTCTTAAAATGCTGGTTCACCAGAAGTAAACTAGAACCAAAACACACTGCTAATAGCCTGAGGGCTTCAATAACAATTAACAATTTTAAAAATCTTATAAAAATGTTTCTGAAAAAGTAGTGATGATTCTCATTCTGTGCATGTTGGGTAGGGTAGTCCTTAGTGATTACTGGGGACACAGTTGCATATCAGTTACTTCATCTATCTTCATTCACATACCGCACAGCTAGCACGGCTCACATGTGGACATGTATCCTGTGGCACGCACTAAGGGTGCAAAAGGTGCTATTAACTTGAGTCTCGGGTCATCATTTGACCCGTTCCTCAATTCAGTGGTGTCTAATTCGCTAGCATAAATAAATTGGTATACTAGTCACAGGAGAATATCTTTCTTAGGGTTTCTGGATTACTAATGATGTGGATCCTTCTTATGGAGCATGATTAATTTTGATCTCGTTCTCTTGAGCAATTCTCTTTCTGAATCCCCGCTACTTCTTGCTTTATTTTCTTGTATCTGACTTTCATGATGTTCTTCTCAATTCTTTTTTCTTCACTTGCAGTTACCCCTAACTAAGGGTGTTTTTCACCTGAAATGCACTGGGTTACATCGTAAAAAAATGTTAATCATCAGTTTTTCGCATTGATATATGAGCAACATTTATCTACAAGTGTGAAGCAACATTTGTGTGGTATCAAAAACTTTGACATCGACATGACGAATAAACAGTTTACAACAGAATGAGATTCATCACTACTTTTTCAGATTTTTTTAAATAACATTTTGAAAATTGTTAAAAAGCAAATAAGGACTGTTTACTATTAAAGCTCTCGGGCTTATAGTTGTGTGTTTGGGTTCGTGTTCACTTCTGGTGAACAGCATTTTTGGAATGACCACATTAGCAGACAGGGCTCGTTCCAAGACTACACACTTTACCTTTCTATTTCTTTGGTATTTGGATTCATTTGGCATAGTATGTGTAATTTGAGTGCATTATAACATTTTTTTTTTAAATAGTGCCTTTGCCATGTATGAAAAGCTATGTTTGTATATAGTCACCCCTAAAATGTACCTTGTGAGTCCACACACTTGTACATATATATATATATATATATATACATATATATATATATATATATATATATATATGTATATATATATATATATATATAGTAGCACACGCCATAAAAAAGATGCCCTCACAGTGACTGATGGAATAAAAGTCATTTCACTGTATAGTCCCAGCTATATTTTCCATAGGGCATGCTTTGGTGCACTTAAAATATTTAATTTCATACCTAAGCATGTGAAAAATCCTAGGAAACTCCTTAAGGGTTATTTTTACGTATTTTCCAAATCTGATTTAATGGTGAAATCAAATGTTTGATAACATAATTGGAAATGGAACTTTATCAAATGAACCTTAGCCTCGCTGAGCCAGAACTGGCTTAAAACCAGTTCTGACACACGGTTTACCTCCAAAGCTGGACTACATATCCTTGGCTGTGGGAGTTAAAAACCTTGGCTGGGAAGATAATGGCCACCCTCTGAGTTAACATAGTGGGGATTTTTATCTGGGGTGGCCAGAAAACAATAGCAAAACAAGGGCAGTCATAGCACTTCCTCTTTTAAATTGGATATGCCAGGGAACACTTCTATTCATTTCCAGACCCTCTTTAGACAGTTATGCTGCAGTCACACTAAGGAGCGAACCACTGTGGACCTTGTTAAGTGGGAGGATAGCTCATTTAGGGCCACATGTATCAACATCAGGTTTTGTGAGATTTAGCAATTCCGAGTTGCAAAACCTGATGCACAACAGAGTTTCTGACACTGTTTGTGATTCGCAGATGGGTCGCAAGGGACCTGCCTCATTATTATTCACGAGGCAGGTCGCGATTTGCAACCCATTTGGAAATGACCACACTCACAGAGATGGTGGCCGGCTGCTGTCAACAGACCACCATGTCCGTGACTGCTTTTTAAATAAAACATTTTTTTAAATGCAGGATGTTTTCCTTAAAGGGGATGCATTACAAAAAAAAAAAGTTTTTTTTCATTTTTTCAGAGTAGGCCCTGGCTTTTGGGACCACGGCTTTCCCTGAAAAAATGTTGGCGCCCTCATTCACAAGAGGGAAGGGGGCCCGAGACACCCCTTCCCATTTGTGAATGGGTTGCCACCAATTTGAAATTGGTGGTAACTGCAGTTGTTTTACGACCACATTCCCGGTTGCAAAACAATCATACATCCCCCTGTGTATCACTATTAGGAAGGGGGGGCCTGGGCATACCCCCTTTCTAATAGCGAGTTGTTAACCAATTTTGCGATTCGGTAAGGAAACCAAGCATTCGGCAGTGAAAACTGTTTTGCATTCTGCACTTATTTCTTTTCTTTTTTAAACTATGCAATGCCTGTAAATAGCTTCAGAAATAAGAAATCTGAGCATGCCTATAAGAGCATCACTTCGTTGTGAATCCCATTATTAAGGGAAAGGCATTGCTTCCATGTCAGGTCATTTTACATGAAATGTTTCCGGAAGTTCATAGTCAATACCTCCAAAGAAAATACTTGGCAACTGCTCGTTGTTTTCGAGGGAAATTCAAAACAGGGAACACTGCACCCCACACAATAAAAAAATATTACAACTGAATACTGCACTGCTCTTGGTTTGAGATTTAAAATTATTTTTTTTCTGTTTCACTGTATGATTGACCTGAGTCTGCATATATGTGACACACAAATATTTACATACACAATCAAAAGTATTTTAATCATTTTCTTTCAATATTTGATTGCAACATATCACAGGTTGCACATCGTTTTACACCTCAGTATTATTATGCTTTCAAGTTGCAAATCTCAATGCAGACGGCATCTTGTGTCAGAGCAAGTATAATGCCAAGTACAGGAACCATGCTGGGGGAGGGTGAGATTACAGAGTGACAGTGCATTATATGGAATAAGATACTCCCGCTGTTTAGATCTCAATATGTTTATGTATGTATGTATATACGTGTGCATGTTGCATTTGTATAGCTTGGATCTATCTAAAGACATTGGTCAAAGGCAATTGAGAAGTGATTGAGAAGTGGCTGGTTTCTGTTACTGTGTCACCATGTACTATTCTTCAAAGAGGTGTGACTTCAGATCTATCCTGAACTGGAGCAGGGTTGGTGTGGTACTGATGGATACATGGATGGTTTTCTATATCCTGTGTGCATGGAAGGAGAAGACCCATTGTCCATTTGTTAAAATGAAATTGTACATCACATTGGAAGTCACTGAACTTATAAATGGACATGTCTATTGACCTTATGTATCTTCATGGCCACAAACTTACTCTGTGACTTATAATATACTAGGTCTACAATGTATAGTAAGAACACTTTATCCCCTGTACAAAATCAAATATGTTGTAGCAGTCCTTCCCCCTTAATTACCTCTTTGGTGAGTTATTAATCCTTAAATTAACACCATAGAAAATAAATGCATTAGAGTGTGTATAGTATATGCCTTCACAGAGAAGGCTTGGGTTGATAGTAGTTTGACAAAAGCATTCTCAAAGTTTTAGACTTGATTATAGGATCTAGATTTAAAGCATTTTCAGATCTGTGGCTTGTGCCAAAGTCTACATCAACAACACACTTTTCCCAGATTCATGTGAACTCCTTCCTATTATATTTTAGTCCTAGCTTCGACACACCTAGTACGCTGTGGTCTCCTCACAGGTTCTGGGTCTGTTTTTATGGTCTGTTAGCGTCTCTGAAACCTTCGACCACCGCAATATGCTGCCACTGTGTGGTAGTAGTTGTATAGAACTTCATATCCATGACAAGGCAGCAAATCACTTGTACGTGGTAGTGTGGCTTGTCTACAGTTAATTGCGTGTCATAGGTGAGTTTCGGAGTGCACCTAAGTCATGTTGTGGCACAGTTGTGATTGCGTTTAATCATGGCTTGAAGCAGAGATGTGTAAAAGCAATGAAGTCACATTTACAAATAATGAACAGGCTTGAAACTCACGCTCAGCTTACCAGATCATGAAGCTACACAGCAGTTTTGTGTAGGTTTACATGACCCATGCCTATAATGTTTTTATGCCTGAATTTAAGATCCACCTGCGACATTAACATCTGAGATAATTCAAGTGCATATTGCTAACAGTGTTCTTAACTGATGTAATGAATTTAATTTGTTCAATCCTCTTCTTGAAAAATTAGATCTCTCTATGATATTATTGAATTTAAAAAGCTGTTGCCTGCAATAACATTTAGGATTAATGCAACACTTAATTCACTGCCATTTTGGTACCAGGTGAAAATGCAGCAGCTCATCTATATCACATATATCCTATTTAAAAAATGATAAAGTGATTCCAAGTTGTACATTTGATTACTTTAGGAAAAAATCACATACATACATGTTTATATTAGGATAAACTGAATTTTAGAGGTACATTGAATTACAAGTTTAATTACTTGTGGAGGGTATGTCTTCACATGGCGAGTTATTCCCTCCCACATAAGATGTACACTAAACATAAACGTTTCAGGTCCCTCCTGAAAACTTTTGGAGGCCTTATCACAAAGGTATTTTCATCTGTTAAGTTTACAGTTGAAAATACCTAATTTACACTTAATAGGAATTCACAAAGGTTTTTTTCCAGATGTAAATGCATTTAATCTACTTTGGAGAAATCTGAACTAGTAAAGCCACTTCAGGGATGGGAAGTGGGTATTACAAGTCATGATATGCTTTGGAAATTTGAGAATGCCTACAACAATATCATTTCTGTAGTCATTCTCAATTTTCAATCCGACCTCTTTGGATCACAGAAATGGTCAGGGATTTAGTCCAACCAATGGCTGGATAAATGGGTGGGAATGGATCACCACCAGATTTGCTGGGGGTGTACGGGAAGACCTTTCTCATAGTGGAAAATGTTTTCCTCACAAAGAAAACAAGCATTTGCAATGCAACGGGTCTCGCATTTGCTCGAGTTAGAGCTATTAGTGTTGTAAATTCCTAACCGGACTTTTCTTGCCACACAAATAGAAGGAAAAAAAACGAGTGTGATCGCGCTATGTAAAACACAGTTTGATTGCACTGAAATTGAAAACTAAAAAAAAAGAGAGCGACACGCTATGTAAAACCCAGAAAAATCGTTGAAAAGATAAAGATAAAGTAGTGCTGAAATCAGGCTTAGACCATTGAGCCTCCTAAGTTTTCAGTATTTGGCCGGTGTGCTCGAAGAGGGCTAAGCACCGGAAAAGGCATGATGTATGCATGCCTTTCACTAATGAAAGCAAGCGGATTTAAAAAGGCAAGCCCATGAACCAATGAAAGTGACAGGTGTGACATGGGCGTGGTTACAAGCCCAAAGAGAGATTACAACAGGGACGGAGCACTTGTGGGCTCGACACTAAAAATGTACACTTGCACAGGAGGCTCGATTTCCTCTGTGTGGCATTCTATGGTACTTTAAATTCCATGCAGGTGGAATAGGATCCTATTGAACATATCACATGACATTCCCAGTTGCATGCCTGGAAACCTACGCCTGCTGCAACTTTCCAACTGTACTACTAACTGGGAATGTTTATGAATAGAAGAAAAAAAACATAAAAATATGTTCAGGCAGAGATATAACTCTTGGCCCATATATTTATATTTTCCAAGTGATTAGGGCTATTTGTATCTGAGAAGCCTGACAATAGTTAATTTGAGCATTTTTCTATTGGGCCAATTTGCAAAATCATTAGTACGGGAGATAGAGTGCTCTTCTATGCACTCTTACATGTCTTACACCTCCAAAACGTCAAATTCTGTGTTGTTAAAAGTACAAAGACAGCACACATCATTCTATTTGCACTAATCAATATATGACATTCCCTAATATTCCAGTGTGTAATGTTTTAGGGCAGAACCACAAAAGTCTGTGAGCGTGTGTAAAAGAGTAATACAGGAATATAACTTTGGATACTCCAAAATACTTTTGTGAATGGGCCTCTTTATTTTTGATGTGTTGTGTTGCAGGCATAAAATTTATAGCTTAAGGGGAAGTATGTAGTTCCCTTGACTAATGGAATGTTCTCATTTCTCTCAGCGGCCTCTCTAATTGCATGTTTACTGTTTGTAATTATATTTTGTTGTAGTTTTTGCTTGGGTGCATTTGTGTTTAATTTACACTTTATGAAATGAATAATCTTTTTCAGATCATGCGTGGCACATCCCAGTACAAAAGCACAGCAAAATACCAAGACAAAGGAATGATAATATTTCACAAGTTGGATCCTCTCTGCCCCTCTAGGCATATTGTCCTTATTACTACTTTGTTTGCTTCAGACACTTGTGATGCACAGCCATGACGTCACTGAGAAGGGATAAGGTTCAGATGTGGCCTGCATTGAGATTAGTAGTAATTTACTTTCGTTTTGGATATTTGTAAGTCTTCACTAGAGTAGAATGCTGCTGACAGTGGTCTAGAGCTTGAAGGTCCTAAGTAGGCAAAATGCTGTTACTCTCCTTCCACGGCTCAAATGCCCTTCATTGGCCAGACGGTTATGCTAAAGCTTGGATAACTGGGACTTTTGGGCCAGTGCTTCTTTGATGATTAATGAAACATGGGGTTACGGCCAATGATAATGACTAATGGGCACTGGAGTCACACTGTACAAATGTGCAACCCCAAATTACTGACTCATCCATCCCATGCACATTAGGCCGCTAATTGTCCAAGCCTCTGAATTTCCATGGCAGAGTTCCATAGTTAACGCCATTAAGTTCTGTTGTCAATGGAGCTGAACACTTCTACGGCAGACGATCAGATTTTAAATGAGGGAACCCAAAAGTGCCCAATCAGTAAGCCATTTTCACAACCAGACACTCACTCTATGGGAGTTCAGATGTAGTGGAACAGTTTCAGACACAGGCGAATTCTACTCACCACTTGCACGTCCGACGGAACTCTGGATAGGAAGTCGAGAATTTCATTGTTGTCTATTGTATATGGGCTTCGAATCTGTTTTGTAAACTTGTTGATGCCTGCAGGGGTAAAGGCCATGTTAGAAGTTTCGAGGTCGAGTCATTAAACACTTAAAATCTTTTAGTATCTTCTCGAAACAGAATATCCAATGTCTGATAAAATGTTATTGACAGGTACAAAGTATTTCATTAAGCATTATTACCCGTACATGCAGGCAATAACCGGTGTTAATTATCCTCTCTGTAGTCATGGGCCTGAGCAGCAGGCGAGGGCACATAACGAAGGGGTATAGTTCAGTGGTCGAAGTGTGCGGCATCGGAGGGGCACGACGCGTACCAACTTTCATAATTTATGAAAAACCGTTCCCCTGCTTTTTATGGAAAGACAACCATCTAGGGATGGTAAACTCCAATGGTACAAAGTCTTCAGCTGAAGTGTTATTCAGGATTCTCCTGTGCGGTGAGACCAAGGGAGTGGCAGACAGCTTAACAATAAACAGGCCTTCTTGCCAGGGTGCCTCCTCGTGTGAAACAAATGCAAATGCAAATTACTGTTTAATCTGCAAATGTAAAGGGGGCTTGGAAGCCAGTAATGGTTTAATTGATCGAATCACATGAACCTTTGTGATGACAAAGATTTAGGGCCAGATGTAGAAAGCATTTTGCATGGTGCAAACTGCGAAAATCGCAGTTTGCGCCATGCAAAATGCCTTGTGCGATGCACATTCACAATTTGCGAGTCGGTACCGACTCGCAAATTGTGAATGCGACTCGCAAATAGGAAGGGGTGCTCCCTTCCTATTAGCGACTCGCATCGCTATGCTAAATTGCTTTGTGACCGCGAATGCGGTCGCAAAGCAATTCGCAGTTACCACCAGTGTCACAATGGTGGTAATCCATTCGCAAAAGGGAAGGGGTCCCCATGGGACCCCTTCCCCTTTGTGAATGTTGCCAATAAGGGTTTTTCAGAGCAGGCAGTGGTCCAATGGACCACTGCCTACTCTGAAAAACCGAAACCAAAAGGTTTCGTTATTTTTTTTATTTTGCAACTCGTTTTCCTTTAAGGAAAACGGGCTGCATAAAAAAAAAAAAAACTGCTTTATTTAAAAAGCAGTCACAGACATGAAGGTCTGCTGACTTCAGCAGGCCACCATCCCTGTGAGTGCAGGGACTCGCTATGGGGTCGCAAAATGTGACCCACCTCATTAATATTAATGAGGTGGGTCTTTGCGACCCCATAGCGACTCGCAGTCGGTGTCTGAGACACCGTACTGCATCCGATTTTGCGAATCAGAAATTGCGAGTCGCACGGACTCGCAATTTCCGATTCGCAAAATCGGAAATTGCTACATCTGGCCTGTATTCTTTTGCAGCGGTAGTGCAACAGGAATTACCAGCTGAGCTGTGAAGGGTGCGCTTTTCAGGGCAGTTATATAAAAATAAATCATTATGTAGAGTCTGGGTATTATTAAAACCTATATTTTGGAGGCACCATTCTATCTGAAACCTTTTTGCACATTTGGTAGCAGTCTGTCTTATACTGCTTGTAATGCAAGTTTAACAAAATGACTTACACGGTCTCAGTACTTTCTCTCACAGGCTGGCCCTCGTAAAACTAACAATACACAAGTCACAATTCTCCATTGCACCAACCAAGATTTTATTCTGGGGCTTTCTGGTTACACACTGACCTCTCAGTGCATTAATTAATAGAGGTTTCATAATGCACAATGGTGTGTTTAGCACTGATTAACGTAACTTTTTTAAATGTTTTTTTCATTTAAGATGTCTGTGTTTTCACTTCCACATTTACACCCAATAGCAGACAGTGAGTACCAGTATAATGTACTCTGTACAGGGGTTCCAATCAATTCAGCCGTCGAAAATTTGGATTTGAAAATTAGTGGACACAATGTAATCATTTCCATGAATAAAACAAATATGTGATTGGTGGAATGCTTGAATGACTGGTAACTACTTTGGGTCTGAAGGCCAAAACTGATCTGGGTTTCTCTTATTCCCATTACCTGGCAAATGATCTGGCAGTTTGAGGTGCAATTTTTCTAATGGAGAAGTATCAGTTCTAATTTCCATACAGTTGGTTCCCATGTGCAGTGGCACAGTGTGCAAAATAATGATGGTCTGGAATGTGGCTCGGAATAATTCACTGATCACCGTTTGTTATTCTCAGAATGTAATAGATAAGCATGCATTCTGGTTATGAACATTTAATATCGACTAAAACAGCTCTTAAAAGATATAAAATTAGACAATAATGCCCAGTCCTTTTCCCCAGTATAAGCTCCTAGTGCCAAACGTGAACAACTTGCACATTTTTGGTTGAGAATTTTAAATCAATTGAGCTGAATATCCTTCATCTTCCTAATTTTCTGAAATAACTCAGTGTTTAAAGGAAATCCCTGGATACACATCTTCAGCTCAGAGAAATTTGAATTCTGAGTTGTTGAAAACTGCAACTAAAATGAAACCCGTGAAATCTTCTAATGCCCAGTTCCACCAAATATAAATTTGCTCGACGATGCTAAACATCTGAGTTATCCACTTCTGCCCTATTGGCCTCTTCTACTGAATTTATCTATTGCACATTTTGTCTTCCCAGATTACCTTAAAACTGACCAGGCTGCTTCCCTGCTGAAGAAACTCCAACTGATGTCTGAGTTCTTAATATGTTTCTGCATATCTCAGGGCTTCTTTCCTCGCAAAGGACATTGAAAGTTTCACATTGAAAGATCCACAGCATATCTATGACAATTAACATTTGGATTCATTTTAGGTGGGCTTCATACCGGATTGTGGTACCAAGACCATTACTGCTCAAGTTCCTGCTGATGCATCAAGCTTTCGGGATAATAGAAGCACATGTCTACTTGTTCTCCTAGTTTATCTGCTGCTTTGGATATGGTCAGCCTTTCCACACTTAGGTCTCTTTGGCCTCTATTGGACGCAGTAAATATTGCATCCAATAAAATCTGATACCAAGGCATTGGGCATTTATCAGGTGTAATAATTAGCAATTATGTCAAGTTTTTCGTGAATAACGTGGATTTTCTGGCTTACTGATTATAGCAATTTATCATATTAAACCAAGTTCATTAATAATTGAGTTTCTCTTTTTTTCTACTACATAATCCAGTATTCCTAAGAACTCTTTTACTGACTCATGCAACATCATTGGTTATATCCAGTCACCAATAATAACTCAAAATCTCTAGTCATTACTTTTGACAAAAGACTCCAATGTAAATAAGATGTATAGCACAGAGTGCCTGTCATCAACTGAGATTACTGGATGAATTACAGTTTAGGTCACAACAGGACCTCAAGACCATAGGACAAAACCTTGTTCTGTGAAGTTTTGAATGTGACAGTCCCTTTTAACTGACCCACCTATTGAACACCTCGCATCATTGAAGGCGCTTGGCATTCTATGGATTGTTAAGTCACTGGGAACAGAAGATTTTGACATCATCCCATTCTACAAATGCATCAATGGCTTTCCATTGACGCTAAGTCAATCTTCACAAAAGGCAGTATAACTCATAGGCTTTTGCATCCATTCATTTCTCTTTTCCAATTCAAAATAATAAAGACAAACTGAACGACAATTGTCTCTAAGCAGTGCTGAAACGCTTCTACTGGAATCCCCAGCAATAATAAAAGAGAAAGCACTAGTGCTCAGTCGTGGCCAGAACCTGCGATTTCCTCACTCCTGTTCTACGCATTGCTTGGTATTATGCTCATGTTGTTTCTTTCTCTCTCAGCTCCTCACACAGCTTTTACATACTAACTAATATATCAGGTTCTGGTCTTTTTGAGGACAATTCGTTTGTTTTCTGTTATTCTCTTGCCTTTATTACCTCACACGTTGATGGATTTTACTCACACATTAATTCCTGTTAAGTTCCTGCTCTTATTTAGTGTTCTCACACCCTGGTGCCATGACTACATAAAACAGCTAAACTAAACCAGGTAATGACAGACAAGCGAGGACGACCATTTACCCCATTGTCTGCTGTAATTTCTCTGTGGAATAGGGAGCATCAGCAGAGTAACGCAAAATGATGGGGCCCTCTGCAGAATGTGATGAGAGGCCACTGAGTGTCCCATAGCTTACAAATATCTATTGGCAGTGAACTTTATGAAGCTCCCTTGAAAGGTTGAGGGTTCCCTGAAGTGTTGGGTGGGTCTCTGAGCTTTGGGGGCTGCATGGACGTGTGTTGTGTCCGTAGGGGCCTTCTAAAGCCCAGAGACATGTCTTTCTCTGTCCTGGCAGCATTTAATGCTGCATCGAACTGCCTGAGGCCCCCATCTCTCTAATGAGAATGGAGTTGATTACGGGCAGATGCATGGAGAAAGTCGAGCCTGGAAGAAGGGGCAGAGACATAAAACAAGTGCACTAGTGTCTAAGCTCTGAAATTGCAGCACATCTTGCATCAATTATTGCCCTTTGAGATAACTCACTCCATGTTTTTATTTTGCTCGGTGGTGAATTTCTCTTCATGTACTTAAGTTTGTTTCTCCTACATTCCCTAATCTTCATGTGTCTCCAAAGCAAAACCACTCAAAAAAGACATCAGTGCCTTAACATTTTGTTTGGTAGCCCCGGACTAAGGGTTAAAAGGTCTGCAAGATCCGAGTTGCTTCACAACAAGTACTATAGCTGGCAACAGATGTTGAACCTGAGAAACCATCCCTCCATGGCTGATGTTAAGGCATTGGCAAAGGGGGCTCTGGCCCTGGGCTCAAGCCTTTCAGGGGGCCCCTAATAGAGCCACCTCTCTTCTGCAAAGAGTCTTGCAGCCATGACATTGAATAATTCTTAAACAGATTGTTTTAAATACCGTTTTCCTTTCATTTATTTTTAATGTGGACGATTTGTGAGTCTATTACAGACATTTTGCAGAGAAATGCGTTTACGTGTCCGAAAAGGTTTCTTTAAGATGACATTAGGACCTCACATATGAGAGCTGGGGGAGTGTCATTTAGATTATTTGCAGTAATGATATTCGGCTGCTTCTGTGTTACAATATCTAAAACACAAGTCACTATCCCTGAATACGAGATGTAAACACATTTAGAATTTGGAACCGTGTGAAAGTTAGTGCACAGTGACCTTGCCAAAGAGGTCACGAAAGAAAGAGCTGAATGTGCGTCATACATTCAAAGCTGTCCCACAACATAGGCCCCTGAAAGTAGGTTTGGCCCAGGACCCCAAAATCCTTAAGCTGTCCCTATCCACGAGCCCTTTTCACGTCAACCCTGGAGCAGGGTTTCTTGCACACAGGCGCTGCGGGCGTCATTTTGAGCTCCTATTAAACGCTAATCCAGGATAAAACCGACTGCTCTGCATAGGGCCGCCCCCACAGAGACTGTGGCAATCAAACGAGCCTGCCCTACCTATAAACCAAAGCTGCTCCTTGTTTACAAATGGTTCAGAAACGGGGCACATATTTTCCTGTCCGGCTAGAGGTGACCTTTCCTAAGGTTCCTGAATATCCTTGTAAGATGAAGTACTGCGGGCAGAAGCTGATTGTCTTCAATGGACTGCACGGATAGAAATGCCTCTGTTTTATGTATAAGTGCCGCACATAAATCAGTATAATATCAAGTGCACGCTGCCCTGTGATGTATGAGGAATCCTTACAGCTACATGTTTATGGTACGGTGAAAACTGGGGCGCGGTGAAAGAAAAATGCACCCTGCCAGCGGGCCTAAATCTTTGTACAGTTGCGATTTTTAACTAACCTGTCTCCTTCAATCACGAAGTACCTTGGCGGCCATAAATACTGGCCCCTCGCTGACAGCATAACTCTCCTGCCCAGGCAGGTCGCTCGAAGCAGCACAGACAGTTCAACGGAAGGCTGTACCTACCCAAGACAAGGACAATGTATCTCAGCGGGATGAAATACAGCACTGCGGTGAAGACACACAGGGCGACGATGGCCAGCCAGCTCAGGAAGGGCACCGTCCAATTGAATGTGCTGAAGAAAAAAACAGACAACACCAGTGAGCGAGCAAATCACCTCCCACTTCTAAAGAAAGATGTGAACAGCGAAGGTGGTCAGCAGCAAATGTACACGTGCGCCAGAAACAGCCTTCGTCACTTCAAAGTGCAAAGCATGCTGGGAAAGTGTGCATGTGGAAAATGAACCAGCCTTTGGAGGGAACCCCAGAAGCCCATTTACATTGGTCTGAAGAAAAGTTCAGTTGATCCGAATTGTCTATTGGATTCATTGATTCATGTATGCAACTATCCGAATATTTCCACTGTTTTTCCCAATGTGAAGGGGGAGAGACACAAAGCCATGTTCAAGTTAGCATACATTGTTGGTAACCAATTTCCTGTTAGCTTGATGACACGGCATTTGCAAAGTAGTAAATAGCACAAACACTAACGATGCTTCATTAAATCATGTATTCTGTGCGTCAAGGAAGGAAAACAATCTGCAGAGCTAATATGGTTCATTTGTAAGTACAGTGCCGATGGAGGCAGCTTTTCTGCCAAATTGTTTTATTTCTTAAAGATGCAGGTATTCACTTTGCTTACTCACTGCCATCATCTGGAGGGCATGATAAAGTCAAAGGTGGAGCAATAGGAAACAAATGTGTTAATGTTATCTGTGGGCGAAATCAGCACACATCCTTCATATTCTCTACATGTACCATACCAATAATTTATGGTCCTAATTACGAGTGGGTGAGAAAACGGCGAGGTATTTACGACAACTGGAAAATACCATGATGTGAAGAAATTCCAGGAAGTGGTCAATAACCTCATGCTGAACGTTTTCCTTTGGTATATTGAAACTGACTACCTCTTTGAGATCAGACCTATGTACATATGTAGGAAGACTACATCATTATATTTTCGAGTCCCGAAGAACAGCGTTGCTCCCTGTTATTGCAAGTTACTATGCCTTCTCTGGATAGAGAATCCATACCACAGGATGGAAATGACTGACCAATAAGATGCAATTTACAGGCCACCTGGTAACCAATGGTTGCTGCTTATTGTGAGAGGGTGGGGATTGTGACATAGTCTTTGGAGTCAGCATCTACTCACTAAACACTAGCTATGTACACATTAAACTCACAAAGAGGCACTTAGTTACAGTAGACTCTCCCTTTCTCAGGTGGCTAAGTCAAGTTCTGAGTATGGACCCTGAATTATTGTAAATGCTATATTGAGCATAGCAGGACCAATGGGGAAGGTTACACTACTGTTAAGGCATGGAATGATGATAATGACTAAAAAGTAAGCATGTAGCAACATTGGTATATTCAAAAGATCCTGCAGCAGGTCCCCAGGCAAGCAGCCAATGCGTAGGGCAATGAGAGTGCAGCTTACAATTTAGCATGGCACAGACTATAGTAACTTCGTTCCCTGTTGGGCACGTTGGTCATAACTCATGCCACCTTCCCAAGAAGACAGAATAGTCTTAACCACAACACAGAATCTGACTATGGGAGAACCACAATTGATAGATTCATATGTGTGGTCATCTGGGCAGTCTTGGGAAAATATGGTGAAGGCAAAGTGACCATAATTGAAGAGGACGAGTTTTCAATAAGGTAGGCAGAAAACACTAAACCCAGGTCCACTTCTGTCATTTTCTTTACAATCGGAAATGGAGCACATTGACATCAAAATATCAGTTTTTATACCATTAGCAGAAGAAACACTGTGCCTTCCACTAAGTGAGCCTTCAAATATATCACACCTAACACAGACTGTGCGGAGACATTTTCCGGTGCTGTCCTATAGTTTGAGCTCAAATTTATCTGAATTAACCAACTAGTTTGGTCTTCAAGATTTATTAGACCACTGGAATTTAGAGAGCTCTATAGACGACAATGAAGTGGCAAGTTGCAACGTTTGTCTTTCTGTTTCTCCCTTTCTAATTTAGAACACTCTACAACCAGTGGGTGAAATGTTCTAATGGCATTATTGCCCTTCTGCCTTGCACCACAAAAGTTGTAAGAGGCTCTCACGCTCATTAGAGGCTCAGGCCTATAACTCAGGTTCAGCGCCTTTAACAACTGTTAAAGTCCTCATCTGCAGTCTATAATGCTATATTATTGATTAAATAACATGGAGCCCGATTTAGAGGAGAAGTTAATGGGGCACTTTTCAACCAAATATGGATGTCTCATTCATTATCCTTTATGTTCCCCCACCTCAGTTGGAGGACAGGGAAAACCTGGGGTCCTGATGGGCTAGCTGTCAATGTCTCTTGCATGGCAGGAATGTACTGGGGCTGTGACGCCATCCAAAATGGTGTTGGGCTGGCTGTCCTACAAAGGGTTGGCCAGGTCTCAATTTCAGGTGGTACCACATCTGTGCGAAGTTTGCATTCAAACCATAGTGGTCTTCTATAGAAGCCCTCAACGTGTTCTTTACGTAGAGACATTTTCAGTGTGTTTCCTAGAAATAGGCTCGGTAAAGGGCGAAGGGCAGAAACTGCAGAAAGTAAACACGACTCTTGGAGCCACCTTTAGTTTCTATTCCCATCACAGGTGCCAAAGAGCAATCTTGAGGTAGCATTTTCTTCTGCTGGCTGCCCCAATTGAAGTGCATGCTTGCCCTAGGATATTGAAGGTTATTCAATAAGTCAGGTTGTTTTTAACATCAGCAACAAGTGGAAGCAAGGTACCTGCCAGGGTCAAATGCCACGTAAAATCGGCTCTAGAGACCGGGAAACTGGAAGCACCGTCTGCCAACAGCCTCGGGATGTATGTAGAACAGGGTCGAAGTATGACATAAAAAGCATAAAGCCCTACAAAATCGTTATTAAAAGGAACATGTATTTTTTATTCACACCACAAAATAACACGTGTTATGAAATTCCATAAAAACTCAATTGAATTCAAATGACATTATATGTATGTATAGAGAAAAAGCTGCAGTTCCACTAAACAGAGTTACTGACCTTGAAACTGGGAAACCAAGTCTGAATCTTAGCGTCAGCTCAACATCCAATAATATTGGGCAATTCACTAAACATGCCCGTGCCTAAAAATGTGTGATATTTTTGATGTCGTGTAAGGCACTTTAATGTCCTCGGGCCAGGTTTAAGCTATATACAATTTCAAAGAATAACAAAATAAATCCAGCAGCACCTTTGAGAGCGGGTCATGGCCTTTGGGCACACCCTATGCCCCATTCTCTTGGGCCAGGTTTCACCGAGGCACTGCACGTAACCATGTTCAGCAGGCTCTGGGCAAGGGAAGGTATCTCAGGCGTGGACTTTTGCAAAACCATGCCCAGAGCAGTCTGCTCCGAAAGCCTGCTAGACACATTTTTCAGCCGTGTTCAGCAGCCTTTGAGCACAGGCTGGCTGTGCATGATGGTCCTTCTGTTTCGAATCCCCCTGTGCCTCAAGTCCAATGGTTTACCAGGATCTGTGCACAGTGAGGCATCTATGGCCACCCAATGTGAACGGTATGCCACATCCTACATGGAAGGAGTCCACATCTGAAAGGCAGGCATAGATAATCTGTAGTGGACTACAAGCATGGAGTGTCGAGCCAAAGAATGACAACACAGATTGGGAGTTGTTCTACTTATTAGACAACAAGGGGAGAAGATGGTGCAAGGGAATAGGGTCAGCTGCTGATATGCCCCAATCCATGATCTCATATCGCACCCGCGATCATCTGGCATTCACATACTCCATTGATCCCTATTTAAATCGTCTATCTGGCACTGCTAGATGTGCTGCAATGCTTCTGAGACTATTTTCCAAATAGGGTTTTGCTAATACGTTTTGTTAAGATCTTATTTTTTGATCAATGTGCATGAAATATTTCAAGGGTCAAAGTTAGGAAAACATTTATAAACTGAGCAAATTTTAGAGCCAATTTGATGTATTTGTTTGAAATGTTGAAACATTTATTCGAACCGGAGCCCTTCATTTAATCCTATATGCAGATTGGTTAGGTGCTTAAAATGTTATGGCAAATTCCAGAAAACGTATTTCCCAAACAGCCCCAAATATGTAGTATAGCAGAATTATTTTCAATTCAATAAGGAACATTTTAAGCTGTCACTAAGTGTTTTCATTTGCTAAGGTTCATTTAAAATGCACGGAGGATAACATTGATTACATTGGTGAAAGCATGCGGGCCAAGAGAACATTCCCCATCAGTCTGGTCGGGGGACTGAAACCAGGGAGGTTGGGTGTGAGTTCACTGATTTGTAGTTCTTGGTTCCATGGAAAAGGCGCACTGGTGCTGAGTTTTAACACTACTCTTATCGGTGCTCGAGAGAAGTTTAGAGTGTACATCCCTTCAGTAAAGCACCCACCGGCAGCAGATTCACACTTACTTTTTAAGCCTCTCTGCAAAAGAAGCCACTTCGTCAAGGACATTCTGGACACTGACACAAACCTCTTGGATTGCATAGAGCTTGTTCATAAATCCTCTCTTTTCACTATCCTAAAATACAAAAACACTCATGACATTAAACAGGTAGACTGTCTTACATTTCTCTTACTTTTTTTAAAATATATGTTTGTTAAGCAACAACATGGCAGAGCAGTTTCACAAGAAAACAAGAGAAACCTCATATTTGTATGGCAACCCTATACACAATAAACAGATACTCAGTAGAGAATGTTCAGGTTTAAAGGTACTTAGCACATACATTTACGGAAGGACAAGTAGGAACTTTAACATTCTTTTAACCCTAGTAAGGATAAAGTATGACTTGTTGTCTTATAGCAGTCATGCGTTAGGGCCAGTCTAGATTCCTCGCAAAACATCTGCAACTCTGAGGGTCATAATACTGTGACATACAATTGGGTCTCTTCTTTTCCCATTTGCACTAAAGTGTGCTACCTAGCCAGGAGGAGATACGTGGATGCTTCACACTTTCGACAATGTAACTGTGGTGTCCGCACGCATGAGGAATTTGCCAAATGGTCCGCATACATCTTTCGATCTAGTTAATATAGGTTGAAGCAACACAAATGTGTCTGTTACGCCACTGCACATAGCAGCATCCAGTAATCAGGTATATCAGATATTACAACACAGGGCTTTACCCCTCATGTCTTTACCCCACGGGCATTACAACGAGTTGACCTTTAAATCGCAGTGTAATAGTACATAGGGCTTTACAACGCATGCCTTTGCCATGCAATCCAGTTGTAATATGGCTGATATATATATATATATACATATATATATATATATGCATATTATTATCTAATGGCGATCACCACCAGAAAGTTATAGTTAGGTAAGTGTTTCCATTGGAAATGCCTTATTGGTTTGCTTATAATTTTGGTGCTGTTTGACACATCTTCATGAAACTTTGAAAAAAGATTTTCTTTATTGACTAGTTTTTTCATGGGAAGTTTCAGGGTAATCTACCAAGTGGGGGCCAAAAAAAAGGTGGGCCCAAAACACAAAATCCCTATTTATTTTCCATAGACTTTTTAAAGAATCAATATCACAAAAACAGCAGAATGGAATGACACCAAATTTGTAGGAAAGCATGCTTTTTGTGATTTGGTGTTAATACTTGCAGACGTTTTTGAGATAAGGCTAAAAAATATTTGTATATCTCAATGGTCGGGTTTGAGGGTTTCTCACAAGAATCTCTTGAACCCAATAAAATAATAGAGCACTCTGGTTGGCCCAGGGGGCTTTTCTTCCTTTGGACCAACTCACTTCTGCAGCAATCAGGCTACCACAGGAGCAGGCGTGCAGATTGGCTGCCTGAAGTTTGAGGAAAAACGTTGCAGAAAGCTATTACAGGACTCAGGGACTTAGTCCCCTGTCCTGAGTTTAATAAAGGAAACAAATTAAGGCATAAGGGTAGGGATACCCTGCCCCCTAGGCCTTGTAGAGGGTCCAAAATATATAAATATATTAAAAAGCGCAATCCCACAGAAGTCCTGCTGGACTTCAATGGGACTTCAAAGGAACTGAAGCATATTAAAAAAAATGCAGACTGATGTGTTTTCTTTTGATAATTGGATTGCCCTCCCCTCCCCAAGCCGCTATTGGGTCACTGGGGCCAAATTTAAAAACAGGAGTGGGGGGCGTGCGCCCCCACCCCCAGCCTCTATTTGGTCCCAGGGAAGCTATTCCCATGGGCTGATGATTTAAAAAAAGAGGCATGTGGCCCCCCTCTCCAAACTTCTGGGCCCCAGGCACCCCATCCCTTCAGACCAAAATACTTACAGAAGGGGAGGAGGCTGTGCGACCCCCATGCCCATGCCAATATTGGCCCCATCCCTCAGAATGCAATAATGTACAGAGTCCTGGGGAGCCCACCCCAGGACAATGTTGGTTCCCTGCCATGGAAAGTGTGGGCATACCTGCCCACACTCTCCGGGGCAGGGAGCTCCAATTTCTTTCTGCCCTGCCCCAGAGCAGTTAAAAAATGCTGCTACTGCCCAGACTGGAGCAAAAGAAAGGTGCTAGCTCAAGGCAGTACCCAGTATGGTTTGGGCTGGGACTGTGGGGATCTCTGGACTCCCCTCCCCAAGCCCCAATGTAGTGTTTTGTGGGCACCCTGGGTGGGCACTAGGGCATGGACCTGAGGCCCTAGGGTAGTGGTCCCCAGGCCCACTACTGGCTCATGGACAGGTGTGCTCCCTTCCCTTAAAAAAAAAGGCCCCGGTGGATGGGGTCTCTTAGCTTAGGGAGTAGGCCCCTCCACTTAAAAACATAACAAAAGCCCTGGAAGACAAAGTCCCCGGGGCAACTACTGGCTCATGGATGGGGGCCCCCTCTCCATAAAAAAAGAAAGGCCCCAAGGACAGGGTCCCCGGGGCCTAATGTGACTTGGGGAGGGTGCCCTGTGCCTCCCTTTCCTAAAAAACAAAAAACAAACAAAGGCCCTGGGTTATGGGGTCTCTGGGGCCACTATTGGCTCGGGGAACGGGTTCGTGTAAGTATAACTCGTGCCCCAAGGAAACTATAAATCGCACACCTGCCATGCACAATTTTGTCATCAATGATGTCATTTCACATGTTGCAATCATGTTATCAAATATCTCATAGACATGTCCTGAGTGATGTAATTTGTGGGGAAATTAGCAGTGCATGGCGATGGAGCAATTACCTTAGGGCACGGGTTACAGTTACTAGAGATAACTATAACTTGTAAATTTCAGTATTTATTTTTTAGTTTAAAACGTTAAGTTGGCACTGAAATTTTCATCTCACTATACAATCAATTTAACCTTTGTTTTTTTTTTTAGATTTTTAACGTAAAGTAATATTTTACTACCATACGTAAATCTATCTCCCTGCTGCATACGGTCTTAGGCTTGCACGGTGGAGGGTTTGCCGCAGGGCCTGGTCGATGGCGAGGCTCTATGGCAAATCCCTCGCAGTTAAGCACCCTTTCTGAGGGAGTGGGTCGCATGGCTCCCCCCAGCCACTATTGGACCTGGTGATCCCATTTGTTGGGGTCCCTGGGGCCCATTTGGGCTCCTGTCCCTTATTATCAAATATTCTGGCCCCAGAAGATGGGGGTCACTGTGGCCTCTTAAGGTTTGGGGAGGGTGGGCTACGTGCTTCCTCACCTTTTTGAAATACTTGGCCTCAGCAGATGGGGTCTCTGGGGCCCATCTGTGGTTCTGGAAGTGGGCTGGATCCCACCTTCCCCAAAATAACATATCAAATGAAACCCCAGATGGGTGTTTAACATTTTTTTAAAATACTTGCAATCCCCTGCCTTGTTGTGGGATCACAGCATTTAAAACAATAATATTATGGCCCCAGGTGGGTTCCTCTGGGACCCCTCCTAAAGGGCATGGGAGGGCAGGGTTTCCCTACTTTGCCCCCTTATATTATTTTTTTAAACTAACCTCAGGACAGGGGACTAAGTCACTGAGTCCTGTAATAGTTGCCTGCTACATTTTTCCTCATGTTGAAGGCAGTCAATCAGAGCCTTGCTCCTCCGGGTGCAAAACAATCCAAGGGTTAAAAAGCCCCCTTGTCCATTCAGAAGACTCTCCCTCAAACCCAATCGTCCAGATATCTAAATATTTTGTGAGCTTAATATCTCAAAAACTATTGAACAGATTCATACCAAGTCACAAACAGCACACTTTGTACACCAAGATCTAGCATCCTATCAAATTTGGTGTAATTCTGTTCAGCAGTTTTTGCAGTAGCTCTGTTAAAAAAGAAATCAATGGAAAATACATAGAGATTTTGTGTTTTGGGGAATCCCCTTTTTTCTCAGCCCCCTGCGTGATTGATCACCCCAAAAAGTTCCACACACAAACTAGACAAAAAGCAGCATTTTTTGGAAAGGTTTGTGAAGATTTGTCAGTTGGTGTGAAGCTATTATTGCCAAAACAAAAAAGGCATTTCCTATGGAAATGCTGACTTAACCATAACTACCCTGTGGTGACCACCACTGGATATTATTTTATATATATATATATATATATATATATATATATTGTTTTCCTTTTTTCAGTTAAAAAAAAGAAAATCCCCTCACCTCCCATGACCTCTTCCCGCTCCTAAACACTAAACCTTCCTTTATCTATAGCCATCCTTAAACCCTAACAACCCCTAACCTTCAATTACCTCTACCCACACCTGATCCCTAAAACACTCTTACCTCCCTTTACCTCTACCTTCTCCATAACCCTAAAACCTCCTTACCTCCCTTTACCTCTAACATCCATGAACCCTATAAACTCTTACCTCCCTTTACCTCTAACCACACCAGAACTCTACAAATCACTTACCTCCCTATGCCTCTTCCCCCCACGAACCCTGAAAACCCCATGCCTCCCTTTATCTCTACCAAACCCTGAACCCTAAAAAACCCTTATCTCCCTTTACCTCTACATACCCCTGAGCCCTAAAACACCTTAAATTCCTTAACCTCTACTGCCCCTTGAACTTTAAAATCTCTTTACCTCCCTTTACCTCTATCAACCCCTGAACCACAAAAGAGCCTCATCTCCCTGTATCTCTATCTGCCTCTGAACTCTACAAAACCCTCACCTCCTAATTCTACTCACACTAAACCCTAAGAACCCCTTTCCTTCCTTTACCTCTATCCTCCCTTACTCTTCCTTAACCTTTAAATAACATTGTTATACTTAAAGGTTTATAACAAGGCAAGACACAACATGTTCTCAACTGAATACATCGTCTTACACATTAAGCATGGCATTACAATATATCTGCATGTAACAAGATTCAGATGCCACAGTACAATGATAGGTGAAAGAGGTATAGGACACTTCATACAGGGGTGTCTCCAGCAAGAAGACACATTGTAAGCCAAGAAACAGGGAGACAACTATGCCTGTCAAACTCAGGCCAAAAAGCATCTCAGGGGGCCCCAGGGCCATCACAGATTCATAGAGTAGTGAGTGAGGAGGTACAACTGGTGGTACGGAGTTAAAGGTGGAAGGGACCAGAGCGTGCAGTGGGCATTGCTGTTGCTCTCCTGACTGTTGAAAAGCTGTTTAGTCAAAAAGCTGTAGCACTTTAAGTTTGGGTGGGGTGAAGCAAGTGAATTAAAGGTGAGGAAAATAAAGTAGTGGTTACCAAGTATGCAGGAATGTGGTGTCTGTGCAAACCAATTTGTGAGACAGCTGCTCGATTGCCATCACATGCTGGAGACATGTGAATGGGGCAGATGGGCTACTGCCTTTTTCCAAGCCAGCGCTATCAGCTGTCTTGCTGCGCCCAGCATATAGCTAATGAGTCTACAATCACTCTATGTCATTGCCTCTAATGCAAAGCGCCAGATGCCTAGTATGACAGTGGTGTAGGAGGGAGGATGCAGGAACCCCATAGTGCCCTTGATGTGTCCCAGAATCTCTTTCCACTAAGTAGTAATGAGGGACCAAAGCCTTTAAAAGTGGCAGAAGTCTCCCGGCTCTGTTGCGCAGCACCAGCAGAGGGGCAATCTTGTGTGGTAGATGGCATGAAGGCGTGTCCAAGTGTAATAACACTGAACCATGAACTTGTAGGAAATCTCCTGTTGGGTATGGTTCTGTATGTCTTGGAAATATAGCGCCAGGGAGTCTCCCACTGTTTTGCCTTCCGTGGTTCTAGAATGCCATTGGGTTTGATATGGATGAGTTTGGGCTGGTGCACTTGGTAGGCTTTGGAGAATAGCCCCCTAGAGCCTTCATATGCCATGACTAGCTTCTCAAGTGGGATGTAGGGCCAAATGGCTCCTTGAGTATTGGGAGTGCAGAATGCAGCTGGCAGTGCTGCAGTAGTGAGGATTCAGGGGACTGGAAGGCTGCTTTGCACTGTTCAAAGGGCTTAATGGCGTCTCCCACAAAGATGTCAAGCAGTGTCCTACATTTGCCCACCTTCCAGCTGGGAAATGTATGGGGGTCAAGAGCCAGGTGATGTCAGGGTTGTGAGCGATATTTGTGTTGGGGGATGGAAAGGTAGTGAGACCACTGCTTATGCACTATTTTGTCCCAAACCTCAAGAACTGTTATGCAGTTCCTTCTTTGGTAATATGACTGTGTGCTTAGGATGGCAGCACCACCGAGCATGGGAGACTGAGTGTAACCCACACAACTTGGTAGCTGTTGGCCTAGCTCCTGGCTAGCTCACAGTGCCTCACCCTAACCTCCAAACCTGTTGGGGTGAAAGGTGATTACTGCAACCTCAACATAATACTCAGACTCTTCAGGGAGGCCATGGAAACAGATCGTACACCTTTTGCTCAGTTACTCACACATGGCAACGCAAGACACAAGAAGCGGCATACGTTTTCAATATATTTATTGAAACAAATGCATTCTGGTATAAAAAGCATGTGCTACAATAATTAGGCAGATGTAACAAAGCAAGCTGACCAACATCACAGTCAAAGTGAAGAGAATAAACAACCCCACCATGATGTATGATTATAGATAATCTAGGAGTTCGTACCAAAACTCTATGTCTAAATCTGAGAGCATAGCGGTTGTAACCCTCTGCCTTGCCCTACCTAAGGGATCAGCCCCAGCCCTGGACATGATAGTAGGGGAGTGCCTGTTGTGTAGATGGCAATCCTACGGCGAGGCTGAGAAGCCAGTGCCAGTGAAACAGTCTGTTGTGTGAACGGAATGCCCTCTACCCTCCTTGGGTCAGTGTGTAGTTTATATGATAACCCATACTACACTCGAATCACAGTCCTAATATAATGTTGTGTCTTTGAGATAGAAGCTGGCTCCTAGACTGGCAATATGAATTATGTACTGCCTGTAATAGCCTTGGACAAAAGTACAGATTGTACGAGGTGCTACGTCTCATAAAAATGTGCAGCATGAACCTTGTCTTCCTAGAATAATGCAAATATATAAAAACAATAGCTAAAAAGCAGACTTCGCTAAAACATGAATAAAACGTGTATAAATGTAACCTAAGCCCCAAACCACGAAACTGGGCTAAGACAGGGGTGCCCAACCTGGGTACTAAAAACGGTCCTTACGTGAAACCGTCCTAGTGGGAGTAGCTCTATATGTATTTCTTGGTCTGTCGTATCTGGGAAGCCAAGCCATGTCCCACAGGGGACAACAGGCCAACCAATCCATATGGAACCAGTGCTTATCACTTCCACAGACAACCCACTCAGAGATAGAGAGATTCAGAGGTAAAGGGAGATGGGTTTTTTTAGGGTTCAATAGAGGTAAAGGCCGCCCAATAACATTCAAGGAGGTTGCAGCAGGCTAGGCCATCCCTGTCTCTCGGCAACATTAACATGGAATTGGATAGATTAGATCATTTACCACCCCAGATAAAGGAGAGTATGCCCCGCTGTAGGTTCAAGGTATCGTCAGGGGGGATAGGGGAACAAGACTAAGAATCTTTGGGAGGACATTCATCTTTATAAAGTTCATGTGGCCCAGACAAGATATGTATAGAGGTTTCCAGCAACAGAGATTACCTAAGATTGACCGCCTGAGCTCTGGCCAGTTAGCCTGTGTCCAGGAGGACAGTGTGGGGGTTAAGTTGAGACCCATTGACCCATTGAACTGGCGCCAACCTTTGAAGGGCAGGAAGCGCCTGTATGCGAATAGTGAGATTGAGGGCGCAAGACTAGGTCATACTGACTTTAAACCCTGATACAACTTCGAAGGCTGAAAGGCAGCAGACGACTGCCAGCCGGGAGGAGGCAGGTTGAGTGAGCAGAAAATCATCTGAAAAGAGGTTTATCTTGTGGCCTCGGCCTCCAAAGGGGATACCTTCTACAGCTGCTGTATGCTGAATAGTAATGGCATAGATTTGACTGCTAGAGTGAAGAGAAGGAGCGATACTGGGCACCCCTGGTGGATGCCCCTAGATATGTGGACAGAGTTGTATTGTGTCCATTAATGTGGATGGTGGCAGTTGGGCTACATATGAATCCGTGATCATGCCAGATCCTAGGCCATTCTTGCCCCAAACACTCCATTGGAAAGCCAAACTAACCCTGCCAAAGGCTTTCTCTACGTCAAGCGAAAGGTAGCAGGCCACGATATAGTGACAGTGGGATGTCTCAACCAGGTGTACTACCCGGCAGATAATATCCACTACCTGCCTATTGCAAATAAAAAGCACTTGATTAGGGTCTATAAGATATTGTTTCAGCCTGTTGGCCAGGATTTTTGTAAATATCTGTGTGTCAGTGTTCAGAAGGGTTGTAGGGTAATAGGAGGAACACTGCTTAGGGCCTTTCCCCAGTTTTTGGTATGAGGGCAATCTTGGCTGCTGCCATGGTGGGATGAGGCCTGTGTCATAAGTATATGAGCTGAAGAGCGCCAAAAGCCGCTCCTGTAGACTAGGGAGAAATAGTCTGTAAAAGATGACGGGAAGCCTGTTGGGGTCTGGCCCTTTCCCACCTGGCAGCTCCTGAACAACCTGGGGTAGTTCCTCAAGAGTAACTGGGGCATTGAGGACCTCCATGTGCTGACGGTCTATAGCCTGTAAATAAGCATCAATGAGTCCCTGAGGGGTGTCATCTTAAATATATAGCACCTGACAATAGTCATGAAATGCTTTTTGCTTCTCCCTTTCAGTGGTCCAGTAATTGTGCCCCCGGTCTGGATGTTAGCAGTGTGTGCCTTAGGTTGCTGTTGGCATAATTTATGGGCTAATAATGAGCAAACTTTGTTCCTCCCTCGTAATACTTCTGCTTTAAGGCTAAAAGAGAGTGTTCAGCCTTGTTGGTCCTTTGAGCTCTCAAATGCCCTTGCAAGATAGCAAGTTGTTGTTTTTTGCACCTGGTGGAGGTTGTTTGGTCAAGCCTCTCTAGGGCTTTAACCTCTGCCGCTAGGCCCAGTCTGGCCATCCTCACCCTGGCTATGGCAGTGGTCATTATCACCACCAAATAGTAGCTTTGAACTCATCCCAAAATGTGCGCGGCGGTGTGTCTGGGAGGGCATTTAGGAAAAAGTAATCTACTATCCTCTTTCGGATCTCTGCTGTGTCTTCCGGGTCTCTAAGGAGATGCAGGGGGAGATGTCATCCTGGTAGGCCCTGGTGTAGGTGCTAGCTACGGGCCATACCAGCTCCACATGGGCATGAATCACTTCATGCTCTGAGCATTCAGTGTCCAATGTCCCAGCAGTAAGGCTTCTTGGTGCTTTTATTTCAATGTCTTCTCACAGCAATGAGACGTTTTCAATGTACATCTCTTGACTCCATCAGACTCTAATCATTGTGCAGCACATATCACATCAGTGTTTGTTTGAATTAATCTCTCCTTGAGAGTAGACTTATACACTAGAGTGATATTCGGGCACAGGTGTCTATTCTTCCTATCCCTGAGCTTGTTTACTAACAGGCATGGATTGCACAGCCCCTTATCTCTCTCTTTTTAAGTTTGATCTTGGTATCTTTGTGAGTAATCAGTGACTTTTGATTTCACGGCCTAGTATGAAATGAACACTAATGGGTGGATGTTCGTCACGATTCTGACCCCAAAGTCCGTATTGAAGTCCTCTTTTTATTACAGCCCTGAAAAAGTTGAGGCTTATTGCCATGACGAAACATGTGTTGGTTGTACTTGTGGCTATTTTTTATACAGAACACTGATATGATATGTACTGCACAGTGATTGGAGTTTGATCAAGTAAAGAAATGTACAATGGGCTGTACTTGTGGCTGTTTAGTACATGGAACACTGATATGATATGTACTGCACAATGATTGAACTCTGATTAAGTCAAGAGATTTACATTGAAAACATCTCATTGCTGTGAGAAGACATTGAAATGAAAGTACCAAGAAACCTTACTGCTGGGACATTGGACATTGAATTATACTCTTACATTGAGAGCTCAGAGCTTGCTGTGATTCTTGAATTACAAATCCTAGTTTACTGGGAGATGGTATACAAATGGGGTTGTTTGGTAGCCGACCCTTGTACTGAAGCACCTTTTTTCTGATACTGTTTACCTCTCTTAATTTCCTATACATACTGGTGAGTGCCAGATCTTTGCCCGGGCTACCAGAAGGAGTGTGGTTCCACGTGGGCATGGTCTGAGATGGAAATGTCTCAGATGGGGGTGGTGTCTAGGTCTCTGAGTAGGTAGTGAGTGAGGAAGATGCAGTCAATACTAGAGTAGAGGCATAAACATGGGAATAAAATGAGCAGTCACACACAGCCGAGTGCCTATTGCATCAGGCATCTATTAGCCCCAAATCTGCTATGTTATGCTTGAGTTGAGGGGACATCGCTCCCTTGCCCTGATGTGCTGCCATGCTTTGATCCAACTCTGAGTCTCACACCAGATTGAGATTGCTTCCCAATATCATTTCACCCACTATGTCTGTCAGTTGGTCCCAAATTGTGCCCTCTATGTAGAGGTCCTGTGCGTGGTTGGGGACGTAGATGTTAGGCAGAGTGAGGGGGCACTGAGGGGGCACTTGCCATTTAGGACTTGCAGTTTTAGAAAGCGATGTTCTTACCTTTTACTACCTTTAAACTAGTGGAGCAGAAGACTGTCTTGCATAGGATAAGATAGGATAGGATACCCACACCCAATGTTTTTGGTAGGACCATGTGCCCAGTAGTGATGGGGGAATTTCGGGTGGTACATGAGGTGGCAAACCACCTCCATGAGATAGGTTTCCTGAAGGAAGATGATGTTTGGGCCTTGCTGTAGGATGTATTGCCAAACCTGTTTGCATTTGCTAGACGAGTTTAGACCACAAACATTTAGAGAAAGCAGTTTAGTGTGTAGGGCCGTTCTCATGGCTTAAGTGGGTGCACGCCACTGCTGTTTCACGGAGTAAGCCCAAGACATGGCTTGACTGGTGTAGGTTGGGAAATGCCCATATAAGAGAGCTGCACAACCCAGGGGACGTGTAGCTGAGGAGATGTTGGTCCCATGGGGGTCGCATCTGCGGTTGTCTAGTTTGTATGTGGTGCCACTGCACACTTCAATTGAGCCTACTGGACTAGGTGGAGATGGTCCTGCAAGATCTCAGGTGAGGGCCTTAGGGCTATCTGTAGGCCTGTAGCAGTGTCGCAGGCCCAGCTCACTTTGCCACCAGAGGTTGCGTCCGCCCATTTGCTCCATCTCTCTCCTCTGATCTAGCCAGGAGCCCCTCATCATATGCCCCCTGCCAAAACACTGACTCCTACACAACTACTTACTGCAAGGTGGGGAGGTGCACATGTGATCTCCATGTGTTTTTCTACTCTGTCACACAGAGGGTCCCTGTAGCCTGCCAATGGGTCCCTGGGGCAGGGCAGGGATGACGGGCCGCCAAGTGCTGGCAAATCCGTCCTGCCCAGGACCCCCCACCTCTCTTCCGCGAGGAATGACCATCAATGGCAGCCCTGCTATCCACTCTGGCACTCGCAAACTTCTCCTGTGGCCCAGCCACCCTGGCAAGATGGCAGTGAGGCAGGACAGATCACGGTGGTGAGGTCCATGAACGTCTCCTAGGGCCCAGAACTACAGGTCAGCAGTATTGCCCCCCCAAATCTCAGGAGACCCAGGAAGGTGCCTTGGGTGGGAATGATAGGGGAGAAGGCCTGGTGCTTAGGAGCTGTGTTAGAGGCCTATGGCGTTCTGGAATCAAGCCAAAACGTGTCTCACTCCATTCCCGTCTTGGCCACACACCCCAAATCCCTTTTTTTAACATAATAATTGTGACATTGAAAAATGATACTTAAAACAAAGTGCTAAAAAAGGGCCCTTTGTGATACTTACCTGCTTACTAACGTTCTGCGGGGCAAAGATTGTGTGGTAAAAACTGCATACCTTAAGCCATATCTTATGTTTCCCTTACTTGTGAATATTAAATTTTGAAAATGCCTTAGTAGATTAATATCAATTTTAAGAAACATTAAAAGAACAAAGTTATATTGATAACGCAATGAGCAACCACCTACCTGTTTTCTTATTCATAAATTCATTTTCAGACATGCAATACCCTGATGCCTTCCATTGTAACAAGGGACTTTTTTCTCCACTCTGAAGCAAGATATTACTATAGTACAACTGTTCCCCGAGCCTAGTGATGCTGCTAGGGATCTATGAACAAACAGTCATAGTAAGTGTAATTTTATGTCCTGGCTGCATTAAAATGCCCAGAGGACCAGAACACAAATATTCACATTTATTTAATCAAGGCACTTGCTTGCCATTGCCCAAGGGTTTTATGAAGGTGCATACTAAGAACAACACGCATGGCCATTACTGTCTCAGATACCCCTCATATCTCCCTTTTTGAGGATTGCAGAGAGGTGCAACCTGGTGGGACCAGCAGGACATCCTGGAAGCTGACAGATGACCTCTTCGGCATACTAGATACCAAATTCTCAAGCCAGCTAGACTTTCTGTCTGTGTCCTTACCCAGAGGGATAACCAGGTTTAGTATTGTCAGAGGGGAGGACATCTGATCTCTGCATGGGAGCGGCTAGAAGCTTTCACCTAAAATAATTGTGGTCCAATTTTGGTTGAGGATTCTGGGAAGGGTTTTAGTAAATTGCGAAGGAAAGACATAAAAAAGGAAGTGGGGGTTCTGTCAGAAAGTAGTCAGGATTGGGGGTAGGTAAATCCCCAATCACCGTATAAGACTAGCACCTCACCATCACCTCCTTGGAACATTCGTCACCCTTGGGAGATAACATGTTGAAGAAAGAAGACACAAGGCCTTCTCACTCCTGTTGGCCCCTCCATGACTTGAACTTGTATTTAAGATTGAAATGGCTGGCCTTCGGTTACTTGCTACAGAGACATAAAAAAGGATTCCTGCCTCCTAGAAGGCCCAGCTGACCACTGTAGACTGGACGGTGTGGGAGTCCTGGCTGAAAAGGGACCTGGCTGGGGAGAGAACAAGCTGACAGGACTCTGCACTTGTTACAAGTAATTATCACCTACAGATGTCAGTATCATTGAGTAAGGGCCAGTCGTGATATTTTTGCCTCTGGTGTGCGCGTAGAATGGTTCCAGATTTAGTCAAATGTCAGATCAATGACTGAATTAGTAGAAGAGCTAGACACACACAATCACATGAAGTGATCACATTTGAAAGGCCAGGTGAAATGAGACAGTATAGGTGATACATATGTATTTTATCTGAGAGTGTAATACAGTTGGGCAGAGTCAGTCACACCCGAAACACCGTCATAGATCTGATTAATTCTGCCCTGATACTATCTCATCACATGATAACAATTACAGAAACATAAAAAACAGAGCAATATTTGTAGGTGCCCATTCACTCAGAGGGTCTTTTGTTTATATTGACAGATAACGGATGTTTATTGTTGCTCAAATAATGGTACTCATTTTAACAAACAAGGACGGATGAAAGATTGAGTTGATCTGATGGGACATAAGCCTATGACCATGGGGCCAGACACAGATTTGTGCTGTGGATGTAGCAATCTAGTGAGTCAACAGTGCCACCTTGCTGCAATCACTGAGGCAAATTAAAAATGAGCACCTAAAATACATATTTTACTCTGACTTTAAAAAAACCACCCAAGGGTGATTTAAGACTTTGAGGGTCTGCTAAGTTTATTAAGTTACACGACCTAAAGGTAAGATGTGACTAGTTTAGCTAGTACTGTTCTTTCTTTGCATTCTGGGACTTGTAGTGGATTCTACTGCAAAGGAAAGTGTACAAGGCTCATAATGCATAGTGAAAAAAACGATACTGTGTGTTAATCATGCCTCACCGAGGAAATCAACAGAGCTGTTCCCACAAACTGAAATAATAGGCTTTCCCAAAAATATTTTCTTGAAGCCTTCACACTTGGTGCTGCAAGTGGTCTCGTTGGAGAAGGTGACAGATTTAGGTGTTTTCGGACCTTGGGTACTTTGGAAATAGAGCCTCATCCCAACAAAAGGATTTTGTGATGCAAAGGTCTCGGGTGTCGAAAATATTGCCCCTCCCCTGCTCACGAGTAGAATGACATTTAACTACCCTGCTGAATGTGCAGAGACGACTTGCACTTATGTGCATCGGTGCTTGGCCCTTTTAGTTCGGCCCCTTATTTCAAATAATAACAGTAGTGAATAATACGCTATTATTCTCTACGGGTAGAATAAATAAATGGCGAACCTCACTGCAGCCTGAGGCAGGAGCTCCGACCGATGTTCAGTGCAGGAGCACAGACGCATCTGTACCGGCCACCAGGGAGCTTGTCCGGGCCAGTGAAGTCCCAGTCTGGCCTTCAGGTGTCTGCCATGACTCAGGGCCTCACCATTTGTGACGCGCAACACCATCAAAAGTACAGGCAGCGAGCCCCACCTCAATAAGGCTGTCACCTGACGTCAGAGGGTAAGGTGGGGGTCTTAGAAGCCTCACTGACCTCACTTTGTCCTGTGACAAGATGGATGACGGTGAGGTGAAAAAGCAAGAAACTGATAGCTGGAGCCTACACATCACTGTGCACACTCCAGCTTTCAGTGGACTGCTTTAGTGGTCGAGGTGAGAAGAAGCTGTGTTTCTGCCCCGAGGGTCCAACCAGCAGCAGCAGCAGAGGAGGACCAACATAGGCAGCTGAAGGTAAGTGAGTATAAAAAGTCTGATGTCACGTGTTTGACCATCTCTGTGTCTGTGTGAGTGAGAATGAGTGGGGGGAGTGAGTGAGCATGACTGACAGCGTAACTGTGATGAGAATGAGTGAGTCAGAGTGCGAGAGAATATGTGGGGCTAAATTGGAGTGTGAGTGGCTGAGCACTTCCAAGAGTTAGTGAGTGCTTGAAAGAATGTGTGTGAGTGCAAGTGAGTGACAGAAGAGTGAGTAAGAATAAACGACAGTGAGTATAACTAGGTGGGAATGAGTGAATGACAGTAACTGAGACTGAGCGAGAATGGGAGAGTGACACTGTGAGAGTGAGTTGAAGTAACAGTGAGTGTGAGTGCCTAAGTGAGTGAGAATGAGCTAAGACAGGGAGAATATGAGGAGTAAGAGTGTATGAGTATGAGTGAGTGAGAGTATGTGTGTTTTGTTTGTGAGTCTGACCCCGGCCTTGGGACACTGGAGGTTATTCTTGGGTTATGGAAGTACCAATTCCAAAATGCTGGCCTATTGGAGGTCATTTTTGACATAAGGGGTACATGGGAATAATGCTGTTACTGGGACATTTCATGTAGTTCTGGGCAAATGAGATACCCATGAAAGCTGTTTTTGACATACTGTACGTAATAGATTGCAAAAGAGGAAACCTATGGCTAAAACTGGTGCCGGCATAGTGGAGGTAATTATCATTAGCATAAAGCAAAACCATGGCCAAAAGCAAGCAGTGCTACAAGTAATGTTAACGTGTACCTATTTGTTTCACTCGTATGTTTAAACCAACTTGTCTGTAGGTAATGCCACTTATGGTGTGCTACAGAAGTGTATCTTCTAACAAGTTATACCACAAGAAACAATAGGTGAGCTACCTTCAATCTGAAAAAGTCCCGTGCCAAATTTGACACTTTTTGTAATCGTATAAAATAATTCCTCTGTAAATCAACTTTTTCTTAAATAATTAAAAGCATAACATTTTCATTGAAAAATACATACATGTGCATTATTCATAATCCAACAAATCACATGTTTGAAATAAGGTTTATAAATAGCGCCTCAAATGCATTTCGAATCGTTTGGTCCTTCATCAGTGGGAATATTTCATTAAGAATCGCGGGAACTACTCCTCAAGATCGGGTTTGAGTAGGAAGTACTGCTGATAAATCGACGACCAGAACACACATAGCTGATGGTAATTCTTTCCAAAAACAGTACTTGGGCAACATGCTGGCACTGCCACGTTGGATGTTATTTTTTGTATAAGTGGTAGGTAACTATGGCAAAATGGTTGCACTGGCACACTGGAAGTAATTCTTGGCATATGGGAATTCTGTGGCAAAATGCTGGTGCCGGTATATTGGACATAATTTGTGGAATGAGATGTGCCCATGCCAAAATGTTGGTGCTGGCATACTGGACGTAACTTTGGCATAAGTGGCGCCCATGGTATAATGTGGTGTTAACATAATTGAGGTAATTCTTGGCATCAAGGAAAACAACCATGACATCTTTAATCCGTAATATATAGGGGTCATTTATGATGACATATATGCCCTGGCGCAGAGGAAATCATTATTGACATATGGAGGCACCCACTTCACGTTTTGAAAAGACTGGGTTCAACTCCTTCTGGTTAGTGTCTGGCTTCAACAAGATGGTACACCATGAAAGTACTTCAATATGTAATGACTGCTATTTCAGAGTCTATGTTTTTTTTAGAAAAGTTATGTGAAAACTGTACTTTTCACAGGAGAACTCCTCTAACTCCACCTAGAAGAAGTTGAGCTTATGTTCTCCATTCACTCGCTCACTGAAACTCTGGGCCAGTATTATGTCCAATTAATGAAAACAATTACTATCCACCACTATATTAGTGTCCCATATGGAGGGAGATAGTGAGTTACGCAGAAGTAGATGATTTGGGTGGTGGCCATGGTTATGCTGAGATGTGGGGGGACAGGTCGAGATAAGTAGACATAGGTGGCATGAGCGGCCATGGTTGAGTGGAATAGGAAGAGAATGGGGTACCCTTGCAGGGGTGAGCTCATGGCAGGTGGATTTAGGAAGACTTGTGATCCAGCTGTGGTGGTTGTAAGAGAGCACAGGTGGAGGTGTGCTGTCATCACAGCTCGCTTGTAATAACTTCTTACAAGCAGTGGTGTAACGTAGGCCCCCGCAGCCACTGCGGTGCAGGGGGCTCTGAGCTCCTGGGGGCCCACTCAGCACAGTACGCTGGTCTCATAGCTCCTGAATGTGTCCTGAGGGGGGCCCCCTACATATACCTTGGGGGGGGGGCATCAAGTTTCGTTACGCCACTGGTGAGTGGTGATGTATTTTTATTTTTTACAGATGTATTCTGACATCAGAACCAACCTGTTAGAAGAAAATAAAGAAAGGACTTTTAATTATTGCTGTTTCTGTCTTATCATAACACACATTCCAGCTCGTAGCATGGTACTGCGTAGAACACTGTGTTACTTGAGCTTAAACCCATAAAGAAAGCCCTTTCAAATGAAAATAGAGATAATAGGTCATAAAATGACGTAGTTCCACCTTCTTTTATTTACCTGAAGAAGTGTTTATGAACTACAAAAATGTTTGGATTGGCCATACCTAGTTTCTTAGTTAAATACAGAAACTAATGGGCATTGACTACCTTATTCAGTGCTTCAGCACTCCAACTGACCTGTAGGAAATACGTTACGTATTTTTTTCTCTATTCAGCTTGAGAACAATTAAACGTATTCTAGATAAGACTTTGCTTTCTGCCACCCTCTTCCTTGTCCTACGCATGACACAACCCTCTTTTGTTTAAATATTCATTAGATGGCTTTACAACAGCAATTAGAGACCGTGTCTTTGTAAACACAGCTGCAGGACAATAACTGATCCCTGGTGCTGCGTTTATAGGCACTAATTTAGCGCTCTGTTTGAACTGATTTTCCCTTGTCAGTGATGTCAGAGTTTAAGGTATACATTTACATGTTGACATCAGAAACAAATGTATGCTGCAAATTGGGGCATTTATGCACTACTGACATTTATGTTGACTTCCTACTTTGTATTCTACTTGCTAAATCAAACTGAAAATGCAACACCTGGGGGAGCCAGTTTGCAGACACGTTCCTGAATTCTTGCTCTTTGGTATGAATTATTACAAATTCGGTATGTAGTTCTTGATCTTTGAATAAAAGCAGTCGCCACATCACTAAATAATTATGCACTTTGGTAGCAATTGTTTCCAGAAGATGGGCTAAAAGCGAGGTTGTTTTTCAGAATCATGCTGCTAACTCTGGGTCCACACTAACTCAAATGTGGTTAAAGACATTTTTCTAAAAATAAATGTAAAAAATATGAAATGTGTTCTTGCAAGTGCCAAACAATCACTAGTAAAGCAAGAAGCAGACCTTTGCACCATCTTTCGTGTGGAACTCTCCACTTACGTAGTCTGCCCGCTCACCTTATCACTCGCATACTTTTTTTATCTGTACTTTTTTATAAAGATATTTTTATTATTTTGAAGTACAAATAGAAAATACACAACGAACATACACTATAGCAATCAATACCTGAGAAACACCGATTTCAATACCATAGCACTCTTATCATGATGTAACATCTGCCACCTTTGTCTCAATCTTCCTGTGGAGTCCGGGGACCTGTTAAATTTAGGTTTTTAAGGTTTGCGGGATTCCAGAGATTATGGTCCTGTCTTTATGACTTTAGAGTAAGTGACCGTCTCTCCCTGAAACTACTCCAAGGGGGTCGGTATGCTCTCCCCTTTTATGGCCAGTGTTCGGTCACCCCACACACAGAGCAAGGACTTCAGCCATATCTGCCCCATGGACCCTGGGTGACTTTTATTCAGGTGTGTATGGAGCTTCTTGTCGTCATAGTTTAATCAGTCAGTCAACAAACCCACCCATCTCCCCCATATTCTATTATATTTTTCAGGACACCCTCTCGCTTCATACACCAGTTTTTCGCAACCTGCACACCAATCCACTCCTCTTCTCCACTTATTAAGGGACGGCGCTTTTACGGCCTTCCATGCCGACATAATGTCCCTTTTTGCCACTAAGCAGGCCACTCCCAGAAACGTACGGCTCGATCTATTTAGCCCTGTCTCGCCCAGTGCCCCCAGTAAAAGTGGTGTTGGGGATACCTCCATCGTAGACTGCATTACCTCGGAAACTTCTTTTATAACCGCCCTCCAGTATGACTCTATAATTGGGCAGGCCCAGACCATGTGGAAGAAATCAGCTCCTGGCTGAGAGCACCGGGGGCATTCGTCTGTGGTTCGAAGATTCGCCCGGTGGAGCCACTTAGGCGTAAGGTAAGCTGCGTGTAAATAAAGGGACTGTAACAATTGAAACCGTGTGGATATGGCCAGTGTTCGGGGAGCCATTAGAGCCTCTCTCCAATCTAAATCCTCCATGGGACCCACCCATTCCTCCCATTTCCGGCGCAGTTCCCCAAGGGGAGGGGATGTATTAGTGAGGATGGAGCGGTATATTTGGGAGGTTCCCCCTTTATTTAGATGTCCCATCATAATCATAGCCTCAAGCGGGCTATACTCTGGGATGCTGTCTCCTGGTCGTACGTGTACCCTTAGAGCATGCCTGAGCTGTAGATATTTGTGAAACTGGGTGTTGTGTAGAGAGTATGTTTTCTGGAGTTCTTCATATGATCGAATGTACGAGTTGCCCCAGATGTCGCCGATCGTAGTTATTCCAATATTGTCCCAATTTCGAAATTTAGCCATTTCCCCTGCCAAAGAGGCGTCTGGAGAGTTAGGCGGCCCCACCACCCCGTGGCCTTCTGTAGGGCGTTGAAAACCCCGTTGTAACCCATCTCATGAAGTTCCAGTCTGTATGCGGGATCGGTCCAACCCCCGGCTAGCCAGTCGTTAATCACTAGTAGACGCATAGCTAGGTAGTAGAAATAAATGTTAGACATCCCCAATCCCCCGTCATAGACGTTTCTTTGACACGTGGCTAGAGCTAGTTTGGGGCGCGAGCCATGCCACAAAAATTGGCGTGCAATAGCCTCGACCTCGTTGAACCATTTCCGAGGGATTAGGTGCGGGAAGTTTTGTAGTTGGTATAGGAATCTGGGGAGTACCATCATTTTGTATAGAGCTATTCTCCCCAACGTGTTGAGTGGTAGATTCCGCCAGCGTTGGAGGTCCTTCCTAGAGTTTTTAAGAAGCGGTGTGATGTTCAGTTCCCAGGCTAGCTCTGGGAGCAGGGCTATGTGGACGCCCAGATATTTAAAACTATTGCGGCGGATTGGGATGTTGTCCTGCCAGCTAACACAGTCTCTCGAGGGGTGTAGTGGGATCAGTAGGGATTTGTTAGCGTTCAGGGTAAGCCCCGAGGCTTGTGAGAAGAGCTCTAGGAGTTCTAGGACCCGCGGGCCGCTCATTGTCGGGTTGGAGAGGTAAAGGAGGAGGTCATCAGCATACAATGCCACTCTGTCCTCTGGACCCGTAGGCCATACCCAGCCTGTTATCAGTGGGTCTTCTCTCAGCAATTTTGCCAGGGGCTCAATTGCCAGGGCGAAGAGTAACGGTGATAGGGGGCAACCCTGGCGGGTCCCGCGACGGATGGGGAATGGATCGGATGACACCCCGTTCACCTGAATACGAGCAGTCGGGTCGGAGTAAAGTAGTTTTACTAGGTTTCGGAACTTAGGTCCAAAACCGTTTTTCTTTAAGACGTGTTCTAGGTACGTCCAGTCCACAGTGTCAAAGGCTTTCTCAAAATCTATTAGCAGGAGCACAAGGGGGGACCTGGTCAAGGTGTCACGTCGAGCTAGGGCATTGTGCAACCTTCTAATGCAATGTCTAGTGCTGCGTGAGGGCATGAAGCCGCACTGGTCTGGATGTACTAGCGAGGGGAGCACTTCCCTTATCCTATTGGCCAGTAATGTTGAGAGCACTTTAATTTCCGCATTTATCAGGGAGATGGGCCTATAGGCTGATCGGTCGGGCGCCGGTGGGCTCGTCTTCGGAATCACCACTATTGTGGCCTGGTCTATTTCTGCGGGGAAGCGTCCTTTTTCTGTTGCTTCGATAAACATGTTAAGCAGATGAGGACCTAAAATGTCCCCACATTTGCTGTAGAGCTCGGCTGGAAAGCCATCCGGCCCAGGAGTTTTGCCCGATGCTAGCCTGGACATGGCCGTTGTTATTTCGGCCAGAGTTATGGGTTCCTCCAGGACCTCCTTGACTGTCTGCGGGATTTTAGGGAGGATTATGTCGTCTAGTAGGGGAGACTCACTTTCAATTTGCGGGCGGGGGCGCTCAGCGTATAGTTGGGCGTAGTATGAGGCAAAGCTCTTAGCGATTTCCCAGGGGGTCCTCGCAATTGAGCCCGCCCCGTCCGCGACCTCTGGGATAACTCTGTCGGCTAGCGGCCGTGAGGCCAGCCAGTGCAGGAGTTTGCCATTTTTATCGCCCCATCCATACACACGAGCCGCCGACGCCCTCCATGTGTGTTTCGCGGCTTCGAACACCAGTTGTCTTATTTCTTCTCTAACCATTGTTAAACGCCTCAAGGCAGATGCTGATGCCACTGTAGTCCCTGACTGCTCCAGGGCCAGGGCTTTGGCTTCAAGGGTTGTCACTTGTAATTCTCGAGCTCGTTCGCGAGCGCGCACACGGTACTTGGCATAGCCTCTGAGTGTGGCTTTACAAGCCGCCCAAACTATGCCTGGGGATTGTACAGACCCCAGATTTTGCGCAAAGTACTGAGTGAGGTGGTCTCTTATTTCAAGAATGAATTCGTTATTCTGCAAGTACCATGCGTTCATGCGCCACATGGGACGCTGATTTGGGGCTATGTCCCCTATTCGGATTCTGACTGGAGAGTGATCCGAGACTCCCCGAGATAATACCTCAGCGCCAGTGACTCTAGGAACATCCAGGGCGGGCATGAGCACCAGATCAATTCTTGCCTGAGATTGGTGAGCCGCTGAAGTGTGTGTGTATTGTCGTGTTTTGGGGTGCCATGTCCTCCAAACGTCGCACAGGGCTAGACTCGTTGCCCAACCTTTTAATTTGGCTGCTCTCCCTACTCGGGTGGAAGAACTTGGTCCGGATACGTCTATCTTAGGATCTAGGACCGAATTAAAGTCCCCTCCAATAAGTGTAAGCCCCTGTGGGAGACCTACAATCGTCCGGCGGAGAGTTGATAGGAATATGTCAAAGCCAGTTGGGGGAGCGTACACACATATGAAATTTATTGGTGACCCATGTAGTATACCGGTTACTGTTACAAATCTACCCTGTGGGTCTGACTGTGTGGCTGTAATCACTATGGGTAATGAACGATGGAATAAGATGGCCACCCCTCTGGAACCTCTCGAGAAACCTGCATGGAAAGCTTTGTCAAACCCTCCCCGTGCTAGGATAGGGCATTTAGTTCCCAATAGGTGGGTTTCCTGCAAGAGGACCACTGAAGGGGCATACCTGCGCAGGGTGTTGAACACTGCAGATCTTTTGATTTTATCTAAGAGGCCATTAACATTCCATGAGAGAATCTGTGTCAGTGCGGGGACCATGTGTGCCATAGTTGCGTTACAGGGATTCGGAGACCTGACCAGAGGGCCAGAGATAGGCACCTTGAGTGGAAGGGATCTATGCGGTGGGTGTATGTATTGCTATAGTAACTTATCACAAACCATTCACTAAGCTCTAACGTGAGCTTTAAACTTCCCAACTCCCCCCCACCCCATACTTCTACCCTTGAAGCATCTGTCGCCCTACTGCCCAACGGGGCCAACGCAGCCGTGCAGACTGCCATCGAGTGGAGTGGTGGACCCCTCCTGTGTGTCGGATCAATTGCAGTTGATTAATGAAAAGTCCCTGTCTGTAATAAAGTTGTTGGGGTGCTTGGCATAGTACCGCCGCGGGCGTGCAGCGCACCAATCACGTGGACACCATCTAGTTCTGTTAGTGTTGACCAATGCAGAAGAAGCTCAGCGCACGAAGATTAGAGTCAATCAAGTTCGGGAGACTGGCTCAAACGGTCCACTCGCTGCTCCTCCCTCGAGGTCTGGTCTCCAGGTTGAGCCGCTGGTCCCTCCCCCGGTGTGGGGGTCAGGATCGGATCATTATTCTCGACTGTTTGGGTATTAGAGTTCTTCAGCCTTCCTCCTCTGGATCTAGTTCGCTTTCGACCTTTCCGCTCGATCTCCTGCATGCTTGGACGTGTCG
The DNA here is from genome assembly GCF_031143425.1 of Pleurodeles waltl. NCBI lineage: Eukaryota > Metazoa > Chordata > Amphibia > Caudata > Salamandridae > Pleurodeles > Pleurodeles waltl. The sequence continues at coordinate 525,508,280 of NC_090436.1, forward strand.
TCCGGAGGCTTCCAGACGGGTTAGTTGGACCCCTTTGGTTTCCGATACCTTCTTCCGTCAACCAGTCCCATGCCTCCTCAGGTGACTCGAAGAAGTGTGCTTTGCCGGCAAGGATTACTTTCAGGCGAGCTGGGAAGAGGAGCATATAAGAGAGCTGCATCGCTCTCAGTTTTTGTTTCACCTGTTCATACGATCGGCGTTTGGTTTGAACTTCTCGAGTGTAGTCCGGAAAGACCAAGATTTTCTGGTTGTCCCAGAGGAGGTCAGGGGAGCGCCTGGCTTCCCTGAGGATCGCATCACGGTCTTTAAAGTTAAGGAAGCGCGCTATCATGGGCCTTCGGGGGCCACCCGGGGGGGGGTCGCGGGCCAGGGCTCTATGCGCTCTCTCAATCGCGAACCAAGGTGAAAGAGTGTTCTCCGGCATCCAGGATTTAATCCAGTTTTCTAGAAACTCTGTAGCTTTGCCATCTTCCGCCCCCTCCGGGACACCCACGAAGCGTAAGTTGTTGCGTCTGGAGCGGTTCTCTGCGTTTTCCGCTCTGCGGTGGAGTTCGCCGGTCCTAGTCTGCAGCTGAGCTACCTTGGTTCTAAGGTCAGCCAAGTCATCCTCTGTCTGAGAGACACGGTTCTCCACCTCCGTAATTCGGCCCACCGCATTTCTAAGATCTTGTCTTACGAGGCCCATCTCTTCCCTCACCTCACCAATCTTGGTTTCTACTGCCCGTTGCGATGTTTGTATTGCGAGAAGGATAGCACTGACCCCGTCTGCAGTCTGTTCATTGAGCGGTGCATCGCCTCCGGTTCTGGGGACCGTTGGCGTGGTAAATTGGTCGATCCTCTGCTGGGATGGCTGCGTCTGCTTGGCGGCTCTATCTTTACCCATGTTGTCCGATGGGCCAAGGAAGCGCCAGCGCGGTCTGGTGGGAGCGGTGTGTATCCACGATACGGGTCGGGGGTCCGGTTCGGGGCGGCCACTCCGCAGGTCTTCACTGGATCCGCAGGCGGGGGTGGGATCACCTGTCCCCCCGCCGTATGTCCCAGGGATTGAAGCTTGTCCAGTTATCGTTATCGTGGCGCACTCATGATGAGTCCATGGGACCTGGTGTCCCCGCAGGCGCGGGACAGCGTCGACCCTGGGCCATTCCCGGGCTCACGCCCGTCTTTCTTGCCCTTTCGGTGTCCCCTCGGGTGCAGGCTCCAGGATCCTCAGGGCCCTTCCTTGCCTCCAGTCGCTCCCCCGCTCTCGTTCCCGTTCCAGAGGAGGTGCGCTTCGGTGCTTCACATTTTTGGGGGGGGGGGGCAGCGGATGATCTTCTGTGGCGGGGGAGGGGGCCCCCCCGATTTGTCGCCAATGACCAGCAATCTCAGGCTCCGGGTTACAGGCCCAGTCGACTCCCTCTTATTGGTGTGCGTTAGTGTCTCTTGGGGCCCAGAGGGCGCGGAATCCCTGCATGCGCCCCTCTATGCTTCCTACCTGGAGTCGCTTTGCCCGAATCAGTGCATCGGCGCTCGGGCCTGCGGCCCCTGGCCCGCCGATCCATGACGCCGGCCCGCCCCGGAGCCATCCATCCCCGGTGCCGCTGGTCGCGCCTGCAGTCCCCCGGATGGTCCCTCTTCAGGCGTGATGGGTGGTGTGTCGCCCTCGGCGCTGCTCCGGCAGCCCCGGTCGGCCTCCTCCGGTCGGGGCCCGTACGCTGTTCACCCGGCTATCTCGGCCGTAGGGCGAATCTCACCTCGGCGCGGTCCGGCCCTCCAATCGGCGCCGCCCACCAGCGGCAGCAGGCACTCCCGCGCCCCGGATTTTTGAGGCACCGGGGATCAGGGGGCCACCAACACACCCCTCGAGTCCCGGTTGGGACAAACAGGATCGATTATGGCAGTGGATTTAGGCGGATGACGGAGGTGTCCGGAGCACTCTTAGAGTGCGACCGCCATCTTGACGCCCGTGGCCACGCCCCCTTTTATCTGTACTTTTTATAATGACTTAGGCTCCCAGTTTTCTATTTTTACTGATTTTTACAGATAAATACAGACATAAAACAATGTGTTTCCTTTCTATATTTTTAAAAGCGGAAAAATATAGATAATTGGGCTTCTTGTAACTCTTGATACTGTCCTTCATGAATTCCAGGCCAGTAGCTGAGCAGATGGATTGTATAAAGGGTTAAAAAAAACCTAGATCAGATTTCCTTAAATACAGGCATACGTTTCCTTATATTTGCACATACTGCTAATATTTACACGTAAATATAGCATTTTTATATTTGGCTGTTTCATTAGCTAAAACGTCGTAGTATGAGTGCATGTTTATCAGTCAAAACATAAATGTGGAACTATACCAGTTTACAACTCAACTTATTCTCAAAACACAAAATAAATATGGATAATTACCAATAAGTTGGACAAAAAATAAATATGTATAAATATAGACGGACATGCTAAAAAAGAAATGTCATAAACCAGGGAGCCCTAATTAAGACATGCAGTCTGCACCACACTTTTCCATTCCATGTCCTTCCATGTGATGACTGTAGTCCCATCTCTAGCTCAATCAACTCTTGGATATGCTACTGCAGATGAAGCCTCCGCTACAGTGCTGCAGAACACTAAGGGCCTAATTTACAAGAATCTGACGCATCAGCCAGATGTGTCAGATTATTTGCGCTGCCCTACGATCCTCTAACAATGCCATTGATGTGCTGCTGTATTTACAATACAGAGCTCCATGTGTACGTTTTCACAGATAAGTCAGAAATTCTGATGCATATGTTAGAGCTAAACTCACACATTGCTGGACTAGAGTCAAAAAAATGACAATACTCCAGCAATGCAAGGAGGCCCTCATAGAGAGAAGCCCTGCTTCAATTTTACGCCTGCTCTGATCAGGCGGTAAAAATCTGACACAGTTAAGTTGCAGAATGACACTGTGAAATATTGTAAATTTCACTTCATCAGTTCTATGTGGTTTTTACCATGGGAAGTCTAACATGCATACATTATACCCGTGGCAGGTACAATGTGATGCAAGGGTTTACAAACTGAGGCATTGGGTCTAATGCGTCCCTTTTTAAAATCTGGAGCTGTGTAGAGCACTACTGCCGCCACCCCTGAACCAAAAAAAAAAAAATGACGCAGTGGTGGAGCAAAGGACTGGTAAATTAGGCCCCAGGGATCTGGAGATGACAGTATGAACATGAGAGTTGGGTTAGTGCTGCTACATTATCCTCGGTTAGCAATGCTTCTCAAAAGCTTAGCCTGGCCAGTATGATTTTGGGGGAATGAGTGGGGGTGCTGCAGATTTCCCAACAATCACCCTGGGACAGCTTGTTAAAACACACTATGTGAGAAGCTGGATATTGGGGGGGTGGCTTAAGGTGTGATAGAAAAAGAGAGGAGTGTGGATTGCTAGGGGGACTTAAAACAATATTTTTCAAACTAATCCACCTTTTTTATGGCGAGATGGATAATTACCAATAAGTTGGACAAAAAATAAATATGTATAAACATAGACAGACATGCTAAAAAACAAATGTCATAAAGCAGGGAGCCCTAATTAAGATATGCAGTCTGCACCACACTTCTCCATTCCATGTCCTTCCATGGCGAGAGAGAGTTTGTGTATTTTTGTCAGTGTGGGCATGTAAAAATCCAAGATGAAATCTGACAGACACTTCATGTTACACCACTGTAAGTACTTGTACCCAACTATTTAGTACAGAATATATTGTTTAGGGGGTGTAACACACAACACCCTCACTGGAGCTACGCACCTGATGCTACCCTGAGATAGCTGTAGTGTCGCCTTTAGATTACTCAGCAGTCAATCAACAAGCACAGGGGGAACTTACCACCGGTGGTGAGGGTGGGAACAAAAGAAGGAAGACCGTTGAAGAAGTTAGAACTACATGTGTGCGCCACTGATGCAAGCTGAATGTGCATGGGAAGTGTTATTTCCAACTGCTGCTACCAGTAAGCACTCTGCCTATATGCTACACAGTGATCGGCATGCCTGGTTGTCGTACAGCCTTCATTTCCGTGGGAAAGGCATTTTTTTTGTTTCTCAAAACCTTTTGTCGCCCACAGACAGATTTGGCAACATTTGGTACTGACTTAATCAGCTAAGGTCCGGCATGCATATGCAGGGGAAAATATGTTAAAGAGGTGGGTGTTCTAAAATAAGTGATTTCACATTTTTAGCTCTTTCTGAAAATTTTGTTCAACCCTACAGCCAGAACCACTGAACGGATGTACACCAAACTTGGCATGAAATAGAACTTTACTCAGAAAGTATGCTTATGTTAGTTCGGTGTGGATTTGTTTAGTAGTTTTATTGTTACTGTAATTTAAAATGTTCCTGAGCTGGCTTTAAAGTGTTAGCACTTTTGTATATCTCTGTCATTTTTACCCAAGAGTCATGATTCACGATTCCTGTCAATCATATTTTGAATTTTTAAGGAAATTAGGCTGTCTGCCCCAATTGAAACTCTTGATGGCTGTGATTCAAGAGTTTCACACTGTTGAAAATAATTTTGCACAACCATGGGAGTGTAGTGTCTTGCATGATTTAGAACACAACCTTTGTCGCTCCCCAAGGACTCTGTATTAGTTTGACAAAAGCTAGAATATAATGTGTGAAAGCTTGGTTAGAATGTTGGAGTTCACATGTACATGCAGAGGAATAAAGACGTGTGATTTACAGCTCTGTGTATGGCCTAGTTATTCAGCGGGTACCAGGCTGGAGAAGACGCTCCAAATGGCGATGAGATAGGGGATAAGTAGCCTGAAGAAGGTCTCTCCTGAAGAGCTTGCCTTGGTCCAATCAAACTTCTCATGCATGCCACATGTGCCTTTGTCGAAGTGGCAAGTCGACAGTTGGTGTATGTGGAGTCAAAGCACAGCTCCAGCTGGTGTGAAGTGTGGAATGAAAAGAGAGCTTGAAGGAAAAGTTTATGCATCGGTGGTCAAGAAACTACGATCACGATCCTACAAAAAGATACTGGGCTGCCATGCAAAATAAAATGATGCAATATTCAGAGGATTAGCGCTGAAGGCGGATTGAACCAGGTTTACAAAGCACAGTTAAATATAGTTATCAGATACCAAATAGCGCTAAAAGACAGAGATCAACCAGGGGTTAGACAACACAAACTCAAGTATAAAAAGAATAAAGTAAATAACTTACCGAGCCCGATAGACAGAGTCATCACACCCTAGCTGACGGTGGACCCAAGAGAAGTGCTGGGGGTTGTGCTAAAGGAGTAGTCCATATTTGCAGCAGCCAAAGACATGTAAGAAGGTTGTTCTGCCAATGGAGCCTATCAAGGACGACCCCAAGACTTACCCAGCGCAGGACCAGGGAAGGGGCATGAATGGAACTGATCCTGATTTTCAAGCAGAGATGCCAGGGAAAGCTCTACTCTCAAAATTGGTAAATTCCACTCTGGTTTATAGTGCTGCTGCCTTCCTCAAACCACCACCACCATTCAACACTGCCAAAAAATAAAACATTGGCGATAGATGGACTCCATGGATAAAGATGTTTGAAGATTTTGATTTCATATATGCACTTGATGAGTCTGATCACAAAACGATTATCGAATATCTCAAAAATCTTGCTGGCGATGGTGTATAAGAAGAAGTCATAAAGAAAATGCCAAGAACTGACGAAGAAGTCACATATTGTCAGATTAAGAATGCGTTGAATCTCGAGTTTAATCCTGTACCAAACGTTGATTATGAACGATATGTTTTCAGTTAGGAATGTCAAAGAGTTGGCAAAACAATCAACGAGTTAATGGAAGGACTCAACATACTCATCAAACACTGTAAGTTCACTGAACTTAATGATAAAGAAGCCATGAGGCTCAGAGTAATCGATGATGCTTGTCTTATTTATTCAGATAACGAATGCCTGGGGGTGAGTGTTGATGGCTGCCAGAGCTGAGAAACGTGCTGGGAGACACGCTCCTAACATGGAGGCTGGAGGAGCCCAGAGTGAGTCAGTCATGAGTGTGAAAACTAATTCAAAACAGAAGACTGAAAGACATAAGGTGATGTCTACACACAAAAAGAAGTCATGCTTCAGGTGTGGGTTTACATTGCCACACGAAGGAAAGTGTCCTGCCATTGGTCAGATATGCAAAGGCTGTGGCAATTAGAAGAACCATTTTGTGAAGATGTGCAGAGTGAAGAAAAAAGTAAGTGCGTCGCGGCGTGAAGACAAAATGGCTGTTAAAACATTCCAAAAGCACAGTTCGATGCACACCCACAAGGCCAAGCGGTGACATCAATTTAGGCAAATAGATGCTAAACGAAGTTGATCGCCATCTAAATCTGCCTCAAAAGTTCTTCAGCCTCGAAAATAAGGGAAAGTGAAGAAAGTGATTGTGTCATGTCAATACTTACCTCAGGAAAATGTGCACATGTTGGACTGGATGCCTGTGAAGAGAACAGTCAAAGAAACGTCGACGTGTCAAAGTAACAAATTCATGCAAACACTGTCCAAAGATTATATTGAAAATAAATGGATGTTCAATATCTTTCATTATTGAGAATGGTGCTTCAATAAATATAATGCCAGAAGAAAAGTACAACAAACTGTCTCTATTTCTGTGGCTTACATGATCAAAGACCAAACTGTGTACTTGGGCTGCATTGACACACATAAAGAGTAAAGGTTTGTTTAAAGCGATAGCAAAGGTACCAACACCAATCTATGTGCTTCATGGTAAAGAGGCAAGTCCCTCCTTGCAGTTTCAACACAGCTGCTGACATGGGACTGATTTCAGTGAATTACAACATGAATGCTCATCATGAGATAGTAAGTCAGTTTCCTTCATTGTTTCATGCTTCAGGAAAATTAAAGACTATGAAAGTAATAATGCATATTAATGAGGATTTCCGTCCTGCTGCTCATAGGCATAGATGAGTTCCTTTTCATTTACAAGAAGCTATTGAAAAAGAATTAGAATTGTTACTTACGCATGACATTATCGAACGTTTCACTGGTCCAATGCCATGGGTTTTTCCCATAATAGTGGTGCCTAAAAAGGACCATGAAGGAGCTGTGTGCATAGTTTTTGACATGCGCTAGGCGAACAAAGCGATTGAAAGAGAGCAACATCTGGGGCTGCACATTGCTGACATGATCACGCAATTGAATGGTGCCAAAATCTTCTCTCAACTTGATTTGAATAAAGGATATCATGAGTTAGAACTAGAAGAAAGCTGTAGATATATTACAACCTTTGCTACACATGTTGGTTTGTTTAGATACAAGAGACTAAGGGCCTAATTTAGAGTTTGGTGGACGGATAACCTGTCTGCCATATCATGATTCCTATAGGATATCAATGGATCATAATATGGCAGACGGGATATCCGTCATGTTTGTGATGAAGTAAAGTCATCCGCTGAACTCTAAATCGGCTGCAGAACTTTTCCAAGATGTGCATGCCGCATCATAAAGCCTGTTGTGAATACATTTAAGTATAGGGATGACATACTAGCTTTTGGAGCTACACAGGAGCACGACAGAGAGCTCAAAAAAGTATGTCAAACACTCAGTGATGGGGTGTGACTTTGAACGCAGACAAGTGTGAGTTTAAGAAGACAAAATGGAAATTTTTGGGCCATACCTTTTTTGATGGTGGTATGACGCCTGATCCTGCAAAAGTCTTGATAAATGCTGAACCCCTACATGATGTTTCAATGGTATGTTCTTCCCTACTGTTTAAGATACATAAATGACTTTGCCACTGTCAGTGCACCATTACAAGAGATAACAAAGGACATTTCTTTCTTTAAATGGTCATGAGAATGTGAAAAGCGTTTCACGAGAATCAAACATGCCATTAAAAATGCTACTAAAATGGCTTATTTTAGTCCAAAGCTCTACATTGAACTCATGGTTGACACTAGCCCCGTTGTGTTAGGCGCTATACTAATACAGCATAGGGGATGCCTAAATGCAAGATGATATATTGTGGCCTATGCTAGTAGACGTTTGTCTCAAACAGAATGTTCTTACGCACAGCCCGAAAAAGAAAGTTTGACTGTAGTACGGGCTTGTGAACATTTACATGTATTCCTGCATGAAAAGCCTTTTACCCTGGTGACACTGATCTTCAAGGTTTGCTGACCAGCTTCAGAAATCCAAAAGCTAAGATGCCTCCTCGAATTGAATGATGGGGACTACGACTGGAAGAGTATGATTATACAAGTGTGCATCAACCAGGAAAGGATCAAAATCTTGCTGACTTTGTTTTGAAAGTGCTTATTCAAGGTCATGGTACTCCATTCAAAACAGCAAGGCCTACATCAATTTCATTGTCAAGTCAAGTACACTAGCTGCTGTATCGTTAGCCCAGATTGTAACTGCTATGAGTCATGATAGTGACCTGCTAAAGTTAAAAGACATAGGGCCTGATTAGAGTTTGGCAAAGGGGTTAATTAGTCACAAATGTGTCAGATATTCTGTCCGCCTTATTGCAAGTTCCATAGGCTTTAATGGAATTGTAAAACGGCAGACAGGATATCTGTCACTTTTGTGAGAGAGTAACCCCCACCGCCAAACTCTAAATCAGGCCCATAATTACACATAGTCATGGAACAAACATGTTCAACCTCGCAATAATGATGGTGAATATCAAAAGTACAAGAATGTCAAAGACGAATTGTCCATAACTCCTGATTCTGGAGAGTCTACGACAATCGTTAATAGAAGTAGCTCACAAAGGGCATTGTGGTATTGTTGCTACAAATAGAGCTCTCTCCGAGACCTAGTTTGATTTTTATACCTATGTGAAGAATTTGACAAGGAACTCAAAGGTTGTCACACATGCAACTGCCTGTCAACCAAAGTCATCAACATATTCGGAATATGTCAGAACTCCCTCAACAAGCCTTGCAGAGAAAAAACATTGATATCTTTGGTTCACTTGGCAATGGACATCATTTAATGGTGATTGTAGATGAATATTCATGTTTTAATGTTTTAATTTGGTTGAAGATCTCTCATCCACGACACATGAGTGAGTAATTGAAAACTTGATTGCATCTTTGCCACATGCGGCTTACCAACCATTGTAAAGTCTGACAATGGTCAACACTTCAAAAGCAAAGAATGTAAATAATTTCTAGAGCTTTGGAACATAAAGCAACAAAAGATCACACCATTATAGCCACAGGCCAATGGACTTGTTGACTGTTTTAAAAGTATGCTAAAGAAAGCAGTGCAGCATGCAACTCTTGAGAAGATCAGTCTAAAAACAGTACTGAACTCTACAAGCTTATCGTTCGACACCCCACTTCACCACAGGTGAAAGTCCTGTGACTTTGATGTTCGGGAGAGAATTGGCAACAAAGATACTCTAATGGACCACAGAAAGAAATAGTAATGAAAATCTGATCCGCACTAGGGACTTGATTCAAAAACTGAAAATGAAAGAGGATGCAGACAAGAGGCGACATGCGAAAGACCTCTCATTCTGGAAAAGCGATTTGGTGATTGCTCAGAAAAGAAAATCTGGTGCTCCTTTTGATGCTAAACCTTTTCAAGTAGTGTCTATCAAAGGACACAAGATGCCCGCCCAATGACCTGGGAAGTCTCTTATCAGAGACTCTTCTCACTTCAGGCCTGTGTTTCATTGGTCTTCCACTTAACATGAGGAAAAAAATTTATTCTGAAACTCAAGGACTGTTGCTGATTCCTTACCATTATTGGCAATTACCGATATTGAAGACGATCGTTTACAGCTTCCAATAACTAGTTTGGGTCGACAGATCAAAGAGCCGAAAAGATTGATTGAAGATATATAATTGTACGTTTCTCTATGTATGTAGGTATTTTGTGTCTGTCTCAAGATTTTCTAAAACAGTTTAAATTTTTCATTTAACAGAGGGGGAGATGTGGTGTCTTGCATGATTTAGAACAGAACCTTTCTGTCTCCACGAGGACTCCATACCAGTGTAACGTAATCGCTAGAATAGAATGTATGAAAGCTTGATTTAGAATGTTGAAGTTCACATGTACACGCAGAGGAATAAAGACCTATGATTTACAGCTCTGTGTTTTGCCTAGTTATTCAGATGGTACCAGGCTGGGGAAGACGTTACAGGGAGGACAACCTCAGAGATGCATGACACCAGGGGAGTGTTAAAGTGTACCCAGAGGGGTGCAAAATTTAAGTCACACTCCAGAAAACCCCCCACAAAAATCAACATGTGACTATCGAGTCCCAATCGATTTTAAAGCCACTGAGCTCACATTTTATGCATCAGAATTGACTGCCATTTTAAAGCTGCCACTATGCACAGCTGAAGTACATGAACTTAGTGGGTTAGCTGCTGATGGCCTATTGGGGCGGCAGGTCTGGCCACAGGCCAGGCCTACAGCCAACCCTCACTGTGCATGGCCAAATGTCATGCGCAGTAGAGGTTGGAAATGAAGTGCTTCTTAAAAAAATGCAATTCACTGAAAAAAGACACAATTAAATAGAAAGTTATTGTTCTGTTTCAAACATGAGAAAGCACAGACATTCACCAGTTATGGATACCAAAACCCACAATGTGCTCCCATACCTCGCTTTGACCAACCATGCTCAAAATACCACTTTGCAAATAGTCCGGAAACAAAACAATGACCAAAAAGCACAACAACATGGGATATTGTGTGCCTTGGTAACCATAATTGGTGACTGTTAGCGGCTTACAGTGATTGGGTCATCACCATGAATAAATAAACAACAAATATGCTACCCCCCAAAATATGGCACTCATGACATCTTTGATAACATCATTGATAATATCAATGTAATATTTGCAGTAACGTTTTTGATTAAAAAACTGTGGATGGGGGGGGGGCTCAAGTTATAGTCACTTGAGATAACTCTAATCATAACAGGTGAATTTCTATGGTTTTGTAAGTTTAAAATGTGAGCCTAACTATAATGTCCCTGTAACTTTTGTGTTTTTTAGTGAATATATATATATATATATATATATATATATATATATATATATATATATATATCTCTTCAAGGACAAATAGACAAATAGCCCTTGCAGGCCATTATGGGGAACTCCCTGATGGAGCAGTGAAAAATAAATGAGTGTTCCCACATAGAACACCCACTACATATTTATTTTCTGACAGTGCCCCCCCCCCGACCTCTCCGGCTCCCTGCAAGCGGCCCGCCATGCACAATTTTCTTATCAATAACTTCATTGGAAATGTTGCAGCTATATTATCAATGATGTCATTGAACATGCCATGAGTGATGTAATATGTGAGGTAACTTGAGATAACTATAACGGTTGAATTTCAGAGTTTTTGCACATTTAAAATTGCATATACTATTACGTCCCTTTAACCTTTGTTATTTTCAATGAAATTCTAATTTAAAAAAAATGCAAAGTAAGATATAATTATCATACCTAATTAAAACGTCACCTTAACCTTTGTTTCTTCAGTGAATTTCCGTTTAAAAAAAAAAAAGTTAAGTAATATTTTATCATCGTGGCTGTGCACGCTGTAAATGTCGGCTGCAGGGCTTGACTTGGAGAAGCAGTAAATAATAAATGAAAGTCTGTAGCAGCTCATTTATTATTCAAATTTTTGCTTTTTAAAAACATTTTCTAGGTGTCACAGTCCTACCCTGGACACCCACTAATCTTTTGTTTTGATAGATGACTGCTGGGGGAACCCCAGGGCTCCTGTGGCCTCACTGTCTTCCAGCAAGTAGCCCCATTTCTCTCGGCTGTTTCAGAGCCTGTATTTTGTTTTTATTTAGAGGGTGCCCTCCCAAGGGCACCACCATTTTCTTTTGTTTAGGGCCACTGGGGTAGCCTCATGGCACTTCAAGCTCCCGGCTTCTGGAAAAGCTGGCTTTATTTTTTTATAATGGTGTGTCCTGGTGCCTACCCCAGGCATGCCACAGCTGCTCTCTCGTTGGTGGCTGCAGAGACAAACTCAGGGTCCCCTCAGCCCTACTGGCTTTCTGCTTCAACACATCACCAGGGACATCTTAAGTATTTTGAGGGCCCCAGGGCAAACATGATTTAGGGCCCCGTACTCGGAACAACTCTGAATTTATTATTCATTTGCACTTAAATAACGTGCTATGGTCGGATCATTGCCAACCCCCTTTGTTAGCCAGTCCACATCTGGGCTAAAGCCTGGGACAAATCATATATATATATCTCGAAACCAGTGACCTAAACAAGTCCTCTGCATGGGGTGCTGTGGTGCCTCACCTTTTGAGTCTCTGGATACAGCGGGTGTTTTTGTGTTTACTGTACTCCTGTTGCGGCTCTATGGGTGCACAGATTCTGAGTCCGGTGGCACTAGGTGTGACTGCACCGGCTCCACATGAACAGTGTAATCTTGTAGTAAGCAAATAATGTCACTCTGCACTGCACATTGACATGGGACCTTTCTTCGGGTTATAACTCTGGCCAAATGGTCTCCAGCAGCATTGTGCTAGAAAAAACTGAAAGAATAGTGGTCCAACCAAGCCTTCTATCTACAATGTGTGGTGCAGCTAGTCTGTCAGCATGATTCGGACATACGGTGCTGATGGGTGCTTTTGTTTATTGCACTGCCTGTGCTGCATGGGATTGATCAGGTGTCAGCGGACTAATTATCACACTGATCTGGCAACAGCTCTAAAAGGACAATGCAGGCACAAAGGGAGCACACAATTCCAATCTTTACTGCACAGTAGGTTTCATATGCAGCATAAAAACAAAGGCCTGTGCAGTTGGGCTGAGCCTATAAACTCTAAAAGGTTAAATTGCTTGTTGAATCTAAGCCTGGGGTAGCTAAAAAAAGAAATAAAGTAAACAAACAGGTTATTTTAAATCACTACACAGTCTGGCACTGTCCTGAAAGTTTAATGTTGGAGCCCTGGCCCAGAGGCCACTTTGCCCATGAATTAAAATGTTGCTTCCTATCACAGCTGCACTGGGAGCGGGCACTATTCCTGCCCCATGGGAGCAGTTTTCTATTGCTCCCATAGGTTGGGAACAATTCAATCTTTGTACTTGCCCGAGAGCATGGGCAGAGAAAAGTTCTTGCTCAACAGCATAGGCAGGGAAAAGTTTTGTTTTCCCAATGGGCAGGAGCAGCTTTGGGAGAAGACCATTGGGAGAAGATTGCCCTTTCCCTGCCCACACTATTGGGCAGGGAAAAAGACTGTGCCACAGGGCTTGGGTATTCTGGGACACCGTACCTGAGATGACTCTGGGGAAGGGGGCCACTGAATGGATTTGGGAGGGGTGGCATGTACCCCTCCCCCCACCAATCTACTGATTTATGGCCTAGAGCGATGGGTTCCCGGTGTCTCTTCTGGCTCGTGGAGCGGGACCCCATCCTCTTTATTGGAGACAAAGCCCCAGGAAATGGGGCCCGGGCCTTTTTAGGCTTGGGAAAGGGGGCCTACACCCAAACCCCTACATGCAGTCAACCCCATACTAAGCATGGCCTTTGGCCGTGAGAGGCGGGGGTTGGTCACAGTGGTTGGGCCTACAGCCAACCAACTAACCTGCCACATGCAGCCAACCCCATGCTGCGCACAGCCTTTGGTCGTGTACAGTGGAGAATTCAGTTCAGAAATTTAACTTTTGAACTTCTATTCAGAAACTGAACTTTTTTTTAATTTTGGAGAGGATCCACCATGGATACGCAGCAAAATTAAAACAAAAACATTCTTTGCCCTAGGCGGGTTCCCTGTGGGACTCCAACACCAGGCCTAGGGAGTCAGGAAATTCCTACCCTGCCCCCAGTTTTTTTGTTTTTGCATTTCTTTCTTGGGACTCTGCTGACTGAGTCCCAAGAAGGCTACCTAAAGTGGTGGCAGCCAATCAGATCTCAGTTTGAGATCTGCCAGATCTGTGGACCCTCTGCATCTCTAGATATACATAAATACTTCTTCTTTAATAACTTTAAAATGACTGTTATAACAAATTACAAAAAGTACTCTATCTGGACCAAGATTTAGCTTTCTGCCAAATTTTGTGTAGTTCCATTCCGCGGTTCAGACTTTAGTCGTGTCTTAAACATTTTAAAGCCTTGGTACCCCCTTTTTCTCACCCTCATTGACGAACCACCCCAAAACTTTCCAGACAGCAGATGAAGAGAGTGACAAACTAGTTTTGAAACTTTTGTGAAGATTCGTCGAATGACGCCAAAGTTATTAGCAAAACACAAAACGCTTTTCAAATGGAAACTAGGTTCTAAATGTAACTACCTACTGGCGACTGCCAGGGGGTTTTATTGGTTTTATATATCCATATATATTTTAGTATATATACATATATACACACACATATATATACATATATATACACACACAAACATATATATATTTATATATATATATATATAGAGAGAGAGAGAGAGAGAGAAAGAGAGAGAGAAACAGAGAGAGTGTGAGTGATAGAGATCTAGAGGAAACATAATGGGTACAATAATCCCATTGAAGTGTTTGTGACAAAATTAACCATGGGGGCAAAGGCTGAGGAGTGGTTTGTGAATGCCACCAGATCCCTGATATAGCTTTGTTGGTCCAAGGTCGATGTTACCTGTCATGCATCCTTTACATTACATTATTAATTCTATGCTGTTTCCATGCAAACAAAGTTGTTTTTTAAAAGAGGCAAATGCTCTTGAAAATGATTAGTTAGATAATGGACGAAAATTTCAATCATTGCTATCAAAATAAGAACATGTTGAACTATGTTGTTCAAAGAAACTGGTTAAAGTGAAGATGTCGTTTGCTATGTAAAGAGCTCATTCTGTCTGTGAAGGTAGGAGGTTTTTAAGCTGCTGCCAGCTCGCTTGTGATGGGTATGCTGTTAAAACGAAAGGCAATCTTGAAGATTGGGGACAGTGATTATCTAAATATGCTGGAGGGTAGGAAATCAGACTGAGACTGGACCTTTCAAGGGATAAAATATATAATTTCGGGAAATGTCATATAATTATCACCCATGGCTTCAATTCTGTGAAGTATTGGCTCCTAAACAGCTAATTTTACTACAACAAATTTGGGCCCAGATTTAAGAAAAGTGGTGCTTCACATTGTGAAGCGCCACTTTTCTTGCGCCCCTCCTGCACTCCCCTAACGCCGCCATCTGTGTGCCGTATTTAAGATACGGTGCACCATGGTGGTATTAGGAACAATAGCATCAAAATGTTTGATGCTATTGTGGCACTTTGCTCTACTAGCGTAAAAAATTCTGACACTCGTGGAGCAAAGTGCAAGGAGGACCATTGATTCCAATGGGTGGGTCCTTTTGACGACTGCTTTCAGCAGGAGTTAAAAATGATGGCAAAAATGGAGCAATTAAATTTTGTAGATTTTATTGCCCCATTTTTGCAGGCCTCCTTGCACTGGAACGTCCTCTTTGCATACATTATGCATGGTTCCTGCAAAATGTGGCGCACAGGGTCACAAAGTGGCGCAATGCTAACTCTGAAATGCCCTGCTGGAACATACGCCAGACAATGTGCTCATCTTGCACTTTCAAGACTCTTAACAGCTCTTTTATTCTGAGTGTCTGAGAACAAGGTGTGATGTATGTTGACTTGGATAACATGCTGTGCGCAAATTTATGTTTCTGGTTTTCTTTCGCACTTTACACAGGTTCCATGTCGATGATGTTGATGCTGAAATCTACCTGTACACATGTCACTCTAGGACAGAGGTCTTCAAACTGGGGGGCGGGACCCCCTAGGGGAGCTTCAAGTAATCACATGGGGGGCGCCAAACGCTGGCCAACAGAAATATTATACAGATAATATGCCTTTGTTTTAAGCAGAAGCATGTTATTGCAGGTTTAAAAAGGTAACAGTACTTTACTGCAATGTTTAAATAGGTTTAGACATATTTAAACATTGCCATCTTTAAAAAGTTTGAAGACCACTGCTCTAGGAGGAGCGACGACTATTAACTGTTTTCAGCCACTCACTGAGCCAGCAAACCACCCATCATAGTCTATACTACATGCTGAGTGGCAAACAGGTCGTGTCGTTCTGTTCTAGGCAACAATGGCTTCCTAAAAAGGGGGATTTTGGGTCTGTTAGGGTACACAGTGATTGTCCGCTTTGCCTTTCTTTAGAAGGGTCCATGGTGAGGAGGTTCATGACTATGGGGGTTATTACAACTTTGGAGGAGGTGTTAATCCGTCCCAAAAGTGACGGTAAAGTGACGGATATACCACCAGCTGTATTACGAGTCCATTATATCCTATGGAACTCGTAATACGGCTGGTGGTATATCCGTCACTTTACCGTCACTTTTGGGACGGATTAACACCTCCTCCAAAGTTGTAATAACCCCCTATGTGTTGTAGAGCTAACTCAGTTTACGATAGACTGTGCTATTTCTGTGGTTGGTTAACGTGGCACCTACTATATCGCATGTACAAAGAGTTTAGTGCCTGAAGTCAACATTAACCATTACATTTCTCTAATTTTTTGCAATCTTCACTATGTCAAAATCTATTTTCAAAAGACAACAGTCAAATCTAGAGCAAATCATTTTCTGCCTGTCAGCAGTTGGAACCACTACCCTAACAAAGGTATAAGGATGACCTTCCTTGACTTCCATGACATCACCTCCTGGCCAGAGTTCTGAGTACGCTGAGAAGTGTAAAGCACTCCACAAAGATATTCTATGTCATTAATCTCACTCACACACGTTAGGCTAAATACAGTGCTTAATTTGTGCTTGTTGTTTCCGGTGCTGAGCACCAGCACTTATTTTTGCGGGCCAGGTTATTATTCTTCGGCCTCAGGCAGGCATTCGCTGCCAGCTCTTGTAGAAAAAGATATATATGGGAAAGACGGAGGAAGAGAAAAGCGAAAAAACATCACAAAGTTAGAAAGCAGAAAGCTGCGAGAGTGAGCTGGAGGGGCAGGGTGTGTCAGTAAATAGATGAAAGAGGCCCGAGATGTCTTCAGGGTTACTCTGCCTCGGTATTCCGTGTTGGCACATTTAATTGCAGCAACGTGTGTTTCAGAGGAGAGCTTTGAGCACCGGCACCTTTTTATTTACAAATTAGGCACTGGCTAAATACAAGTTGGCATTAGAAATCTAAAACAATCTAATCAACTCCACTAAAAGAAATTTTCGTGAGGGAAGGATTAATATGGCGGAAAATAAGCCAAAATAAATTTTTAAGATAGTTACACGTTTTTTTGACCGAGTGGCTTGCCACTAGAGTAAGGTTTCGTCAGTCAAATGGTGTGAACAAATGGCTTTTAAAAACAACATTTTAGAAATTCAAAAAGGTTTAACTACAATGGGTCATCCATTCATTGTTCTCCCGCCCCCAGTCAACGTTACTTGCAGACTTTCCTCCTTTGACCCGATCTCAATGGATGATTGAAGAGCTGCGATTTTAACCTTTAAGTCAGGCTCCCCTTCAAGCCCCTGCCCTCTTCTGTCTTAGTACAGGGTTTAGACATCATCAATTCAGTACTTAACTCCCTTCTAGAAAAGTCTCTTTCATCTGGCATTGTTCCTTCCAACTAGAAACAGGCCGAAATTCTGCTTCTTTTGAAAAAAACTAATGAGGACCCCAACGCTCTAAGCAACTATAGGCCTATTTCCTTGCTGCCATCCTCATCGAAGTTGGAGGAGAGATTTGTAAACTGGCAGATTTCCAATGAGATTGAATCCAACTCACTTCTCCACCCCAGCCAATCAGGGTTTAGGCCTATATTCAGTACAGAGACAGCTCTTCTGGAAGTGTCCAAAGTGATAAAATGAACGCTAGATGCAGCAGGAAAGGCAGCCTGGTACCGATTGACCTGTCTGCTGCATTAGGTACAGCCCCACACTGTAGGTTACATTCCCATCTATTTGATATAGGCATTAGGGTCACAGCACTGAAGTGCCTGAAATCCTTCCTTGAAGACAGACACCAAAAGGTTTGGATGCCACCTTTCTCATCTTGCAGGAGCAGTGTCTTGGTTGGAGCGCCCCAGGGCTCGGCCCTCAGCCCGACCTTGTTTAACGTTTATATGACCCCTCTGGCAGCATTGGTCATGTCTTTTGGGGCCAAGATAATTTTCAGAGCCAATGATACCCAGCTACTGTTTTCCTTCCCTTCCTGCTGTTTTCCTGTCTATCAGCTGTATTCCACTGGATAAGTATTAGCCAACTCAAATGCAATACTGACAAGACAGAGGTTCCCAGTTTTGGCTTCAATTTTACCCTTAACTCATTGGCCAAATGGGGCTCTCCCACCTAACTCACAAGCTGATGTAGTAAAAAAATTGGAAGTCAAGTTTGACAAACAGTTTACACTACAAAAACAAATTAATTCAGAAGTTGGCACCTGTTTTGGCCTTATGTGCAGATCCTCTCCTTGCTCGTGAGGAAAGCAGTGATCCAGGGCTTGAATGTATTGAGGCTGGATTATGTTAGTACCCTGTATGCAGGTCTTCCACAATATTTGTGGAGGAAACTGCAAATGGTCCAGATTACGGAAGCCCGTCTAGTTCTCAAACTACTTAGATGAACTTCGGTCTTGGTACATCTGCAGACCCTGCTCTGGCTCCCTGTGGAGGAAAGAATCCCATTCAAGACTCTTGTTCCTATGCATAGAACCTTGAACCACTCTTGCCCAGAGTACCTATCCTCCAGGGTCCATTTCTATATTCCTCTTGGAACCCTTCATTCTTTCCATGGCCACCTGGCCAAAATTTCTAGAGTCAGACTGACAAAAACAGGAGGCAGATCCTTCTCTCTCCTGGGCCCTCTAGCCTGGAATAGATTTCCCATTGGATTATACCAAATTGAAAGTGAGAGGCCTTTCAGAAAACAATTCAGCCTGGCTTTTCACCCTCTAGTTCCATCAGCCTCTGGTCTCTTACTCTCCATTTTAGCACTGGGACACTCCTTGGAGAAACCAAAAATAAAAAAGAGGCCCCCCCTGAGCAAATTACAACTACAAAGCATGTAGACACAAGTAACAAATTGAAACCCTTTCTCTAGTATTATCCAGGTCACCATGCTAGACACCTGACCTGAATTAACATAATTTTGCTAAGCAGTGTAATCCGGCCTAGTGTTCTCAACTCCAGAAAATCAACTAGCACCAAAGTGCCAAGGTAAGTGTATGTAAGTAAGTACAGATTTACTATTCTTAACTCCAAGTCTGCAAATCTTTTCGAAATACCTTCAAGGTACATAGCTGTGGAGTTAACAATAGTAAATCAATACTTAACCTTGACAATACTTTACTCTCTCACAAAACCAGTCAGCAGGTCTAAAGGAATATGTTCCCTCTCTCCACCTTGGAACACAACTAGAGAAAAACCCAATATCTAATACAACACCATTCTAATATATTGATCACTGTCAAAAGACAGCCTCTCTGATGACCCTCCATGGGCAGGTCCAAACTACAGAAAAATAAGTCTGCTCCCCAAGTAAATGCACTGAGAGGCTAACAGTTTGGTAGACATTTTTTGTTTAAATAAATAATCCATAATAAGAACTGAATGGTGCTTTTCTTCAGTCTGTGACAGAAATGTCCACACAATCCTAACCAAAAGAAAGTGTGACATAATTTGCTATATCTTAACCCCCACCCTTTGGTTTCAGTCTTCAGGCTTGATTACAACCTTGGTGGATGGGATTCTCCGTCACAAACATGACGGATATCCCGCCTGCAGTTTTACAAGTTCCATAGGATATAATGGTACTTGTAATACAGCAAGAGGGATATCTGTCATGTTTGTGATGGAGTATCACATCCGCCAAGGTCGTAATCAGGCCCTTAATATGTCAGTGCACCACTCTTAGTTGATAAGGGCCCTTGACAGACAACAACATTAGAGGTTCTAGGTGGTTGGGACCAGGAGAAAGCAATCCCTGGGTATGGAATTAAAGCCACTGAATGTGAGTGAATGTGAGTGAGTAAGAATGACAGTCCATAACAAAGTGCATAAAGACACTGTATATTTCCCTCATTCTTGTACGTGTGTAGGTAAACTATGTCCAAACGTTCTGTAAAGTGCTAATACTTTAGGATATTGCTGGTCTCCATTAAAATATAGGTGACAGAAACTTCACATGCCTGAGCAGCTCTGAAATAGAACCACTACTGATTGCATCCAAACATCATCAAAAGATAATGTTCATCACTTACGTAACCATCACCATTGTTGGATATCAAATCCCCATAATCAATAAAATCAAGAAAAATATAGGTAATAATTGGTTCAGCAATTATCATACCAAACACAATCATAGCATATGACCAGTGCTAAACCAAATGATTAAGGTATAGTCACTGATTCTTACCATGTCCAAACCAACTCGACAACCCTAGACTATGCCACTGCAAGAGCAAAGCCTGTCTATTTTAAGGTCTTACTTACCAGTCTACCAAGAAAATTATTCTCCTGACTCAAGACAGTACAGCTAGAAGAGAACTTGCATACCTTACAAGTTCTGTGAATCACCCTAAATTGCAACTCCCAGATTTCTCTATAAATTTCCAACAATTGAAAATCAGCTTCTGGTGGCTGGCCTTTCTTGTAGCTAGATCCACTCACCTGAAGGCACTCATCATGAC
Organism: Pleurodeles waltl; assembly: GCF_031143425.1. Lineage (NCBI taxonomy): Eukaryota > Metazoa > Chordata > Amphibia > Caudata > Salamandridae > Pleurodeles > Pleurodeles waltl. The sequence continues at coordinate 525,528,875 of NC_090436.1, forward strand.
ACTCTTCATGCAACTTGATCTCACTTGAATCGGAGTGCCTTCAAGAAACTCCCCAAGGACTTCACTCACTACTGTAGTAGCTGGAGTTCACAACATTACGTATCAGGATGTACAAGTAGGGTTTTAGATTTAACATAACAATACGCAATGGTAATATAAATTTCAACAGCAAAAATATATACCAAACAATATAGACAGAAAATAATTAAGTGCAATCTTATCCCCGACAATACTGTAGGTTGTCAATTGATAAAATAAATATATATGTTTTCAACTACAGTAGAAATGTATACCCAGATTTCCAGCACCAAACATATTAAAAAGTAATAATACTACAAAAACAGCGAAAAAACATTGGTCACAAGCTCTGGTATCTACATTCTTTGAGGCAGCTAACTAACTTGCAACGCCTGGTAAGAGGGGATAGCAGCATGTTACACACTGTATGGAAAGACATGTAAGTGGGGCAAAAAGCTCTTTCACAAGCACGTGTTTGCTTAAAGCGACCCCCACTAATATGTTACATCGGAGTGATTTATACTGAGGAAATAAACCAGAATTGAAATATGTGGTAAAATGCACACAGTAATAGAAAGGCTCAGCTGGTTCTCAATGTCTACATTTTTTCAAAAGGAAAATATCAGAAAAGTAAAATACTTCTGATGTACAGTATACTGTTTGTCACAGTGACAAGGGTGAAGCAGAGCTATTACATAGGTGGAAGTAAATGGCACAGATCATAATCATATTCCTGAAATGGGTGAAACTGAGTTCAAAAACATGAAAGGTGGTATAACAAGTAGCTAAATGAAACGAAGCCAGCACCATTATCGAGGGTAGTTGTAAAACATCCAACTTCATGTAGCAAGGCGGATACCTACATCACCCGTACTAAAGAAGAAGGATGTGCTAAACAAGGCATAGGAGGCAGCCTACTGTGGCCACCAACACTTTAATTGAATCAAATATATCATGGAAATACAACTGGTGACAAAAGTAAGATATTCAAGTATAGGACAACAATGACCTTGCTACCGAAGAAACATCACTTATCCTCCCAGACATGAATCCTCTTCGATAAATGGGAATTTCACGTTACCCTGAACGATTCCAAAAAATGTACACCAGCACAGTTCCTTTCCTGATCAGCCTGTGCAGGTTGGTGTACTTATTGATACCAAAACGAAACATAGACAACTTGGAAAGACTTTTCCACACACATAATCATAAATGTATAGGAGCCTCATTAGTTGTCACGGACTTCTACATAAAGTCAAAAATAGTCTTTAAAAAAAGCATATGGATGAAATTTAAAAAAGAAAACAGACTCCATGCAAGCTGGCTCAGAGTTAGGATTCCACATTAAAATTCTATGGGGCATATTTATGAGCCCCTAGCGCAAACTTGCGTCACATTTACGGTATTTATTTGAATGCAAATGTGGCATTACAGTGGCATTTCCCACACGCCATATTGACAAAGTGGTGCAATGCTTGCCTTGAGCCACTTTGTAAACCCTTCCGCCATATTATGCCGGCGCACTTCGACAGTTATCACCTTCTAGAAGAGGAGTGTTTGCTCTGACTTGGCAGGAGATGTGAAAGCTCCCGCTATGTCAGAGCAAACAGCTATGTCCCAGGGGTGGCCACCCCGGATCATAGCAGGAGCCAGCCCTGGGGGGTGGCGGTCCCCAGGGCCATTATTGGCTCCATGAGGGGAGTTGTGCAGCCTCTTCATCATTTCTTGTAAGCCTCGTGATGGACCGCCTATCTTATTTTATTTCAGACCCGGGAGATGGTGATCCCCAGGGTGGCGTGGGAGGCCATTCGCCCCCCCCCCCCCTTAAAAGTCATTGTTTTGCCCTAGGGAGGTGGTGGTCCCCGGGGCATGGAGCATCCTGTATATTTATTTTACAGTGCCCTGGGGGGTGGTGGTCCCCTGAGCTTTGAAAAGCTGTCCCACCTCCTTTTTTCACTCCGCAATGCCCCAGAACATGGCCCACCCGGGGGCAAAGTGAAAGAAAAGTGTGGGAGACCATGTTTTTTTTAATCATTTTGTTTAAAAAAATTATTTTTAGACCTGGTGGGTCCCTGGGGGACCCTTGCACCAAGGTTATGGGCTCAGGGTGCTCCTATCCTGGCCTCTTTTCTTTTTTAATCTTTTTATGGAGATATTAAAGTAAAAATATATAGATATATAAAAATCCTCCGCAGATCCAGCTGTCCCCATGGCAATATCTGATTGGCTGCCAACACTTCTACTAGGAAGCATTGGGAGCCATCTTGGCACTCGGCTTCAACCGAGTCCCACAAAAAAAAAAAAGGGGCCATGGTAGGGTCACCCTCAGCCCCTAGCTTTGAGGCCCCCTACTAGGGCTTATTTCATCCCAGGGATCACCAGCTCTCCAGGGCAATTATACAAAACTATGGGGGCCAGGTGGCCCCCCAAGGGCCCCAGGGAACACCATTTCCTTGGGGCAATTAATTGCAATTAAGGGGGGGCGTGTGGACCTCTGCAGCCCCGGGGACCGCTGCCTCCCCGTGGCTGAAATAACATGATAAAGGGACACTATTGTGGACCCCAGGCCATTGGGACCACCATCTCCCTGGGGCTAAATTAAAGGTTTGAAGGGGCGCCACGTGGCCCTCCTTGTGGAGCCAATAATGACCATGGGGACCACCAACACCCAGAGCCAGCTCTTGCTATGTCCTGGGGTGCCCACCCCTGATACATAGCTGCTTGCTCTGACTTGGTGGGAGCTTTGATAGCTTTGATAGCTCCTGTCATGTCAGACCAAACACAGCGAGTGGGAGCCATCAAAGTGATCTCACCCACTGGAAGTAGTGGTTTCATCACGGTCCCTGCCCGCAGATATGCTTTTGCACACAGGGAGCTGCATGCTTAGCAGCTCCCTCTTTTCAAAAGCTATTCCAGCTCCTGGGTGACACAGAGGAGAGATGGCTGGGCCCCATGAGAATGTGGTCCCAGGGGCCAAAATCAGCCCAGAAAGGGTGCCTGTGCGGCACTCCTCTATTTAATGAAGGCTGGGGCCTGCAGGATGGGGTTCTCGGGCCGAGATCAGCCCGGGGAGATGGGCCATGCAGCACCCCTCAGTAAATGAAGGCTGGGTGCTGGACAATGGGTCCCCTGGGGCCAAAATCAGCCTGGGGAGGGGGGCAGCGTCCCCCCCCCCCAGAGTCCATGGGTCTCCCTTTAAATTACCACAATTATGCAAATGTGCAAATCACCCGAAAGCTCTGCCTGCTTGGCCCCACCCTGTCCACCTTAGTAGTATGCAAAGGTCTTCCTGCGTTTTACCAGGATAGTGTACAGCTTACCAAGAGGCCCCACAGTGTGTTTCCCGCCGATTTTGGAGGTGTGCTTTTAATGCTGAGGAATATGAGGACTTCTCCACAAAACAAAGAAGCATTTACGTCAAATAGATAAGAGGAAGGACTCTGGTTTGGTGGAGATTCATGGTATCACAGAATTCTGGAGAAAGACGCACGAGGAACAATCACATTGCTAAAGCACACAAGGATGCCTGAAGAAATTTCCTTGTGGTCCATTATGCAGCAGTAGTGTAGAATATACACTGGACATTTACCCACGTTGTAGTTACCTTAGGGCGCGAGCTATAGTTACTGGAAATAACTTTAACTATAACTGCTGAATTCCTAAGGTTTTGTGTGAGTAAATTCAGAACCTATATCGTCCCTGTAAACTTTGTTTTATTCAGTGAATATATATATATATATGTGTGTATATATATATATATATATATATATATACACGATATCACAGTATATCTTAAAGCCCCAGCTGTCATTTTGCAGTTCCATAGACTGTTGAAGCGCTTAAAAAAGAAGAAAATCAGGTATTGAGACAGAGACAAATAATCTTTAATTGTGCTACCTACAGATGGGAAGTATGAAAAATAAGATTTAGTGAGGGACAACATGTTGAAGATGCACTGAGATATACAGACGTGAAAGTTAAGTTTAGTTAGAACACTTCTTTTAAAATGGAGCGTGGAAAGGGTCCAAGAACCCCTATTACTGGTAAATTGCCATACAGAAACACATTACATGCATTATTAGCAAAAAATGATCATTAGATGATTTTAGCAATATTCGAATTGTATGACTCTCCCCTTGCCTATTTCGATAGAAATTAAACCGTATGATAAGATTCTTCCATTCAGTGGCGTACAGTAGAGGGTTCTCCCCCCCTCTCCAGTTCTTTTTGGATTCCCTATTGAGCCCCTCCACAAAAGCTGCGGTAAGGCACGTCAGTAATCCTTTGCTGTTGCAAAGGATATGAGAGTAAAGTTGTACTTTATGCGGATGACAACAACGTCAGTACTGCAGGTCCTGAACAAACAATGAAGTTCGTCAATAAATTGGTGGATGAGTTTGGTCAGTTATTTCGTTTAAAAAAAAATTGAAATCACATATAATGATGTGAAACATAGATGTTACTCCCATTCAGATTGTCAGTGAAACGCAAAACTTGAGGGTCGATATCACAGGCGATATAAGCTGTACCAACTGAGTCATATACGTTAACTAATATGATTGAGGAAATATTAAAATTATAGGTGTGTACTTAAAATGCTTACTCACAAAATAGGGTCTTCGACAGGAAAGAAACACAAAAAATTCAGAAGATTTTGAATTGTTTTGTCTGGGCCTGGAAAGAAGAATGAAGTACTTGGGAAAATCTGTCCTGGTTCCTAAGAACGATGAGGAGGGGTGTTGCTGCCTGATCTGCAATTACACTACTGGGCCATTGATTTGAAATGTCAGTCAGCTGCATGGCCAAGCAGGCGGCTGTGCTGTAAAGCCAGGCCTAAAATAGTATTTAAAGATTAAGCAGAACCAGAGCAAACAAGACAATAGGTGAGGGAGAAGTCCTGCGTCCATTTATGTTTATTATGAACAATATGCGTAAGGCGTGCAGGTGAGGGCCTAGGGGGTCTACGCCAACTTTGACAGGGCTCAATTTGTATGTTCAAAGTTGGTCAACCTTTTAGGTGGATTAAACCCCTTAAATCCACAGTTCTGCAATGATTAAGAGTGAGAAACCAGGTTGTTCCCTTGTGTTATATATTTCCAAAATTTCAAATAAAGAAGGAGTACTGGAGTCCAGAAGTCGTCATTTTCTGGAATATTTTATTATTCTCGTAGCCATCAATGTTTTTGCATGGTGTTGCATAAAATAACAGGAAGACAAACAAGAACACACATGAAAAAAGAGAAACAACAAAACAATTGCAGATTTTTAAACATTAATCAACAGAGAATATTCCAATCATTTGTTTATATAAACTAATGCGCAAGTAGGTTCCAAATATGACTTTACATTCCTAAGACGTCCAAACGTAGAATACTGTGTAGATATCCAGTCAACAATGTGCATCTGTGCTGGTGTACATGAAGAGAATTCTATTAAATATATGCTATTTCATATTGTATGGTATTAAGGAAACTAAAAAGAATGTGTGGTAGTTTGAAAGTGAAGACACCAGTACCACACAAGTAATGGGAAATAAGGTAAGAGACTTTTTTGGGGGAAAAATCTTAAGTAGCAATTTGAAAGAACAAAGTATTTCGAGGTAATTGTAGTAATTAGAAGGAGAAACATCTTGCATCAGTCACTGCGATCGACCCGGGTGGTGTATCCACCATGCTGCTTGCAAATACCAACTGGGAGCTCAGACAGTGCCCCACCGGAACCCCCGCCCGACAGTTATTGTTAGCGGGGTACCGACTAGGATACCCAGAGCAAGGTTCCTTCCATTACAAACCTGTCTATTATGCCACTAAATTGATATATTACTACCTTAGACACAAAACAGTATATCTTACTGCAGGAAAATACCCTCTTTTTTGCATGGTTACCCCCACTTTTGGCCTGTTTGTCAGTGTGTTTGACTGTATCTACTGGGATCTTGCTAATCAGGACCCAGTAGTTATGCTCTCTCCCTTAAATTATGGTTATAGGATACTGGTAATCCTAGGTACCCAGGGCAGTGGGGTTCCAGAGGATCCCTATGGGCTGCAACATTTCTTTTGTCACCTATAGGGAGCTGATGAAAAGGCTTCTACGGGACTGCCTTTGCAGCTTGTGTGAAATGGTGCATGCACTCTTTCACTGCCATTTACACTGCACCAGGTCACTTATAAGTTACCCATATTTCAGGCCTTCCAGCCCTGAGGGCTGGGTGCAAAGTACTTTGTGTGAGGGCACCCCTGCACTAGCAGAGATTCCGCCACGATCTCCAGGACTTCGTGAGTGCGGGGATGCCATTTTACATGTGCACTGGACATAGGTCACTACCTATGTCCAGCTTCACAATGGTAACTCCGAATATGGCCATGTTTGGTTCAATCATGTTGGAATCATACACCAAGACTTTTGCAAGCATTGGTTGTGTGATCCCATGCACTCTGGGGGCTCCTTAGAGGACCCCCAGTACTGCCATTTACAACCTTCTGAGATCTTCCAGGCAGCCCAGGAGGGCAGAACAAAGCATTCCCTTCGGCAGAGGGGTGTTACACCCTATCCCCTTGGAAATATGTGTTGCAGGCATGGGAGGGGTAGCCTGTCGGAGCCTCTGGAAAATCTTTGAAGGGCACAAATGGTGCCCTTCTTGCATAATCTAGTCTACACTGGCTCAGGAACCCCCAGTCCATGCTCTGGTGTAAACTGGACAAAGGAAACGGGAGTGACGACTCCCCTGTCCATCACCACCGCAGGGGTGGTGCTCAGAGCTCCTTCAGAGTGTCCCTGGGTTTTGCCATCTTGGATTCCAAGTTGGAAGGGCACTCTGGGAGCATCTGAATGGCCAGTGCCAGCAGGTGATGTCAGAGCCCTCCCATGATAGGTGCTTACCTGTTTAGCTGACTAAACCCCCTTTCAGGGCTATTTAGGGTCTCTTTCTTGGGAGGTTCTTAAGATTCGGATTGCAAGACTCCAGCAGGAATCCTCTGCATCCTTTAATTCACCTTCTTACTGAAGAAACTGCATCTGGACCCTCCAGGAACTCTACAACTGCAACAAAGAAGCTAAGATGACTTCTGCAACATTGTATCTTCAGCTCCTGCCAGCAACTGCAACTGTTTCCCGGACATGCATCCTCAGAGGACAGCCAGTCTTCAGCCTGCACCAGAAGAACAAAGGAATCTCCCTTGAAGTGAAGGAGTCACTTCCCTGCTTCAGCGATGACCGGTGGGTCCACTCTCCTGATGAAGTGCATGGATCCAGCATCACGGGTGGCAGACTGAAGTGGTCCTGACAGTCCTGACGTCAACTATACAACTTTGGTGGAGGTACGAGCTTGCCTCCTCACACAAGACAGTACCCCTATGCACCGCGTATTTTGCAGTTGCCAAGGCTTGTTGGCATCTTTCCATGAACTTCTTTGTGAACCGTGCAGCTCTGGGCCCCAGCACTCCTTCCTGCAACACATAGCCTCCTGCGTGGTTCTCTGTCAGCGTGGGATCTCTTGTGTAGTGCTACATGGGCATCCTTTTGCACCTTCTTTGTCCCTGTGCTGTAGGACTCCAGTGCAGGCTGCCTGGTCTTCTGAGGGCTCTCTGAGTTGCTGAGAACCTTTTCTGTCTCCCCCTCCTGGGTATAGTCCACCAGGTCCCTCCTGCCCCCGGACAGCACCTCTTTCCTCTAACCACGAGCTTTGCGTGTGCCAAGGCTTGTTGGTGGAATCCAGCAACGCAAACCAGATAGCAATCATCCATCCGGTGTGGGACATCTTCTGCACCAACCAGGAACCCGCATTTGTATTCTTGGATGCAGTACTGACTGTTGTTCTTCACCCATGGTTCTTCTTTTGCACCTTCATCCGGGTTAGCAGGGGCTCCTGTTCTCCCTGGACTCCTCAGTGCTTCTTGGACTTGGTCCCCTTCTTCCACAGGTCTTCAGGTCCAGGAATCCATTGTTGGTGTCTTGCAATCTCTTCTGGTTCTTGCATAATCTTCTATCTCGTGTTCTTGTGTGTTCTAGGAAAGTTACTGTGATTTACTCCTGCTTTCCTGGGCACTGGGGTGGGTTCTATTACTTACCTTTGGTGTTTTCTAATACTCCCAGTGCCCTTCTACACACTACACTTGCCTAGGTGGGAAACCAACTTTCGCATTCCACTTTCTTAGTATATGGTTTGTGTTCTTCCAGGCCCATTTCTAACTATAGTGATTTTCACTATTTGCATTGTTATCTAACTGTTTTTACAGCTATTTCTGCATACTAGTGTATATGATTTGTGTATTATTTACCTCCTAAGGGAGTATAGTCTCTATGGTATTTTTTGCATTTATGTCACCAAAATAAAGTACCTTTATTTTTGTAACACTGAGTATTTTCTTTCATGTATGTGAGTACTGTGTGACAACAGTGGTATTGCATGAGCTTTGCATGTCTCATAGTTAGGCCTTGGCTGCTGATCCACACTACCCCTAGTGAGCCTGGCTTCTAGACACTGTCTACATTTCACTAATAAGGGATAACTGGACCTGGTATAAGATGTAAGTACCTTAGGTACCCACTACAAACCAGGCCAGCCTCCTATACTTACTAATGATTCATAGCATGTAGATTAGGTATCACTACGCTCGCCCTGAAAAATTGCTGTTTGATCCTATCCGGAGCATTTTAAGGCAAGAAACATGACCTCCTCCTGAACCCAGGACACACAGACGTCCAGTTTGGTTCAACTGTTGTTTTTAAACTTGGCATAAGCCCACAATCATGATTAAAGGGTTCTTCTTGGTGGGACCCATAGTCAATTTTAACACCACTTACCCTCCCAATCTAGCACACTCCCATTTCTCTACCAAACTCAATGTAGGGCATTACCCACAATACTTTTGGTTAAGGAAAGATCTCTGGCAAAGAGCCCTCTTGTAGGGGCCCACTGGGGATTGCAGCGCCCGCCCAGCGAGCTGCACAGCCGGAAGATGAAGCATGGCACTTCAGTGGGTGATGGCTTGTGTATCCGATAAGGAATGCTCTCTTATGGACTTGTACATACAAAGACATACCCAGCAAAAATTGAAGAGAGAAGCTAAGGGTGGCCTCCTCGAAAGTGAAAAAGGGTGTTTCACTTCACCTACCAGGAAGTTGTTGCTCAATCTCACTTCCCACAAAACATACCATTTTGTGCATTTAGTGATACATAATCCTAATAGCCATGACAACATTAAAGCTCTGCAAATCTATACTTTAAAGGGAAACATGGAAAATAGGGGTTTTTATGCCACTGAATTGTATGCAATAAACCAAACGTATATATATTACACTGTGGCAGTCGCCGCTGTGTAGTTATAGTTATAACCTAGTTACCACATGCAGAATGTTTTTTAGTTTGCTAATAACTTTGCACTGTTTGACAAATCTTTAGGAAATTTCTCAAAAACAAAGTTCATCTCCCTCAGCTCCCTCCTGGATAGTTTCAGGGTGATCCATAAAGTACGGCCCTGAGAAAAAAGAGAAGTCCAAAAATGCAATTTTTCCAAGGAATTTTTCATAGGAAAATTGAACAGTGATAACCTAAAAATGCCTGAACAGAATTACATCAACTTTGGAAGAAACCTAGATCTGATTCCAGAACATGTGCTTTTTGTAATTTGGTGTAAACCCGTTCAGTAGATTTTCCTCCAGGCAATGCAATAGCAAGACATGATAGGACAGGAAAAAAAAGAGGAAGGGGTCACTATTGTATTTCAAGCTGACCTGGAATGTAGATCTACACCTATTTTGAATATAGGCTGTGAAAAATTTAAGTTTTTTTTTTATTAAGCTTTCACACTATTTCACCTTCTCAGTACTACTCGTATACAGGTCTCCTGGGCCTGCCGTAAATTTTGTACAGTTTATTCCAGGAATTATAGCATCCCAGAGTCTGAGCTCAGCAAATTTTACTTTGTTGGGTGATTTATATATCCATCTGGATGACTCCTCTTGCATTGTTGCACGTAATCTTCTAAATGATCTTATATTAGTACATTTGGAGCAGGTTGTTACACTCCCCACCCATAAAAAGGGACATATTGACGCTGTTTTTTACCAATATGGCTAATGTGACTGTACAAGAGCCACTTCCCCTTTATTGGACAGATCATTTTCTGATCAAGTTCAACATCCAAAAGCCAAAGATCATAGGTGCAAAGGCCCGCTCTTTCACACTGACTAGACAGTGTTCAAAACTTGACCTCACACGGTGGATAGAAAGCCTTTGGGCGACCGTTTGCAGTCAGTTGGGCGATGTCAGTCTGGACTATAAGGCATTTGAGGATTGGGCATGTTGGTTCCAAGAGGTACTTGGTTTACTTCTGAGATTAGGGAACTGAAAATACAATGTAAAAGAGAAGAAAGAAGATGGAGAGCCCACTATACCAATGAGAGAAAGATTATTTATTTTAAAAAAGCTTTGAAAACTTATCAATATGCAATTAGGAAGGCTAGGATTGCGGACTTCGCCAATAGAATTGCTCAGTCATCAAATGCCACAATGTAAAAGAGAAGAAAGAAGATGGAGAGCCCACTATAATGATAAGAGAAAGATTATTTATAAAAAAAAAAAAAGATTTGAAAACTTATCAATATGCAATCAGGAAGGCTAGGATTGTGGACTTCGCTGATAGGATTGCTCAGTCATCAAATGCCTCAAAGGACATTTTCGAAATTGTAAATTCTTTTTTGAATCTGAAAGTGGTAAGAATATGCCCTCCTCTCTCTAAGGAACGTTGCAATGAATTTGTCAAGTTCTTCATTAATTAGGTTTCTCATATTTATGACTCCTTGGGTGGAAACTCGATTTTCTCTGATGGCTTGGAAGATGGTCTTTTTAAAAATCTCCCTGCTTCCACTCTATCTGTTTTTTCCCCAGCTGAAATGCAATGCTCTTAGGGAAGTAGCCATTACTATTAAGTCTAGATCTCTGGTGGACCCAGCTCCTGTTGACATGTTACTAAAAGCTGGTGATACTATTATATCCACTCTTACCATCTTGTATAATCTGTCTCTTGAAAAGGAACGAGTACCAGACCTCTTAAGCATGCAATCGTTAGTCCTTTACTGAAAAAGCATCTTTAGACCCGGAAAAAAGCTGAGAATTAGAGACCTATCTCTCTGTTCCCTGGCATTAGCAAGATCATCGAGAAAATGGTCAATAAGTATTTGTCCGATTGCTTGGAAACCGATAATCTTCTTCATCAGACGCAGACAGGCTTCCATCCTGGTTACTGTACGGAAACCGCTCTTTTACGGGCCACTGAAGAGATTATGGAAATGGTAGCTCTTGGTGGTTCAGCTGCACTCATACTTCTTGATCTAACACTTTGATATGATCTCCCACAGCAATCTTAGGCGCAGAATAGATGTGCTTAGGATCAAGGGGAAGGCACTAAATTGTCTGTCTTCTTTTTGGAGAACAGATGTTTTCAGATTAGAGAAGGCTCCTGTGTCTCAGATAGATATTATCTCAAATGTGGTGTACCTCAAGGTTCTTCCTTCAGTCTCACCCTTTTTAATGTCTATGTACGCCCATTAGCAAATATTATTTGTTCTGCCGGATTTTCAATTGTGTCTTATGCGCACAGTACTCAAATTGTCGCCTCCCTGACTCTTAAATCAAAGGCTACTTCCCGAGAATGTGTCCACCTGTTTGGAGCAAGTACATAGTTGGATGACTAAGAGCTGTCTCAAACTGATTGGGGATAAAACTGAGGTGATGGGGTTCGGCTATAATTCCTCCCTATGGAACCAATTTAGCTGGCCCAGGTGGCTGGGGAATGTCCCTTCCTGAAAGAGGAGGTTAAGAGCCTAGGAGTTCTCCTAAACAAAGATCTTACAATGGCATCTCAGGCCAGGAAGGTACAGGGTCCTGTTTTTGCCCAGTTAAGAGCCCTGAGGAAGATGATTAGGTGGCTTCTGGTGGAGACTGGGAGAATAGTAATTCAAGTTCTCATCTTGTCTCTGTTGGATTATGGAAACTCTCTTTTCCTTGGCAGACCAGAGTATGTCATTAGGAGGCTGCAGAACATCCAAAAATGCCACAGCTACAGTGCTGTTACATATTCCTAGATTTCAGTCAGCTCAGACAGCTTTGCCCAGCTTGCACTGGCTGCCAGTAAAAAAAAAAAAGATTCACTTCAAAACTTTATGTATTGTTCATGAAGTAAAATATGCTCAGAGACCACACATTCTTAGGCACCTTATCACTTCGTACTATATAACACGTGAATCAAGATCAAATAAGCAGTTGCTTTAGGCCAACACTCGGGTCATCACATCCAGGAGCGGGGGTAGATCTTTTGCTTTATTGGCAGTCATGCTTTGGAACTCTATCCCCATTCAATTAAGAGCTAATCATAACTTGATCGGTTTCAGTAAACAATTAAAGACCTATTTCTTTTCTTAAACAGTGTGGTTATCTTTCAGTCTTCTTGTATGTTCTGCTAGCACTGGGAAGCCCTTGTGGGTAGCTATGCGTTTTATAAGTCTTTTTGACATTGACATTTAGTAACTGAGGTTCACAAATGTTGCATATCTGGATAGTTGGATCCTGAGATCACTCAAGCTTAAACAAAATGGAGTGATCTCATTGGCCGAAGGAGCTTTTTTCCTGTCGGCCACCTTGCCCCAGAGGGGGTGAGGGCTCCTGTGGGAGCTTGCGCTCTGATTGGTTGGATACAACATAAAAATAAATATTGCAGTGGCCATTACAGGACTTGGTGAGTTGGTCCCCTGTCCTGATTAAAATATATATATTATATATATATATCTATAAGGGGGCAGGGTAGAAATACCCTACCCCCTGAGCCCTGGTAGGGGAATCCTAGTGGGTCACCCCCTGGGGCTAAAAAAAAAAAAAAAAAAAAAATTGCCAGAATCCCACATTTCTTCTGTGGATTACGGTAAAAAAACAAACTGGCAGCCACCATTTTGTTTTTATAAAATTACCCCTGGTTGGGTCTTTGTTTCTTCATGGGTAGGAGGTGTGTAGCCCCTCACCCAGAGCCTTCCTTAGGCCTACTGGACCCCATTCCCCAGAACTGCTTTTTTCCATATTGGTAGGGGATGCGCAGTCTCCCTCACTGAGCCTTATAGGGCCCTAGGACTCCATCCCCTGGGGCTGTTATAATTTGTTGAGAAGGGGCAAATGCCCCCCCTTTTCGAGCCTTTAGGAGATCCAGGGGACCCCATACCCCATGGCTGTTTTTTTTTAAATTAGGGTAGGGGGCATGCAGCCCACCTCCCTGACCCTCAAAGAGGCCTCAAGGACCCCATACCCTGGGGCCAAGTTATTTTTTTGGGGACGGGGAGTGCGTGGCCCTTCCCCAAGATCAGCTACGTGGACCTCATTCCCCAGAGCTTGTTCTGGGGCACCATCCCTGGGACACTGTGGTTTTCTGCCTGAGAGAGTGTGGACAAGGAATAGAAATCTACTTCATGCTCAAAGTCACCCAGGTAAGGAACACAACTTTGCTCCCACTTGGGTGGAAGCAGTGAAATATGCTACCACCAACCAGGTGGGAGCAAAGTCATGGAGTCGGCTCCTGCCAGAATCTACAATGGTGCTGGCTGGGGAGCTGCCAGGGGCTGGGGGATCTTGGGGCTAACCCCACAGTCTCCAATAAGTGACACATTGTGGGTGCCCTGGGTGGGCACCAGGGCCCCAACCAACAATGGAAGTGGCCAGCTGTTAGTAGAGGAGCCAGCGAGCACTATGGGCCAGTGGGGTCCACTAATGGACCCCAAATGAAATGGAGTTGTGGGTGCCCCGGAGCACCCACTTAACAAAAAATTGTCATCTCCCGCTAGCATCCACTTTGCATGCTGGATGGGGAGCCGGCTGGATGGCATAGGCCCTGGGGTTCCCCTGCAGCCCCCAACATTACAAAATAGTGTGGATGACCTGGGTGGGCACAAGGCACTCACAAAAAAATAAGAAAAAGAATAATAAGTGCCCTAGGCCATTTTTAAATGACATATTTGCTTGTTGGTGTTCCCCTAAAAGGGGCAGGGGCAACACAAACTTTTGTTAATGTTGTGGGTGGCTGCAGGGAGTGCAGTAGCCCCAGATTTAGGAGGGCCTAGTGCTAACTAACAACACATTAGTGTCATTTTTTTTACGCTAATGTGGCGTTAGATAGCCAAAAATGCCATGCCATATTTAACAAGTGGTGCAATGCATGCATTGTGCCACTTTGTAACCCCCTGCGTCACATTATGCGTGCCCGATTCATAATCTATGCAAGGGGGTCGTTCCCCCATTAGGTAGACCGAAATAATGGTGCAAATAAATCAAAGAGGTTTTTTTGCATCATTTTTTCCTGCATTTTTAACGCCTGCTCAAAGCATCTGGGTGCAGCGCCACTCTTCTTAAATATGCCCCTAAGTATCTTGGGCCATTGACTCCATGATCTCAGAAGAGCTTACCATGTGTTTTAAAGTGCTCCCAACTGGAGCTGTATGCTCTTCAGCTGGAGTGCAGGGTCCCCTTGTTGTGGGTTCAATGGCTGTACTTTGTAGCCTGAAAAAGGTTATAAAAAAACCTCAAAGACATGTTGATTTTTTAAATAAAGCTTTATCAGAAAAAAAATTCAGTCACTTTTGTTGGGTACAGCAACGTGTGAATTTAGAAAATAAATATTTGATTATACTGATGGCTGACTTTTTGACAAAGCCAATAGTTCTGTTTTTTTATAAATTGATGTGCTGACCCCCTGATTAAGTCAATAGGCTCACTGGTTTGTTGATAAAACCAATAGGTTTGCCTTTCTTAAAATGATACCCTTTATGTTGTCACTTCAAACAATCAGCCCTGCGCCCAAACCCACACTATGCACAGCGATGGACATATTACTTTACATTAAAAAAAGAAGAAATTCACTGAAACACCAAAGGTAAAGGTGACGTTATAGTTAGGAATTGTAATTATATCTCACTTGAATTATTTTTTTTAAATTAGAAATTCACTGAAAAAAAACTAAGGATAAATTGGTGTTACAAGAAAGAGACAATAACAGATTAAACGTGTTATTTTAAAGTAGCAAAAAAACTAAAAAAAAAAATGACCACTTATAATTATCTCAAGTATCTATAACTCGTGCTCTAAAATAACTATAAGTCAACACCGCACCATGCACTAATTACCTTCCATAATACTAAACTCATGACAAAGTTCTATGCGATCACTGATAACATCACTTCAACATCTGAAATTACATTTGATGACAACAGCGTGCATGGGGAGGGCACAAGTTATAGTTACTTCAGATAAATATAACTGGTAAATTTAGTTGGATTTGTTTAAAATGGTACGTTTAAACTGTGATTTTCACATGATTATAATGTCATTTCAAACTCTGTTCTTTAAGTGAATTTCTATTTTTTTAAATTTAAATTAACATCTAATTAGCTTTCCTAATTAAACATTCAAAAAACAAGATGACTTGTGCGCTTAAAGTCTTTCTTGAAGTGGAGGGCTTTCGTTTCATGGCACAACACCAGTCACTCAGCGTTCCCGGCTGCTGCTGCCTCCTATTAGGTACATTTCATATTTTGATTTCCAACAGCCTTTACCCCTCTCCTTTACTGTAGACTATCTGGATCCCCGATCAAACTTTGTGAGAACACAATTATATCGCTGTAACAAAAACAATGCCCTTCCTGACATCTTCAAAGATAAATAATGTCTGCTTCATGAGACATCCTGGGGCTATTTCTCTTAACAAATATTTTACAAGACAAACGTGTACCTTTCTTGATAGCACATCTGTTCCAAATTGGCCTTTGAAATGGAAGAGAGAATATATTCCACCCCTCCTCTCCTTCACTCTCACTCCTTGCCTCGCATCTGGACTTAAAGGAAATTTGTTAACGTATTGTTTGAGTGAGGTGGGCAGTAAGGTCAGAGGTCACCTTTCTGAATTCATTCCACATGTTCTGAAAATCTCCTTTTTTCCAGGCCGTTGTGGTGAAAGTATCGGATTCCAGAGAACAGATACCTCTATTAGCCCTTCCCTTTGCCTCTATTAGCAAATACAAAGCGTGATCTAAATTCAGTGTCCCGGCTGGCGGGGTAATCCGTCCTCTGCTGCTGGTATTTCCTGTCCCATGGCAGTGAACAGGGGCTCATATCAATTTTATCTAGCGGCGTCGCTGGGGGGTGCTTGTTGTGGCCCGTGCCCCATCTGTAAATGTCCTGGCTTCCTCACCACCAGTGACAGACGCAGTCAGCAAAACAGACACACTCTGCCAGCCTGGGAACAGTGATGTTTCCGTTTACATTTCACTTTTTTCTCACTGTTGCATTCCCTAAGAGCATTTTCTTTTTCCAAGATAGTATTTTCATGTCGTTTTTTTTCATGCAATATTTTTCATGTGTAGAGCGGAGTGTGAAGAGTCGCCCCTATGTAGCTGTGTGAGTTCTTGTTGTGCGTGAAAGCTGCAAGTTGTCTTACCTTTGAACTCTCCCCAGGTGTCAGACTGGATCTGGAAGATTTTCATGAGCAGTAGTCCTGCATACCAATAGGGGGCCTTAATCAGCTCCGACTCTGTCGTCTGCATCGTCCACACCAGATATGACGTTGAGTTTACTATATAGGTGCCACCCAGGTGCACTGACGTCAGTTCTTTTCTTTCCGCGCCAGCTAAGCGCTGACCTGAAGAGAGCTACCCAGAGTCACTTTTTGACTGGCTTTTTTTCAACTTTTTGTCGAGCCTTGTTCGAGTTTTACTCCAAGTGTGTCAAGGATGTCTTCTAGAAAGATAGGATTCAACCCTGCAGATCCTGTCATCAGGGGATGTCCGTGATGGAGCCGCACCTCGTGTGTCTTTGGTGTCTGGAGTGCGACTACGACCCGAAATCATGCTTCAGGTGGCGAGCCATGCATCCAAAGGCTTTGAGGGAGTGGTCCCTAAATCAGATGGACTACAAGCAAGTCGAGGTCCTGCAGCAGAGTCCAATTTCATTGTTGTTGCACTCCAACTCCTCGGGGCAATCGGGTAAGTTGAGGCACAAGAAAAAATCCAAGAAGTCGAAGCCCTCTTTGACTCCTCCTTGTCCTTTGGCCAATGAGATGAGGGAGCGCCCATGCTCTAGGCCTCGTTATGCGACACCAACACCAACATTAACCTCCCCGAGTTTCTGGGAACTGGAGAGACCCCTGCACAACTCCAATATTTATCTCTGGAATCTCCAATACTTTTATGAGGCCATGTGTCTCATTTTTGGGCAGATCGACCCTGCTGAAGTGCTTTTAGGCTCCACGGGGTCAGAGGGGGGCCTTTTTTGGTTCTGTGCCAGTGGCTCCAGTGGCAAAGGCATCCCAGGAATCCATCCTGGACCCAGACCCGTGCCAGTCGCGCCACCTCGACCTTCCCCAATGCTGGTCCTGATGCCGACACTCCAGGCACTACAACCGGAGCTTTACCTCAGAACCCCTGCTCCCGCTCAATGATGCCCTCACTGATGTCCTACTGGATACCTGGTCCAAACCCAGCAGAGGGGCTCCTGTGAACAGGTCGAATGCCTGCCACCATTACCCTGCACCTGGGGACCCAAGTTTTTTTGATGCAACACCCCATTCCTGTGTGCTTGGTAATCCAAGCCTCTACCTCCCATGGCGCATTCCCTTCCATTCCCCGAACAGTGAATCCAAAAGGTTGGACTCACTTACGAAGATGATGTTTCCGTCCACCAGCCTTGTATTATGGTCCTTGAACACCTCATGCCTTTTGGGCCATTATTCCCACATGTTGTGGGATATGGTTGCGCAAGTGCTGCCACACAGGTCCCGCAGGAAACCTGGGCTGTGCTTTCTCAGGTTGTTGCCGATGGGAGAGACACAGAAAAGTTCACAATTTATTGCGGACTTGACACAAGCGACTCGCTAGGTAGGGCAGATTCTTTGACTGTGGCCCTGAGATGCCATGCCTGGCTGAGGACATCTGGCTTTTCAGGAGATGTCCAGGTTTCTTTGATGGACATGCCCTTTGATGGTATCCATCACTTCCGAGATAGGGCAGACTTGACGCTCAAGTGCTTCAAGGATTCTCGGCCTATGGCCAGGTCCTTGGGTCTCGTAGTGCCCCCTCATCCCCCTCAGACTGCCTTTTACCCCTTTCATGGCTACGGAAAGGGTCTTCATCCACGCCCATTCCTGGTCAGCCACTGTGCTGTGCATGATGCCCAGCCTCTGCATAGCCAAGGACATGGGACTCATGACTAGCGACCAGCAGTCTGGTCTGTCCACTGCCCCTCCCTCTGCAGAAGCCTCTAAACCTTCCTAGTCTGACTCTCCCCCACCATGGGTCAGTTGGTGGCAGAATTCACCATCACTTGCTCCGCTGGCAATTCATTATGTCAAAAAGGTGGGTTTTGCAGAT